>NW_027137649.1:0-467729 GCF_001692895.1 Cenococcum geophilum 1.58
CAGCACGATCTCGATTATCGTCCCAAGCTCGCTTCCTCCCAAATTCGTTGGCGGCGATCTTGGCCGACCGAGACACTGGCCGATGGCTGGCTGCTGCTGAAGCGAGCCACAGTGATTCGCCCTCGCACTCTTCCATTCGGCTCCATTTGGAGAGGATCACTGAATTCTGTTGAACGGAGCAGTCAAGAAGGAGAACTCTGTCGAATTAATATAGGCTGTTGAGCCTCAATATATACAGTCAAGTCAAATGGCCAAGACACCCCTGGTCTATACCCACAAAGGAAACAGGACGACGATCGCAATTAGCGCGTCGTTCGACACATTCAGTGGTAGGAAAAAAAACTTTGGTTTTTTCGTTTCTCGCAAGAGGCTAAGGCTGATGGGGGCTCAGGGTTCTCGATCTCATTCCTTCCTGAGTTCACTCACTGTACGCATATTCATTTGCATTGCGCGTTGAGTCCTGTTTAGACTTGATCTCAAAATTTTTACAAGGAAGAGCTCAATAACTCGTTCTTGTCGGCGGAGATGAAAGTCGAGGTCACGAAGCCACTATTTGCTCTGCAGGACCGCTAGCAACTTTGAATCTTCTAACAAGCCTCTGGTACGACCATGCTCGGAACGGATAGAGCGACGCCATCATACAGCTTTTGCAGGGCGCTCGGACTGCTTAAGCTCCTATTCGACTTTCACCCTGCAATACACTAGGTTGAGTGGACTCCCGGAGGTTCCTCATTTTGGCTTTTTCTTTCAATGCCTCAGCCTACCAGGGACTATTTGAGTATGTGGGGGCCTTCAGACACCAGATTCTAAAGGTACTAGTGCTGCCAAGCTGAGTAGCGTGCGGTATAAGACTAAAGAAGCGGACGAACCTTGATATGCTAAAGAGCTTGAGAAACAAGTTCCAGCCCTTTATGCCTGCTCAAAGCTCGTCATCTCAATTAAGATGAGGCAGGCATCCGGCTTCAAACCTTCTTTCAGGAATATTTTGTGCGTTGCATCAACTCTTCTTCCAGTGGAGGCAGCCGCCTGAGCTAGACAGTGCTCATGAATATCGCTCAGTATGGCGATCGTGTAGCTTTAGCTTTCCTCCACGATGTCAACGGGCTAAAATGCATATCATACAATCATCCTGTCAATCGAACGGCTGGATATATACAGCAATCGTGACACCAAGGCTTGGATGGGCCTACAGAAGGCGCGTCTAGAGCTACTTTGTGAGATTATGATAAACGAGCAGACACGTTTCTAGTTGGAAGAGAGTTGGGATGATGTCGAGATCGAAGCCTCATCCAGCTTCTTACATAGGATGCTCTGCGTCTGTCTTCAAAGCCACTTGGCGGAATTACATGCACGCTCTCAGCCCGCCTGTGGTGACGACTGCAGCGACGAAAGTTCTCAACAGCGACGAAAGTTCTCAATCGAGCCCTCCACTCCGGGATCTGGCCTTTAATGCTCCTGAAACAAGACCTACAGTCTCCGCTAGAACTCCGACAAAAACGCCCTGGTCATTCTGGAAGACATTGTCGGCACTGATCTCGGGCTAGACTGTGGATCACTAAAGGGAATGGGTCATCATCATGCGCCCGACTGTAGAGTTTTACCGGTTCGGCAAAAGTGCTGACATCAGACGTGCTGCCTGCTGGATCATCTGGCCTTCAGGCATGAATTCAAACAAAGATACGAAATGTCCAATGCTATTCCGGTGAACATGAGAGAGCATTACCCTGATTTTAACCCGAATGGGCGTTGCGAGATTAACGGCATCTATTAATATAGAAGTTTAGCAAGAGCCAATTGGTTTTGCTACTCTCGGCCTGTCAGTGTTGTTGATGGAAGGTGTGCTGACTAAAGCGGAGACTTCGGCGTTTAAACTTTTCCTTTCGAATCACACTGTAGATTCCACATCCTGTATTTATTTGCTTCTTCCAATGGAATACCATTTCTTTCTAGCCGGGGCCTGCGGCCTCCGTGCACCTCGTCATACCGTGATAGTGAGACCAGGACTCATGTCTCGCTTTTCGGTCGAATAGCTCCACCTCTCTTAACGAACACTCGACAACTCGAGTCTCGGTGCACCGACAAGGTCACCTTAACCCACCAGTCCGCAGTTCCCCGAGCATTTTTCAACCGACTCCCTCCTCTTCTCTTCGAATACAGAGTCTCTGACACTCTTTACCAACAAACACATCTTCAGTTCTCGCCACACGCGCACATGCACGCATTTGTCGACCACTTTCTCGAAATCTTCTAAGATGTGGAGAGAAGACCGATCGGATTTTCGAAGAGACGGATAAGCTTTGAGTTTGGCTAGCGACCTGCCTTTCCGCTTAGAGTCCTCAAGAGCCTCGCGAGCTCAACTCCTGCGGCGGCACAGCGTTATGCCCCGATTATTGTGCCACACGAGGGATACGAGGGATACGAACTCGTAGTGAAGATTTTTTTTTTACGATTCTCCGAAAATTCTCGTAACAAAGGCCTTGCGAGGGCGTTCAATGGAACGCCAGAGGCTTTCTTGGGGTGATGGCGGGGTGGGAGCCTTGCATGACTCGAAAAGCGGGAGAGTTACGTGTACTGTCAGAGCCAGCTGACTGGGCCCACCCCGTCACTACTTAAGAACATGATGAGAAAGCTGGAGGTTTGGGGTGGAGTCCGCCCGACTGAGAAGTTGCGGTAGTCCTGGGGACGGGCTGGCCACGGGCAATCTTTTAATGCGAGCAGCAGACAAGCCGACTTTTCCCGGGAGTATCTGAGCTCTCAGATCTGTTGAGCTCCGTGGTGGAGCCATGCTACCCGGTGTCTCAAGCCTAAGGACTAAGACGTCAGTGGTGCGCCCCCTGCTCAAGAGGAGTATACTGAACTCTCAGAGGCGGCTGGGCGCGGTCGAAACATGCTACTCAGCATTCTTTGCGTCGGAGCATCCACAATCTCCAGGCCTTCTCGCTGGCAAGGTCACGCTCCAAATTGAAGAGCAGCTTCAAATCTGAGTAGATGGCTTAGACTTCTCGAATACCTTCGAGGGACTGGTGTCGGACGGACAAGTCACTCATAAGAACTCTGTTGATTGAAGCTGGCTCTAGAAGCTCTCTATATACATGAGGTCAGGGCAAAGGACTAACGACGACGCTGACGACGATTCTGGAGCTATTACTCAATCGCCACCAGGTCGACATTGCCACTCAGTTGGTGATAGGTAATGAATAGGTAATAGAAAATAGATAGTAAGACATACGATGGGAAGAAACAGGGTGTGAGTCATAGGGTGGTACTTGACAGTGACCTCAACGTTCGACAACTGGAGAAGTCGGAGTTGGGCTAGTATGAATCTTTTTGGGGAGGTCTTAGTGGTATACACCATCGGCTAGATGGTTCTACGTCGGTCATCGGTGGCGGCATTCCTGGAGCAGTCCAGTATCCCAGTTCATTTTGGTTATGAGGTGAATGAGTGAATCCTCGAGATGGGACGGAAAAGATAACCTCGAGAAGCTCACTTTTACCTTACCTCGCGACAGGCCAGAAGCAAAGCGCACAACAAAAATCACCACAAACAATTACAAGCCTTTCAAAACTCATGTCACATTCTTATTATCATTCTCGCCATCCTTACCATCCACATTACCACAACTCTCCGAAAAAATGCCTAGAGAGCAGGAGAGAGCCGAAGCCAGGGATAGGCAGAGCGATAAGAAAATGAGGAGGAGCAGCAGCTCATTGCAGGGGCGAGACTGCCAGAGAGAGTGAGAAGGCAGCTCCTTGAGAAGCTGTAGATACTGTCCGATGTGTATGATTTACCTGCCCTGTTATAAGAAATCCTTCTGACAGTGGGCCGCAGGGGGGTGGAGATGTTGGTGTGGGTCGAGGGGAGGGTGGGGTTTTAACCCCTTTAGTACTTTGATCAGGAGATGAAGGGGAACGGTCGGGCCCTGGTGGACACCGACCTTCCCGGCTTTGTGCTGGAGGACTTTATGCAAAGGGTGGTGTGCGCCTTGGTGGTGTTGTTGATGGCGTAGGAGAAGGAGATAATGGAGGAGGTAGATTAAGTAGCCCTGCTCCAGACGCTGTGACTATGACCGGGTTAGTAGGGGGGAGGTGGAGGGCGGTAATGTAGGCGGAGGATGGGGAGTGGGAGTATGGGCTTAGGGAGAGCGAGGACAGATACCCATTTTTAGTTTTTGAAGACATCACGGGGTCAGCATTGAGAGAGCGGCGCCCAGTGGAAGAGTTTACGTCAAGATCCAGAAGAACTTAGCAGGAGCTATATTATAAACGATAATCGATAAAAGATGACCTAGAGGCTAGATAGAAGATATAAAGCCTATTACTGTTTTGTAACCCGCCGTCCGGCGTGGTTGTAAGTATCGTGGAATGGGGTTCATTGCAGGCATAAGCCGTGTTGTCGAGGCTTGTAAATCCCCCAAGAGGAGGCACATACGATGGCGGCTAGGTAGTAAAGGTAAGACTATTCGCATACCTATATATCTCCCTGTGGTCATACTCACTGGAGAAGGCATTGGAGGTGGAGGCTGTTCACCGTAGGAATTGACTATGTTATTTAATGATGCCAGCTGAAGCCGCAGTAACGCAGACCTAAAAGAAAGTCACCCACGGAGCGTCCATGTTTCTTTAGGCAGTTCTATTGAATAAAGAGAGGAGAAGAGGAGAAGAGGTAAGATAATAATGTGGCTGAGGATGTTGTTACTAGGGTGGTTGTCAATAAGTCAATAACGCTTGAATCAATATTGATAATCTTGTCAATAATTGAACAACAGCTAAGCTACCCTAAGCTCATTATTTGCAATACTACTCCGTTTCTAATGTTTTGAACAGGGATGCACAGGATAAGTGATTTTGGCTCGATTAACCACGTAATCTTACATTTGCTAAGGTTGCCCCGTGCAGGGATTATGCATTAGCGTCTATAGTTGGGCCACCTTTTAGCGTGGTAAGACCGACCTGCATCTACACCACCTTGTCAACTCCGATTGAAAGCGCGTGTTGATCTTGGTGATCAATCAGCAGAATTTATACCTTTTGAAATAATAAGCACGGCCACTTTAATGTATTTTCACCTACTTTTGGGTACAAATGTACACATTTTGGTTAGCGTGATCAACACGCGCTTTCAACCGGATGCGCCGAGACGTGTACATGCGTGTTCTGTATGGTTGTACCGCCGACCTTTTTCCGGCGCTCTATCGGTGACCACGCTCAGCTTTCCCCTGCCCCCTTCTGTGACCACGCGGAGCTGTAAGCCCGAAATGACCATAGCGGATGTCCGGGTTTTTTTTTGCCGTTGCCTCCGTAGCGGTACCAATTTGACTACTACTTTGTCTAGCCAATCATGTTACACTACTCAAGCCTTAAATTCCAACAATGCCATCAAGATGAGACTAATAAGACAGAACGAACAACATGATGGTGTATTACAATCACCTATCTGACATGCTCGAAATAAGTCTGTGATTCTATGGCTCTCTTCTAGAGAGTAGAGGTTAGTTTGTATTCTGAATGAAGACACTGTTTACCCTCTACAGTGATGTGCACGACCAGCTTCCACCCCCCCCTCTGGCGAGGGCTCCAAAATTTTAAATTCGGTACGCGCATCCAATCTCGCCTGGTTGCCACCAACTGTACATAGTAATTGTAGCGAAGCCGCATGCTTGGCTGCAAGAACTTTGGTTCTGCAGTGTCGTGATCTTCGTCAATANCGTAGGTTTCCACCCGTACGACATTGCCAAATTTCATCGGCAATTGCGGAGACGGCTTTGTATTCGCGTTTTGGCGGAGGCATAAGCAAAAGAGGAAGCGTACGTTAAGGAAACATATGTCGGGGGAGCGTCGTCAAGCAAGTTCTAAATTTGATTCTCCCGGCCAACCAGAATAATTCTCCATGGCAACCAAAATGGTCCTTGCATATAGCCACAACCGTTCGCTACAATTACTGGCGAGATTGGATGCGCGTACCGAATTTAAAATTTTGGAGCACTCGCTAAAGGGGGGGGTGGAAGCTGGTCGTGCACATCACTGTACCTACTCTCTAGCCAGGCACCTGAAACCTCGCGTGACTCAATCTATCAACACCACCCCCTACCAATCACTGGCATCTGCACGAAACCCTTTCCGTCCCAGGCCGCCGATCACGAGCGAGACCGGCGGCGAATACATCAATTTAAGGTTATGATCCGCAGCCAGGATGAAGCTGGAAGCAATTCTACCCGATGGCGCTAGTGCGCATAGGTGGATTATTGTGTTTATCTCAAAAGAGCTACACCACTGCAAGCCGCTTCGGAGGTGGTCAATCCGCAAGCCAGAAAGGATTAACGCGAGAGCTAAACATTAGCATGAATATACGCACTTCGACCACTTCCGCTCTCCATAGCATGACACCACTGCAGTGCAAGTTGCAACAATAATGCAGTGACTGGGTTGTGATTGGCCTCTATTGAGATATCCACTCTGATAAGAAGACACGCAAATGCAAGCAAGCGAGATTTCTATGCATGCCTCATGTGCCGGCTCCTCACCTTGACTTTAGATTCTCCAGCTCTCAATTAATTTCCTACCTCGATTTCCTATTTTTCCCCCTTTCCTTCCCTCTTTCTTTTCATTTCCATCTCAATGCTTTGAGCGAAGTCCATTTTCTCCCAAGTTTAACTCTTCACTCGAGTTACACATAAACATTGCAATGGCACTAAGTCAGCTTAAGTCCTTCGGGATTATCAGACGAAAACCCACTAGTGCACCCGATGGTCAGACGGACATCGAAGCCGCTGGAGGCAAAGTATCACAGAAGACATCCGTCGCTCATGACCTCGCTCACCTCAATCTGGAAGACAAAAAAAAAATCGTACAGGCAGTCACTACTCTCGCATCGGGAAAGCCTTTAAACGACAAAGATCTTTTGCTCGAACATGGCGTCGCGATGCTTCAATCCTTGCCAACTAACAGCGGGCTGAGTGAGACGGTTTCTAATGATTTCATTGGCATGTTGTGGCATGATCTACCTCACCCTCCAGCAACAAAGGCTGGCCCCGCAGCTAGGTATAGAGAGAATGATGGCAGCGGCAACAATCCATGGGTCCCTGAGATGGGCAGGGCAGGATCTTCATATTCCCGCAGCGTTCCTCCCACCAAACCCAAAGGTCCAAATCTCCCAGATCCAGAACTTGTCTTCGACAAGCTTCTCAAACGAACTGGTCCTTTCCGCCAGCACCCTTCAGGGCTGAACCGACTTTTCTTCTCCTTTGCTACAGTCGTTATCCACGAATGCTTCCAGACGTCTCGAACAGACCCATGGATCAACGAGACTTCCAGTTATGTGGACCTGAGCACGCTCTATGGAAACACCGAAAAGGAGCAAAAGCGAGTGAGGACGTACCAGGATGGAAGGATCTTCCCGGACTCGGTGGCTTCTGAGAGAATCATGGTGATGCCGCCTGGTGTGGTTGCGGTTTTACTGATGTTCTCAAGAAACCACAATTCCATCGCCGAGAATCTGTTGACGGTTAATGAACAGGGGAAATACAGACCTTGGGAGAGCCTCGGCGAGGAGGAAAAAACTTGGTGAGCTTCTTAGGATTACCACTCTTTCTTGCTCGAGTTGTTTATCTGATGTCTATAGGCAAGACGAAGACATTTTCCAGCTCTCTCGAAATATCAATGTTGGCTTCTTTGCTTCCGTGGTGCTGCACGACTATGTTGCAGCCATTCTCAACACTCCACGAGCCAATTCAACGTGGTCACTTGACCTTGGTGCCGAAATCAAGCAGCTTGGAAAACGAATCGAGCGAGGAACTGGCAATGTTGTTTCCGTTGAATTCGCTGTCCTCTACCACTGGCATGCTGCTCTCAGCGCTGCTGATGACAAATGGATGGAGAATATTTTGAGGGCGACACTGCCTGAACTCAAATCGGTTGATGACATGACAGTCGAGATGTACAAGAAAGCCACGATGGTCTATGGGCACAAGCTAATGGATACTCCACCCAAAGAATGGACATTTGGAGGTCTCAAACGAGGATCGGATGGAAGGTTCAGTGATGTCGACCTTGCGGAGATCATTAAGGATTGTATCGAAGAGCCAGCACATGCATTTGGAGCGCATGGAACTCCAGTCAGTCTGAAAGTTATTGATATCATGGGTCAGCTGCAAGCCAGGGATGTGTTCAACGTTTGCACCATGAATGAGTGAGTGTCATTCTTTTCTCATCCACCTCGGTCGCTAACCTTTCGCTTTAGATTCCGCAAATACCTCAACTTGCAACCCTACAATAGTTTCGAAGATTGGAATCCAGACAAAGAAACTGCCAGAGCTGCCGAGCTCCTTTATGGTCACATCGATAATCTTGAACTGTATCCGGGTCTCATGGCCGAAGTGACCAAACCAGCTATGTCTGGAAGTGGTTTATGCCCTGGCCAAACAACAGGACGAGGTATTCTCGATGATGCAGTCGCTCTTGTCCGTGGAGATCGATTCCTCAGCTACGATTTCAACAGTACCACTCTAACCAACTGGGGATTCGCCAAACTCGGCTCTCTTCCTCCCGGTGCATACGGCGGCATGTTGCCTCATCTGCTCTTCAATGGGCTTCCAGGAGCTTGGACAGGCACATCTACATATGCACTACTCCCATTCTATACTCCCACAGCAGTCGAGGGAATCTTGAAGCAGAACAAAGCGATCCAGCTCTACGACCTCGAGCGACCAGCAAGCGACATGGAAATAATTGGCATCCACACTCACGAAGGCTGCAAAAAGGCTTTCGAAGACCGCGAAAACTTCCGTGTCATGTACCAAAAAGCCATCCGGGACTGCACTGACGGCCACGACTTCATAATCGGCTGGGACGACGTCGCACGGCACGATCCCCGTTCCAAGCTCTTGCACAAAGTGTTCTTTGAAGACGGGTTCGAAGCAAATGTAACGCAGTTCTTCCGCACCAACGTCGCGAAACTCATCAAGGACCATTCCCTGAATTACTCTAACAGCATTAGACGCTCAATCGATATAGTCCGGGACGTCACGAACGTCACCCCGATTCTCTGGCTCGCACAGCGTTTCGCCATCCCGCTCAAGACTGCCGAGACACCTCACGGACTGGTCTCAGTGCCGGAATTATTCATGATCTACCTCATTCTCTTCATGTACCAATCCTTTAACATCATCCCTGCAAACGAATGGACTTTGCGAGACGGTGCACGAAAAGCCGCTCCTGTGCTCCGGCAGATTTTCGAAGCGCATCTTAAGACTCAACAAGGCATCATAGAAAACATCGTGGACTGGTTAGCCAAGGGCTCAGCATTCTCCGTCAGTCCTGAGGCCGATCGCATCTACCACGCTCTCAACGCGTCGAAACTCCCGACTGGAGATCTAGTAGGAGACTGTATCGGTATGGGCGCCCCTGTTGCCGGGAACCTGACACAGCAGGCTTCCTTGCTTATAGACTTGTACCTTAGTGAGGGCTATGAGGAGTACAAGGCGAGGATTGTGGAGCTTGCTCATTTGGATGACGAGGCTTCCGAGAGGGAATTACAAGGTTTCGTGTTCGAGGGCATGCGTCACGCGGGCGTTGTCCCGGGCCTTCCACGCGTAGCAGTAAAAGACATAACTTTCACCGACGGAGCCCGTGGTCCCATCTCCATCAAAGCCGGACACACCGTTCTTATTGCTACCTCAGTCGCCGCCATGGATCCAGTTCAATTCCCCAACCCGGAAAAACTTAATCCGCATCGGCCGTTTAAGGATTATATTCTGCTTGGGAACGGAATGCATTACTGCTTTGGGGCGAGGCTTGTTGGGTGTAGCTTGGCTGCTACGTTGAAAGAGGTGTTTAAGTTGAAGAATGTTAGGAGAGCGAATGGGAAGCAAGGGCATTTTAGCAGAGTTGAGGAGGAGTTTGCGGGAGTTAGGATGAGGAAGTATTTGGATGCTAATGCGAATGAGAGTCCGATTCCTACGACGCTTACGTTGGAATATGATGAATAGATGGTGGACAGGAGAATGCTTAGTACGTACGAGGAGTGGGTAAGTAGCTAGAAAAATGAATAAAATGCATTATGCGTGGTTCTAAGCCGGGATATTGGAAGGCGATATAGTGGATATGCAGTATAATAAGTGAAATAATCAACAGATACTAATAGTTTAAAACATCTTATGCCACGCGTTAAGTCTATAATAGCGGTAAGTAAAACGGAAATAAGTAATCTATATAAAATCTTTTTAGATATTTTTCTTTAAGTATAATAGAGGGACGCCTTTATTACTAGTAGGCGTTACAATATATATAATATTCCCTATTATAGTATTCGTAAAAGTTCTTTAGGCTAGGTAGATATAATCTTAGAAGCCTTAAGCCGTAATATTACCCCATTCTTACTTATTCTAAAAGAGTAAAGGCTCTTTCTTAATACCTATAAAGTAAGCCTAAATTATTATATAAGGTATATTACAAAGTCTTAGCCAAAGGCAGTAAGGGTAAAATCATTTAAAAGGCCGTTAAGTTATAAAGACGTGCTAGTAGCCGCCACGGTACATTATAGATTCGTCCGTCTATATAATCTTAAACTAGTTTTTAATTATGTATAAGCTTACCCGATAGCGAATACAAGTCGCTCTTAGCGCTACCTTTAGGTAAGCTACGGCTTTAGGTAAGCGACGCATTATTAAAAGCCCTCCTTTTTAAATATTTAGATAATTATAGAGTTAGAGGTATAGAGTCCTATTTTAGAAGAGAGTTTAGTATAGGTAGTAGTACGAGCCTAGTTATAAGATTTAATAAAGTCAACTAAGCGCCGGCGTATAGGCGTGTTAAATTAAGGCGATTTGTAAAGCCACTATATTACAGAATTAATAACTTATTATAAATAGTGTATATAGTTAACAGAGGCTCTTATAGAGTAGTCACAATAGTAGTAAAAGGTATAAAGAGAATGTTTTGGAAGGCCTTAATTACGCATTATATTTTATATAGTACAGAGCCATATCTGCGAAGATTACGCGCCCGTACAAGTAGGCTCCTCCAATACTTATTAATATGGCGGTAGTATCACTTAGTTCTCTTATCTTCGCGCTATAACTCTTTTTAAGCTTCATGTAAAGTATTCTAAAGGAGTTAGTTACAAGCTTAACACTCTTAGCAATTGGGTGTTAAGGAAGAAGAGCCTAAAGAAGAGTATATAAATTAGGGTTAAAAGAGACTAATTTTAGTATAAAAGGTTAATTTTATTATACTTAAGTTAGGAGCAATATACCATTCTTTTATACTACTATAAGCTCGCCATACCTACTAAAAAGTTATCTTTCTTACCTAATTGCTCACCTAATTACCTATCCTAATTATTACCTGCTCTCTACTATTTTATATATAACCCCTTAAAGAGGCGTATAAGCCTTCGTTAATAAGGGAAGCGTATTAGTATTACGAATATTGTTTAATAATATAAAATTAAAAAGTGCCCTATTATAACTCTACTGGGTAGGCACCTAATTATTAATTCTTTAGCTCTATAATTATAAGGTAAGGTTAAGCTCAGTATAACAGAACCTTATAGCAAGAACTATAGTAGGCTCGTTATTAGGCTAGGTGTGTAGGTAATATAAGTATAAAAGTTAACAACGTAATAATAACTGGTNGAGTGGTTGCCTAACAGATTAACTCTAATTATATTCTGAGAATTACTATAAGGAAGGAACTATCTAGGTAGGGATTAAGGGTCCTTAAATACACAACCGTACTTCTATAAAATCCTTCTTGTATATAATATACGTATACTCTATTTACTCTATTATAGATTATATAGATCCTACAAATTATATAGATTACGTTATATAACCTTAGTTACTATTCCTTATTATATAGCTCTATTAGCTCTATCCTAAACTATACCTAAATTAACTAACTAGCTTCTTTCGACTCTTCTTTAAGTAGTTATAACATTATACTTAAAGCGTCCGTAATACTATCTCCCTCCTCTCTATCTTCGTCCTTAAAGATTTAAAATATCTTTAAGTTATTTACTAGAGGTATAATATCCATCTAATTAATTTGGTTAATATTGTTACTTATTATACCTAAAGTAATTTCCTCTTTTTTAACTGCTTGTCGTGTTCGCACTGTTGCGGTAATATTATCTCTTAGTGAGATTATACTATCTCTATGTTCTTGCTGTTTAAAAGAGGGGTTAGTCTATATTACGTTAGCGAGTCCATCTTTATAATAACCGTCCTTTTACTTAGAGTGCACTAAAGTAAATATTTATTCGTCCTATAATATTTACTTTGTCTTTAATACTAAATATACGCGACCTATTACTCTTAATAGTTGTCTAGTTCCCTAATTAATTTATTTTAGGGTCTTATATTTAATCTGCTACTGCGTAGCTAGATAATAAACTATCTGTTACTTTAGTAGAACTATACTGTTCTTATAATATAGAGCGGGAGGCTGCTAAAGCTTAGTAAAGAGCCCTTAACTCTCGCCTAGCTGCGTCCGCTTAATTAATCTATCTTAAGAAGGTTTGTAAAAAGGTTTGTTTTAAGGAGTAGAAACTTATAAAATAGGGTTTATAGAAACTTAGTAATAAAAGAATGGATTCTCTTTTAACCAAAAAGGAAATAGATTTAAGTAGCTTGGCAACTGCTCTTCTTAGGTCCCCCTTAGGTAACTTATTCTTTAGCGATTCTTTTTTATTACTGCTACCTAACCTAATTTCTTCCAATACTCCTATACCTTTTCTATAGCGTTTTTTAAATTCTCTAGTAGTTCCTAGGTAGTTTTAGTATAGCTTATCTACTTTACCTTATACCATATTTTATTGTTAATGTCCTTATAACTAACGATCTTTAAAACTTACTATTTGTCTTTTTTTTATCCTCTATATATATCTACTTTATAAACCGGTGGCTTAATATTCCTATATACTGGCTCTAGCATTACAATATACTATATAGGGTAGATCTTTATTTTAGCTAGTAGGTTTAACTTAAATATAACTAATAAAATCCTTTATATAATTTTAAAAGGTCCTAGTTTAATATAGTTTAACTTCTTACTTAGTCGTTAACTCTTAAAATTTTTATATAGTAGCTATACTTTATCTTCCTCCTTAAGATCTAGTCCCTTAGATCTCTTATTATTATAGTACTTTTTCATTCTCTCTTATACTCTTTTCGCTAATTCTATAAGGTCTATATAAAGATTTATTAACGTCTTTATTCTTTCTTTAGCTATACTACTTATTTTCTTTACTTATTATAGTAATAACGATATCCTTAGCTTATATCTGTAATTTGCCTTAAATAGTAATATGCCTATTCTTTCTTAAGGTGTTATATTATATATAAACTGTATAACTAGTAATAGCGATACCTAATTATTCTATGCGTAATTAATATAATGCCTTAGATACTATTCTAGTGTCTAATTTAATCTTTTTATTTAACCGTCTATCTGCGGATAATATGCGGTAGAAGTTACTGCTCTAACTCCTTATTCCGCTAAGAATACCTCCTAAAATGCTACTATAAATCTTAGATCTTTATCTAATATAATTTTACTTAGTGCTCTATATCTTATAAACACTTCTTTAATATAGATTTTAGCGACATCTTCTGCTAATATCTCTTCTGTATATGCTATAAAGTATCCCCACTTTATAAGCTTATCTACTATTACTAAGATCGCGTTATAATCTTATCCAATAATAGGATCTTTTAACTTTAGTAATTTAATAATAAAGTCCTATAATATAACCTCCTCTAGTCTCTCTAGTATTTTAATAGGTTGTAGCCCTCCGTATAGCTTATGCCTCGTTAGTTTATTTCTTTAATAATCTAAATATTCTTTTATAACCTTTCGCGCTAAGCCTTAAATTTCGTTAATAATATACTCCTCTTAGAGTCTTAATACTAAGCCCGTGGCTCTATTATGTCCTTAAGTTAATCCCTTATAGAATTCTTCTATAAATTGCTCTGCTATGCTTTTTAGGATATACTTCGCTTCTTGATTTTTGTATATATCCGTTTATAGATCTTCTAGCTATGCTTTTAGAATTCTTTATACCTAAAAGCTTTCTAGTAACTTATAAACTCTATTTAGTTCTTCTTAAGTTACTATAATCTTTAGATAATTATACCTAATTAACCCATCTATATCTTTTCGCAGTAAAGCCCCTAATAGCTTCTTATTGTTTTATAGTTCAGCTTTTTAACTTAGAGTATCTGCTCGCGTATTATCTATACCCTTAGTATACTAAATCTTAAAATAGTATTCTAGAAGTATCTCTGCCCATCTAACCTATCTTTAGTTAAGTTCCTTTATTATTAGGAATCCTATTAGGTTTTTATAATCCGTCTTAACTATAAATAGCTCTTCTATACCTTATAAGAATGCTCTTTATTTCTTTAGTACTATAACTATACCTAATAACTCCTTATTGTAGATGTTATAGTTTAACTCTAGTAGTGTTATCTTCTGACTGTAGTATACTACTGGGTGCTATCCATCTTAATATTTCTATATAAAGTATGCCCCTAATATAAAGTCTAATATATCTATTTCTATAACCGTCTCTAGTCCTAGTTAATAGATCTTAAGAACTAGCTCCTGGGTAAACAACCTTTTAACTTCTTTAAATAATTTCCACTATTCCTCTCCCTATGCCTATAGTTCTCCTTTCTTTATTAATCGCGTAAATAGTTTAATATCCTTTAACTATTACGCTATAAACCTTCTGCAGTAATTGCAAAACCCTAAAAACAACCTTAACTATATAACGTTCTCTAGTTCTTGCCAATTCACTATAGCCTTAATCTTCTTTAGATCTATACTAAGTTGGCCTAATTTAATAATAAATCTAATAAAATCGGTCTTTCTAGTAAAGAACTCGCATTTCTTAATTGCTACTAGTATTTATTCTTCTTATAGTCTCTTTAAGACCCATTTAACGTGTTCTCCGTATTCTTCCTTAGTTATTAAGTAAATAATAATATTGTTAAGATATGCTATAATAAATTTATCTAAGTGTTCTCCTAATATATTGTTAATACGCTTTTAGAATATTACTAGTGCGTTTATAAGCCTAAATTGCATAACTAATGGTTTATATAGTCCTTCCTTTAACCTAAAGGCTGCCTTCTATTTATCGCCTTCCTTAATCCGGATTTAATAGTACGCCTATCTTAGATCTACCTTTATAAAGATTTACGCGTTACCTATCCTATCTTAAATTTCGCTAATTAAGGGTAAAGGATACCTATCCTTCCTAGTAATGCTGTTTAACTATCTATAGTCAATACACAGCCTTAGCTTGCTATTCTTCTTTAGTATAAATAGTACTAGATAACCCGCTAATAACTGCGATAGTCTAATATATCCCTTTTATAAGTTTTCCTAAATAAACTCTTTTAATACTCTACCTTCTTCTTCAGTAAGCTTATAGATTGGAAAGAACCTTAGACTTATTCCTAGTTCTAACTCTATTTTATAGTCCCATACTATATACTCTAACAGCTTTTTACTTTCTAGTAACTATAGTTTCTTGCCATACTTATAGTATCTCTTCGGTATATAACTTAAGCCTCACTCAGTCTCTTTATATATTGCTTTAACTTAGTACTATACTAACTTAGCTTATTATTACACTTTATGGCGTTAAATATCCCTAATATTAACCTAACCCGTAATCTAATCAATCTTTAGATTATATTCCTATAACTAAGGCATTCCTAGTACTGCCTTATTATTCCCCAATAGTAATATATTAAAAGACATCTCGATTTATCTCCCTTTAATAGTTAACTAAATAGGTCCTGTTTTAAGATTAATAATACCTCCTCTATAGGCTATTAGATCTCCTAAAATTATTACTAATAGGTAAGGGTGCTCCTTTTTCCTATATAGTAACCCTATTCTTTTAACTGCTGCTAATAAGATATGGTTCCTTATTGCTCCACTATCTATTAATGCTTCGAACTACTAATCTTGCCATTTAATTTATAAATTTAGGTGTTGTCCTTAAATTCCTTTAAGGGTCTAAGGCTCTACTACTAGCTCCCTTTAGTCCTATAGGCCTCTACTTTTCCTAACTATTGGCTGCTTAATTCTGTTTATACTTAGTCCAACTTAGGCTAATACTTAGTTCGCTTTTTATCTTTAATATACTATAGACACGTGTTCTTTAGGTATTCCTACTACTATTATCCATTTAGGTATTTTTCCGTAAGGAATCTTCCTGGCTAAAGTATTAAGTCCCCTTAGCTTTGTACTTCTACTGGGTGCCAACTATATATATACTTAGCGTTTTAATATTTCGCCTTATCTAATAACTAATACATTCTTGCTGGGTATTTCTAATATTTATCTTTAGGTGCTCTATATATGTTATATATATTATCTACGTACGCAATCTATACTAATATATAATATACTTAGTGTTTTAGGTCAACTCTTGGCTCGTTTTTATCCTTAAGTTTAAACCTCTCTTGTGTTAATCTAAGCGTTATAACTTTATTCGCAGGTACTATAATTTGCCTCTTGCTTCTCCAGTCCTCTAATCACTCCTTTAGATCCTTTAATATAACTTATAGCCTTTTCCGTAATTAGGTAGTTTTAGATAACTTTTTCATCCAACTACATATAGAAATCTTCCCACTCGTCATTGTGCCTTTGCCTATACCACTTTTAGTACAGCTACTAGAGTGTATACGGCGTATCCGTAAGGAAGTATCTTCTTATTACTATATTGTAACAGCCCTTTATATATCGTTCTTTGAACCTAGTTAGAATCCCTAAATCCTCTTCTTATTCTAGTTTAGTAAGCCACTTAGCTCTTAGTATGCCTACTTTAAGCCTATTAGTAATCCTTTATATAAGTACTCTGTCCCTTATACAACCTAATATACTAGATCTTTTATCTAGTTTTTAATCTTACTATAAGGCTATTCTTGCTCTAAATTCCTCTATATAGTTTCTTTCTTTTTGCGTCTTATAAGTGGATCCTTAAAGTTCTCTTACTTTTTAATCTTAGTATTAACTTTTTAATCTTTAGGCCGAACACTGCGTTCTCCTAGTAAGTCTTCTAGGTCTATATACTTGTCTCCTAGTTTAACTACTATTTATACTACAGATTCTCTAATCTATAAAGAAGCTCCTTACCTCTTACTTATGGGTTCCCTTATTTATACTTTAAATCTTTAGTCCCTTAGATTCTTTAATCCTAAGCTTACTTCTAATTTAAGCTTAGCTCCTACCTTAGTCTAACTAGGCTTAGGTGTTCTTATCTCGTCTTAAGAGTCTTATGCCTGTAGGAAACTCTATCCCGAGCTTATTTATATATCTTTAAACTAAGCTACTACTCTGCTCTATTAGTTATCGTCCATTATAGGTCCTTAAGCTTGCCTTATCTTATCTTAAGAATCTTAGTCGTCTCTTATCTTATTTTAAGAATCTTAGTCGTCTCTTATCTTATCTTAAGAATCTTAAGCCTTTAGCCTTTTGCCTTTATCGAGTGCCAAAGTGGTTCGCTGTCCTACTTCTCTTATATCTTATAAAGCAATAAACATCGTATCTAGTGGGGTTTTAATCCCTACTAATGTTCCCTATTCTGTAGTGGGATTATCCTTTACCTCTAGTATAACATCTCCAATAGCTACGTGTTCCTAGTAAACCGCTTCTATTACCTTATTATTACGAAATGTTTCGCCTTTATTAAATTTATTGTCCTTAATATCTAATCTACAAACTGGTTTATTAGTTTCTTTACACTCTATAGATTTTAGCTCCTATAACTAATAGCTTACGCCATACTTAGCGTCTTTATAAATTTGGTATATGTTATTATAATAAAACGCGAAACTTCTAATTAAATACTCTTTTGTTCCTTATAGTACACTATTATCCCTCTATACGTATGTGTCTCCTACTATTAGTCTGGTTCCCTTTATTATATAGTAACTTTAACTATCTTTGCAATCCCTTGCAAAGTAACCCTATTTCCTACAATTTATATAAGCTCCGTCTTTAAACTATTAACTTTGCTATAAAGTCCGCCTAAACGTCTTCTACTACTAAGATCCCTAGTTTAGCCTCTGCTCCTTAGTCCTATAATTACTAGATCCTTAACCTCTAGGTTTCTATAGTTTCTTACTCTATCTCTTATAGGCTTCTTTAGTACTACTTAGGTCCATTAGCTCTACGCCATACTATAGTTTCTAATTTAGCTTTGGTTATTACGTACTCTACGCCTTATATAACTATAGAACTTTGTCCTAACCTCTCTTAGTTTATTCCCTTTGGTAGATCTAATTATTAATCTTAATCGCCTAATCTATTAGTTCCCTTAGGGTATCCGCATCTTCTATTAGGATGATCGCGTCCTAGGCTTTAGCCTTAAGTCCCTATTTATACTATGCCATAAGCGCCCTATTATTCCACTCTACTTGCGTTACCAGCGTCTAAAACTGCGTTATATATTTAATTACTAAAGTTCGTTACGTAATGTCTTGGAGTTTTCTTTCCGCCGTAGTTACTGCCTTTAGGTCTTTAAACATTTATATAAGTTGTTCCATAAATCTATTCTAGCTTAAGAATATAAACCGTACCTCTTAGTTTGTAGTTGTTATTCCATTTACCTGGATTTCTATAAGGTAAGGCTTAAACTATTTAAGTGCTCTTCCTGTTAAGAACAATCCTATATACGCTATTTGATCTATAGGTATTGCCAGCTTGGCTCCTTTCTACGCGACTTTAAAGTGCATTTATATAAGGAATCCCTTAAGCTTTAATCTTTCTCCTAAGAATCTTTTGATTGATTGTAACTTAACCTTTACTACGCCTATCCTGTTAATCCTAGTTTTAAGTACTACATTATTTTCTATTAACTAGTTAACTATCTCTTGTAGTTATCCGACTGTTATAGGTTACTGTGAGTTAGTATTTGCTATACTGGTATTACCTAACCTTAAAGTAGTTACCGCCGTCAATGGCGTCGTGGTGGCTGCTTTTAGTGGCATGTTGTTTAACTTTCTATACTTTAATACTATAACTAGGTAGTAATTGTGTAACGGAACCTTATAGCAAGAACTACGGTAGGCTCGTTATTGGGCTAGGTGTATAAGTGATGCAAGTATAAAAGTTAACAACGTAATAATAACTAGTGGAGTAGTTGCCTAACAGATTAACTCTAATTATATTCTAAGAATTACTATAAGGAAGGAACTATTTAGGTAGGGACTAAGGGTCCTTAAATACACAACCGTACTCCTATAAAATCCTTCTTATACATAATATACGTATACTCTATCTGCTCTATTACGGATTATATAAATCCTATAGATTATATAAATTACGTTACGTGACCTTAGTTACTATTCCTTATTATATAGCTCTATCGGCTCCATCCTAAACCATGCCTAAATTAACTAACTAGCTTCTTCTAACTCTTCTCTAAGTAGTTATAACATTGTACTTAAAGCGTCCGTAATACTTAGATCCCTAGAACTTAGTTACCTCCTAAACTTAGTTACCCCACTAAATCGGCTACACTACTTTAGAAGCTATTTACACTTAATAAAATTTAATTAATTATTTACCCTTATATACTATTTAGTATATTAGCTTCGGGCTTTCTATCTAGCGTATTTTAAAGCTTTAATTTTAGCCCCTTTACTCTTATTTTGGCCTTTTTCCTCTGCCTCTACTATAGCTTATTAATTAAATATATATATTTTAGTATTATATTTAGATCTACCGTTATCTATTTATATAATTTTAGACTTTTAAGGCCTTTAAGTTATAATTATAAGCTATATATTTAAGCGCGTATATATATATAGCCTTTATAATAACTATTAGTTACATAAGGTAATATTACATAGCTATAGTTTGTAGATAGTATAATAATAATTGTTCTCCTTAAATAAGGGAGGGCGAGGAGCTTAAGGCTCCTCGCTACGCTACTGCCGCGGCAATACGTAACGGCAACTTGCTATATATAACGGCAATATACCTTATATAGTAAGTACTTGCCTTTATTCCTAACACTAGCAACTTTTTTTTTATAGTTGCTATCTATATATATATACCGCTTAACTAGCCAAACAAATATTAACCCTTTTTACTTACTATTGCCATTGTAATATAAGTCTCGCTATCCCAAAATTTGCCTCTTAACATATAGTGCTTTCTTACTTATAAGTTATGGGTAGGTATCTTGTTAGTAAGGCCGCTAAGGCGCTAGTAGTAAGCGAGCTAATAGCAATTTTCTATCCTAGGGATAGAAAATCCTAATTAGCTGGTTTAAGTTAGGGTTTATAGAATATTATACTCCTACTCCCTTTTAACTTAACCTTTAACTTATACGCGTAGAGTATTTATATTAATAAACGTCTCTAGTACCTTGTTTAGGTTCGCCTTCGTTATTATATTTACTAGATTATTTTAGCTATTAATCTATTAAATTTTAAAGAGTTTTTAACGCTTATAGGATTGCTAAAGTGCTATAATATTAATTATAAGGCGCTTCTCCTTTATAGTACCAAGCTTAACTAAATACTTATAGAGGGAATATAAGTCGGTGTATACGATTATAGGGATAATAGGAAGTTTAAGTCGATCTATAATTATCTTTAGGGTAGTTCCAATTGCAATTATTATATTAATTCCACTAACTATTCTATATATCTCTAATATTAGAACGCTTTAAGTAATATACTTACTTTTAGTTAAGCTCTAATAGATAAGGTTACCGTAGATTATAAAGTCATTCTCTCTAGTAGATTTATTCGCGATAATAATCTTATATCCTAACTAGGAGCTAAAATCTTTATTATTTATAAACGATCTATTAATAAATATAAAGAGCTTAGTAGTAGGAAGATTAATAAGTATATAGAGTAATCCCTAATTAAGATAGTTTATTTACTAGAAAAGACGCTTATTTAGGGCAAGGATATTATCCTTAGTTAGTTCCTAGTATTAAGCCGTAATAGAGAGATTAAATAAAGCCTTAGGTTAATAGATAGAAGTAATATAAGCTCCGTAAGCACGTTGCTCTATATATTCTTGCCTTAGAGAATTAACGTTAATAATATTAATCTTTTTACCTTAACCCTTCTAGCGTAAAGCAATAGAATCCTTGTTTAGGGAGAGGATATATCTATTAAAGAGTAATAGTATTGTTAAATTAAGCTTTTCTTTTAGCTTTACTATAAGATTTGCCTTTACTAGCTTATCTTCTTTAAGAGCTAAGAATTGGTCATCTCCTAAGATAATTATATTATTAGTTTATATACCAATAATTCTAAATAGAGTTTCTGTAGTTGTAATAAGGAAGTAGGGATTAAATATAGATATAGTTATTAAAAGCTTCTCTTTATGGTGCTTACTATAGGTAGCTTACTAATAAATTCCTACCTCTATAATTCCGTATAATGGCTTAAGCATAACCATAATGATATCTTTAGGATATTAGTAGCGAATTTACTCTAAAAGGTATGCTAATATTAAGCGCTAAAGGTGCGTCTTTAATTGGGTGTAGGCCTAGGTAATATCTTATAAATAAACCGCTATTTTATTCTTTATTAAGGAGGGAGCTAATACACTAATAATTTATTAACTAGCTTATTAAATTATAGGAGATTATATAAGAATTATTTCCTTACTATTATTATTATAACCTTAGATAATAAGCCTTAATTTTTTAAATAGGGCGTTAGTAGCCTTGCCCTTAATCTTATTAACTATCCTTAACTTAAAGATACGAACTTTATTAAACTTAGTAGGGTTATACTTCTTAAATTTAAAGACTCCTCTTATAATAAGACTGTTAATCTCCTGCTTATCGGATGCTTAAAAAGGAGCTCCTAGGGTTATAATACGACCTTCCTTTTAAAGCTATTTTGCGAGCTTAAAGTTAGCCTTTTCTTTAGCTATTATAAAGGCCATTAATAACTTAACTTTATTCTTAATGGCGGCAACAAATTATTCTTTAAAATTAATAAGGTATTAGCGATTTTGTAATCCCTTTAGGCGACCTCTACCGTGTTATAGTTATAGCGCATCTACTATAATTATATTGGGATTATAGTCGCCTTCTAAAGTATATTAATTGTAGTTCTCCTCTAAAGCATCTTCTAGGGCATCCTATAAAGGCTTAGAATTATTATCTTTATAGTAAGGCTTAATAACAGTTAAATGGAATTAAGTAGGTCTGTAAGGCATCTAAATAGTATAAGTTTAACTATTAATTATAATGAGTTAGTGTGGGCCTAACTATCCTCCCCTTTTATGCTATATATGTACTTTAGACTAAAGTGGTAGATTAAACGTAATTAAGGTATTTGGGCCATTTCTTATTCCTAGTACGTTATTAACCTAATATATAGCGTAGAGACATTACACCTCCTTTATTACCTTGTAAATAGCCTTAGCTTATTATATAATAAAAGGAGATAGTAGAGAATTATTAGTTATTTAAGGGTAGGCGCTAAAGACTAGTAATATAGATATAAGTCTATCTAGGCCAGCGGAATTATTAATAGCTTTAATAGCTATTTATAAGGTAAGTTCTTTACTAGCATCCTTTAGTTTTAAAGAAATAATCTTATATACGCGGCGTAATGGCGTATAATATCGCTTTACTTTTTTAATACTATTATATACCTTAACGGGGACTTCCTTAACCTTAATTGCTATTACCTTTATCTATTATCGGAACTCTATAGATAAGAAGTTCTTTCCTATATTATAGATAATTTAATTAGGGGGTCCTAAATAGATATTAATCTAGTATAACTAAAGGGTATTTTATGCGTTTCTAGCTAATATATCTTTTAAAAAACGCGCGGCTTAGAAAGAGGTTAAAAAGTTAATAACTTAAAGCACTAGCTTGCCGCTAAGATATATAACGTTAATAATAATATAAAAGTTAAAGTTGTAGTTATCCTTAAAAGTAAACTTAAATTAGCCAGGGGACTTCTAGTTTATTTAGTAGTAATAGTAGTACTTTATAAGATACTTAATTGCCTTAACCTTAACTTTATAGCCTACTTATTAAAGAACCCTAAGTAATTAATAAATAGATAAGTGGCCAAAACGACGATGTAGTTAGCGTAATTCTAACTTAGTTAAGTGGCTTTAAGCAATACTCTTTTCTAGTTAATAAAGGAGCAACTAGGGGTAACCCTATTTGCGTATAATAGGCACCTAATTATCTCCCTAAATAAGTGTTAGGTGAAACCTAAGTAGATAGTTATATAGCCGCAAGGTACGGGCGACCCTAGGGCAACCTAGGGGTGACTTGCCCGTAAGGCACGTGCTCTATACATGCCTAGGGAAAACCCTTCCTACCTTATATATANACTCCTCCTTTTCCCTTAAGGATTCGTCTCTGTCTATACAATATACCCATTATTCTATTATTGGACTTCCTATTTACATTCTTACCTTATATTTAAATCCTTCCCAATTCCCTTAGGAGGATAGCCGGTTTAATTTTTCTATAATGCCTCCGAAAAGAAAACCGACGCCTACACCCAACAGTAATACGCTGGCGATACAACTGTAGAACGCCTTAGGATTTAGTGCAGATAAAACCGCTAAAAGTACACTAGTAGCATCTAAGCCATTTTCTAAATCTTAAAATGATTAGATATCTACAAATGCTAGAGATAAGTTTGACTTATATACCTAGGCTTAACAGGAGCTTAGTAAGGTTACTAGCGTCCTACCTAATACCGCTAATATAAAGGAGCTAGATAAGCTGGCTAAGAAAATAGCTAACTTACGGAGCATTATTAATTTAATAAAGCCCTCTTATTACCTCTCTAGTAAAGAGTATAAGTTACATGGCGAACGCATACGCCGAATAAATCTTAACGCCCTAGTTAAGAAGTCACTACCTAATATTAGCGGCACTACTTAACAGTATTTTAACCGGTGGATTGCCGCAGTTAAGAACCGATTTAAGGTTAATAACGCTAACTATAACTATAAGCGACGTACGCGCTAGGCCATTAAAGGTCTTATAAAAGAGAAGACAATCGCCTAACTAGTTTATTGCCGGTTAGGCACTAAGGATAAGGGTCCTTTACTATAGGATGAATTTAAGACTATAGTCTAAGACTAGATCAGGAACCCTATAGTAAGACGCTTTAATAACACTATAACGTACTATATAGCTGTTATAAAGGAGAACTAGAGGTTTAACGTCTTTCTAGCCTATATATATAGCTTAGAGGACCTCTTCTTATATACCCCTTTTGTCAATCCTAAATAATAGGTAGACTTTTAGTTCTTACGTCTCCCAGCCCACCTATAAGTAGAGCTCTTCCGCCAGAACTTCGCCCAACGGGTAAGAACCGCTAAAGACCTCTTTAACAAAATCCGCTATATAGAGCAATTGCTTGATACCACAAAGCTTATAGAAGATCGCGTAAGCGGTAGCGGCAAATTATCGCGTATGAAGCGCGGTCGCAGCATAGGCTCTATAGACTTAGGCTTAGGGAACAGAACCTAAAAAGGGCAACGCTTTTTTAAGCAAACTCCTAGGGAGACTACTTAAAAGCTAGATAGCTTAGGGGACCCCCCAAACACTAGTACTACGTAGGCAAGTTAAAGGACCGTAGGCGGCCACTGTAAGGAACACTGAAAGCAGGCTAAAGAAAAGTCAGCTTAGGCTTCGGAAAACCCAAAGCCCTAGTAGCGTATCTCTCTTAACTGTAACTAAGGCCTAATATAGAGGGAGAGAAGAAACGTATTATAGTATACGTTATAATGGATATGCCCTAGGGCAAAGTCCGCCTATATACTTTATACAACAATAGGTACCAAATTAACCTCATTAATTAAGATGTCGTTCGTAGATTTAACCTGCCTATACGCTATGCGCTATATTTACATAAACCTATTACACGTTTCCTTAATAGCAACTAGATAATAATCTAGGATACTTATAATCTGATAGTTACTACTAGTGACTCCTAGGGTACTTCTCGTACTATTAGCCCGCAGACCTTTTAGGGCGGCTTATTTAATGGTTATAATATAGTTCTTAGATAGGATTAGCTCGCGGAAGCAGATCTATTAATTAGCTTCCGTTCTAAACAGTTTATCTAGGGTACTTCGGACCCTAGACGCCTCTAGATAGTCACCCTTAACACTCTCCTAGCAGATATTAAGGCTGGCAAAACAGTCTATTTGCTATAGCCAGAAGACTCCTTCTCTACGCCAGTTATAAACATAATAGAGGACCTATTATTACTGGCAGTGAGTACCTATATAGACCCTCCGGACGTAAAGATACTGGTTATAAATATAATAGAGGACCTGCCGTTACTGGCAGTAAGTACCTATAGAGACCCTCCGGTGCTAGCGCAGATCACCTATATATAAGGGGGAGGTAATTAAAACCCCGAAACTATTAAGTATACTATAGTAGAGTTATATGCACTCTCTATATAAGCATACCTATAAAACATATATCGGCTGCACCCTTCTCTTTACTAGCTCCTGGAAGTATACTACTATATAATGGTCGCTTTAACCTCTATAGCCCCCGGCCTGCTAGATATATATAAGGAGGAAATTAATGTTTTCTTTAATAAGCTAGCAAGCATACTACCGTAAAACTCTAAGTACGACTATATAATCGACTTAGAAGAAGGCAAAACGCCACCGTAAATACCCCTCTATAACCTCTTACAGAAAGAGTTATAGATCTTATAAGAGTACCTAGACAGTGCTCTTAAAAAGGGCTAGATTAGGCCTAGCAAGTCGCCTACTAGAGCGCCTATCCTCTTTATGCCGAAAGCAGACGGTATAATGCGGCTATATATTAACTATAGACGCCTAAACAAGATCATAATCAAAAATCGGTACCCCCTACCGCTAGTCGGCGAGCTCTTTAATAGGCTTAGCTATGCAAAGATATTTACAAAGCTAGATCTTTATAATACGTACTATAAGATTTATATTAAAAAGGGAGATAAATAGAAGACTATATTTAAGACACGCTACGGTTACTTTAAGTACCTAGTAATGCCCTTTAGTCTTACTAACGCCCCTATAACTTTCTAGAGCTACATTTATAAAGCTCTAAAAACCCTAGTGGATACTATCTACGTAGTTTACCTAGATAATATTCTTATCTACTTAAATAATAAGGACAAGCACGTTAAGCACGTTAAGTAGGTACTACGACAGCTTCGCGCTTAGGGCCTATACGCTAAACTATTAAAATACATCTTTTATACTAAGAACGTTAAGTTCCTAAGCTTTATCATTACCCCTAGGGGTATCGTAATGGACCCTAACCGCGTAAAAGCTATTAAGGAATGGCCTAAGCCCAAGTCCTATAGGAACATCTAGGTCTTTTTTGGCTTTGCTAACTTCTATAGGCGATTTATCTAGAACTACTTAGATACCGTATACCCCCTGCACGTATATCTTATATAGGCACATTGCGACCCAACGTTAAATAGGGAGAAGAAGAAGAAGCGTAAGTTAAAAGGGCCTACTAAATAGTATCAACCCTAGTCCTGGCCTAATGACGCATAGTAGGCGTTCTGTAAGCTACGCGCTACGTTTATATAGGCTTCTTTACTTTACCACTTCAACCCTAATCTACCCCTAATAGTAATTACTGACGCTTTTAATTATACCTATAGCGGTATACTTCTGCAGCCTTTAGGGTAAGAAGATTAACTCCACTAGCACCTAATTGCTTATTATAGTTAGAAGCTTACTAGCCTAAAAGTATAGTATAATACGTATAATAAAGAACTACTCGCTATAGTATAATGCTTTAAGACGTGGCGCCATTACCTTAAACACGCCGCGCATATAACGCGCGTACTCTACGATTATAATAATCTTAGGTACTTTATAACCACTAAGAGCTTATCTACTTACTAGGCCCGGTACGCTAAGGAACTAGCTAAGTTTAATTTTAAGATTAAATATAAGCTAGGCAAGATAAATCCTACTAACGTACTATTCTGGCGCCTAGATTATACTAAAGGCTTTAAAGATAGCAGTAAAAGGATAATCCTTAATGCTATACTGCCTATATTATAGCAAAAGTTGCGGGTTATAGGCCTTATAGGCGGCCCTAGTGCTACTATACCAAACTAGCGAGTAGCATGCGTGTAGTATACGAGCGACCCTCGCGAACTTGGCGCCGGCAGACTAGAGTATCCTACTATTCTCTCTAAGACTACTCCGACCAACCTAATAGCGCTTAACCCTAGGGAAGACCCCTTAGCCTAGGCTATAGTCCCCCGTAACAACCCGGCGAGTTACCTACGTATTATATATTACTTCGCTAGCACCGACTTTGCGTAAAGTCTTATACCACAGTAAGAAGTAGTAGTAGCTGCTTTAGCTAAAACGGCGTTTATAGAATACCCCCCTAAGTCACTAGTTAATTTTATTTATAGAGTATAAAAAAGGGACGCCTTTATACGCTCTATATATAATTAGTTAACTTAAGAATAAGTTCCTGCCGGTAATAAGGACTATACCCTTAATAATTAAGGACTCCTAAAGTAAAATAATAAGGTTTGGGTGCCGAATTGCATACTACTATAATAGAAGATCCTTAAGCAAAATTATAACAATCCTATAGGCGGCCACTATGGTTTTAACCGTACCTTTAAGGTAATCGCGCGGAAGTACGCTTAGAACGGCCTTACCTAGGACCTCCGCAAATACCTAGATAATTATAATACCTACTAACGCTCCAAATCGCGCCGCTATAAACCCTATAGTAAGCTACAGCCTCTCTAGGCCCCCACCTAAGCCTAGCGGCATTATTTACTTAACTTTATTATAGATTTCCTAGAGTCTAAGACTTCTAATGGCGTAAAGTATAACTCTATCCTTATCCTTATAGACCATTTTATAAAGCTAGTGCGCTACTATCTAGTATGTAAGATAATTGATACTATGCAACTTATAAAACTCTTATTTAAAGTCTTTATATAAATAGGGCCTCTAGATAATATTGTCTCTAATAAGGGTAGTATATTTACGAGTAAGTACTAGAGCACTATATACTACCATCTCCGCGTTTAACGTAAACTTAGCACTGCATTTTACCCGCAGATAGATAGTTAGACGAAGCGTTAGAACTAGGAGCTTAAGGTATACCTATATATATTCACAAACTAGGAATAGTTTAATTAGGCCTCCCTACTTAAAGAAGTAGCCTTTACCTATAACTCTAAGGTCTATGCTATAATAAAGCGTTCCCCTATTAAGCTCGCCTATAGCCAGCTACTAAACATCCCAGACGGAGTCCTAGATAGCGTCTAAGACGCCTAGTAAGGTGGGGAAGGATCTAAGTTAACAAATGTCCAACTCGCAGAGACGTATCTATAACGCCTGCGCCTTACATATAAGGTAGCGGCGGCGTCAATAATACACGCCTAAAAGCTTTAGGTAAAATACTATAATCGTTACTATCTAGCCAAGTATTTCGCCGTTGGTAAATAAGTCCTACTCTTCTCTAAGAACATCCGCACGAAACGCCCTTATAAAAAGCTTAACTATAAGTTTATAGGACCGTTTCAGATCCTAAAGCGCGTAGGGCAGCAAGTATATAAGCTAAAGCTCCTACCTGCTATAGCATGGCTCTACCTAGTCTTCTATATCTCCCTACTAGAGCCTTACAGGTTACGCCCCGGGTTTTAACCCCTAGCAATAAAAGAGCTTAAGGAAGGCAGCTAGGAAGTAGAAGCAATTATCGCCTACTAGGATCGTACTAGACAACTATAGTACCTTATTAAATAGCTAGGATGGCTAAATAAGTATAATAAATAGAAATACGAGATAGAACTTAAGAATTGTTAATAACTGCTAAATAAGTACCGCAAGCGGGACACCCTAGCCTTATAGCTGAAGCGCAGGCGAAAATTAAGCGCCGCTATTAAAATATAACCTATATTAAAGCGGAGCAGAGGATATTTTAAGGGATTAAAGAATAAGCAACAATTACTATAAGAACTACAGCCTTAATTTAGAAAGCACCCTTCCTAAACCTAGTCCGTTACTTTATGCTAGCTAAGCAGATTGTTTATATATTAGAGAATAGGCCTATTTATAACCGGGGTCCATTTAACTAGGGTCTATAACCTATTAGTAACCTACTAGTAGTAACCTATACTAATAACTTATACTATTCCACGTATATGCTACGTAGATAACGCATAAGGCTAAAATATAGGTTAGCGGCGGGTTTAATGGGTATATAGCCTTACCGTCCTAATCTGGCTGTATATAAATAACCTATAACCTACCCGCGAAGTATATACGGCGCTATACTGGTATAGCGTAAGGCTAAAGTAGGGTTAGCGGCGGATTTAATAGGTATATAGCCTTACCGTCTATAAATCTAGCTATATATAAATAACCTATAACTAACCCGTAAGGTACTAGCGACCTACCTATATAAGTAAGCTTTTAGAATATTTCTAGTCTACCGAATTTAGGTAACGGTATTAAGCTCTACTGGCTCTACCTATTAAATGGACTAATTAGGATTTTCTATACCAGGTATACAAAATCGCTATTAGCTTAGTTAAATGCGGGGAGTCTTAGTAAGATAAATCTAACTAATTAAACAACTTTAACTGCTGGTCGAAGTTCCTTAACATCTTCGCGCCGCGCACGTGTACTACCCGTCTCTCTATACGCAAAATTAAGACACTCTTTTCCCTCTAAATTTTTTCCTTACTAAGGTTTTTTATAGGGTTTTATTAAGGCTTAAGTATATAAAGGATTAGGGACGACCCTTTTTAAAGGGGAGGGCATTGTTAGGTAAAACCTAAGTAAATAGTTAGATAGCCGTAAGGTACGGGCGACCCTGGGGTAACCTAGGGGTGACTCGCCCGTAAGGTATGTGCTCTATACGTACCTAGGGAAAACCCTTCCTACCTCGCATATAGACTCCTCCTTTTCCCTTAAGGATTTATCTCTGTCTATACAATATACCCATTGTTCTATTATTAGACTCCCTATCTATATCCTCACCTTACAATAAGTATATTTTTAAGGTTATTAAGCCTAACGCCTAATTAATTTATATCTTTAATGCAAAATAAAAATAGAGTATTTGTAGAAATAATATAGAAAGTAATATATCCTAAGGGGGTTTAGACCCTAATTATGCTAAAAGAAATTATAGTACCTTTACTAAAGCGAATTATATATTGGCCTACCATTAATTAGTTAATCTAAATAGAGCTATTAAGCTACTAAAGAGCTTAAACTTAAGGTTCTCCTACTATAGATACTCTTGCGGCTCCTATATCCGGTATAATACTATAAAAGATATACGCTAAGTATCTATTATTAAAGGAAAACGCGGAACTCTCCTTTAGCTTATTAAAGATATCTAATTTTGTAATAGAATAGAGCGTAAATTAATTATTAAGAATAGTAACAGTTTATATACTATCTACCTTACTATACTTAATAAAGTATTAGTTAGGGAAGTAGTCCTTAATTTCTATATCTATAAGGAGCTGTTCGACCTTATTAACCTTACCCTTAAAATCTTTTACGCCTTTATATTAAACTAGGAAGCTTTAAAAGTAGGCTATAGTAACCTTACAATTTCTAATATTTCTTATACTTTAATAGAACTTATTATATGCCTCTTTTCGCTTATTAAGGGAGTGTCTAGTTAACTAGTAATTTGGCTTCTTATAAATATAGTACTTCTTTTAGCAATTACTTTAAAATAAACCTCTATAAGGACCTCTATAATTACCTTATAATTAACATTAATTATACCCTCTTCTATATTCCCTACTATAGCTACTATATATTTAATTAGTCTAGTTATAATCGTATTAGTCAGGAATACTTAATTAGGTAAAGTTTTTAGTATAAAACTATTAAGATTCTTATATTTATATTACAGTACCTATAGTAAAGCGTAGCTTAGTATATACTTCTTTAAATATATCTATAGGTTTATATAGCGCTAAGTTGCATTTAGAAATACTATAGCATGCTAAAATAACCTAGTCCCTTAGGCTATTTTTATTTTGGTAAGTTTTAGTAAGTCCGCATTAGATTTTCTAGAGTTTATTAAAAAGTAGTTAAAGGCACTCTAAATAAGTCTTTATTAGGTTAGAAGTAATAACTCTCTAAAATATAGTCTCTCGCCATTCGGATATATAAAGTTAGCAATTTTTATTAATCTTAAAGTAGGCTCTAGTAAGCTAAAGCATTATATTAAAGCTATAGTTTTTACCTATAATATAGTTATAATAGAATATTGCTGCCTATCCCTTTAATATAATAGAGAAAGCGTAATAGTACTAGTAGCATTAAATTCTAACCTTATTACAACAGTTATAAAAGACTTATAGTTTTACTCTAAGTATATTATATAATTCTCCTCTAAACTTCTTCTCTTCGTCTAAATATACCTTTATTAAATTTGTAACTTTTTATAGTAAAGGGTTACTAGTTAGCTAGGGTAGAGGAGCTAAAGGCGGCAAAGGTAGAGGAAGAGTACCTTTAAATAGGAGAGCACCTTTAGGTAGGAAAGTACCTTTAGGTAAAATAGTAGTGTTTTAGGGGTTTTGTTCTAAATTAAAGTTGCCTTTTAAAGAATATAGGTTAGTTCTAGGTTTCTATAGTTAATGTATAATCTTAGCTTTTGTCTATACTAGTTCTTCTATACTAGTAATAACGGCCTAAATATTACTAGTAATTAGGTTACTATTCTTAGTAATATATACCCTATTCCTATAGAGGAAGTCTTAAAAATCCTAAACAATATTAATATTGCTAAGTACCTAGGTATTAGCGGTCTATTCTATAAAATCCTCCCTAAAATATTCCTATAGCTGTAAATTAGTATAATATCTACTTTAGTAGAATATAATACGGTGTAAGAGGAAGCTATTAACTTATTTTATGGTATAAGTTATTATATTAAAGGTAAATTTGTCCTAATTTTTATTAATAAGTTTTGCGTATAAAGCTACCCTTAGTAGTAAGGAGTCTTCCTAGTTATTTAAATTAGGCATAGCCATGTTTTTAGAGGGAGGGAAGTATTATTAGCGTAGGGATTGTCGTTTAGTACGCGTTCGTAATATATATTTGTTATTTAGTACGCGTTCGTAATATATATTTATTGTTTAGTACGCGTTTATAACATATATTTATAATTATAGGGCTTAAGACTAGTTCTAGCCTTAAATTATAAAGACTTATAAAGTGTATTATTCTACGTAATAGACGCAAAAATCTATAATTTAGAAAAGGCTTAGGACCAGTTCTGGCCTTTAGATCCTTAGATTTGTGGAAGAGTTCTATTTAAGGTTTAGGACCAGTTCTAACCTTAAAAGACAGCTTCTTCTAGCACGAGTAGCACTAGTATAGTAGCTTATCTCTTAGTGGAATACCTAGCTGTTCTATAGTATAATAGTAAAGTTAACTACTAATTAGTATTAGTTACATAAGGTAATATTACGTAGCTACGGTTTATAGATAGTATAATAATAATTATTCTTCTTAAATAAGGGAGGGTAAGGAGCTTAAGGCTCCTCGCCACGCTATTGCCGCGGCGATACGTAACAGCAACTTGCCGTATATAACGGCAACTTGCTATATATAACGGCAATATGCCTTATATAGTAAGTACTTGCCTTTATTCCCAACAATAACTCTTTAAAGTTATTAACTTATTTTATATAAAAGTAACTAAGTCTTTTAATTAAGTATATACTTACTATAAAGGCCTTAAGCTATATTATATATATTATAAGGCTTCTTTAAGATTATTATATTATTAAATTAATTACTATTAGCTTTTTTTTAAACCTTAACCCCTTTATTAAAGCCCTATTTTTTACTTAAAAATATTTAAAGCCTTTATATAGACTTTATAAATAAATACTAAAGATATGCTACCTAAAATTAGTTATTTTTATTATAAGGCCTTCTTTTAGGTCTTACAGTAATACTTAATAAAATAGTATTTATTAATTAGAGCTATATTACTAGTATATATATACTTTATAATTTACTTAAAATATTTTAACTTAATAGAGGAGATTTAAAATATATTTAAGGGTTATTATATTAAATAAAGTACTAAAAGATGAGCTATATATTGTATATATTATATTTTATTAAAAATTTAACTATATAATAGCTTATATAGCTATTAAAAAAATACAATTAAGCTTTATTACTAAAAAAAATAGTTTAAAGTATAAATTTATATATATACTTAATATAACTCTAAATTGTCTATATTTTAGGTATTTTTTACTTATATATTAACTGTTAGCGACTTAGTCAATTAAGGCACAAGTATGGCAAGAGGGACGCGTAAGCCTATATAATTAGTAGTCTATAAACAAGGATCTAAAGCTAGAGAAAGGAAAGAAGACGGAAGGCGGCGCCGCTTAACGTTATATACAATCCTCTGGTCACGTGACGGCAATTGTTTAAAACTGTATAAAACTGTTTATGACTATCCGCTATAATCTACCGATATCTATTAGCCATAATCTACCAGTTTCCACCAGCGCCGTAATATTAGGGGGTATTTAGTTGCACCTCCATATTTAATATAGAGGCTCCATATTATAACCGAAATGGAGCTCAAATCTGAATATAAGGTGGGTGTTTAGTAAATCTAACGACTTTTAAATATGGAGCTCCTCCATATCGGTAAGCGCGTTAAATTTGCAAGCTATACTGTATACAGTAGTTAAAATGAGGTTCTTGGCACCATTTTAATATGGAGCCTCGAGCTCTCGTTCTATATTCTATATCAATATAGAGCTCCCATATACGCGCCAAAGTGACGACTTCTCGTGATATGGCGACTCCACACGCCTTAACCATGATACTGCTGTCGCATTTACATGCCTTATATAATAATATTATTAATTTAACCTTCGTAATCGCGATAAGCTTATTTCTAAGGCGTCGCAGGCGTCGCGGGCATTGCTATAGCTCTACTATAGCTCCTATGGGAGGTGGGCAAAGGTGTAGAAAGCGTTGATCGTAGAGGGGGCGTCGGCTAAGGAGGCTCTATTACTACACCAAAGTAGGAAGTCGTAATAGAGGCCTAGTGGCAAAGAGGGGCTTATTTGAATTGCTTAGCGACGTTAATTATACATTATGCGAAGTCAAATATAGAGCCTCATCTGGAGCCGTAACTAAACAGTCGACTTAATTATATATTCAAATGGTAGCCGCCACTAATTACAAAACGGGTGACACTAAAAGACGCACGGATTGACAGATTATAAATATAGAGGCGATTTGCAACCGAACGGCCCCTTAACCTTTTTTAACACCCTTTTATAAAGGCTATAAAACCTTTAAATTTACTTTAGCTATACCCCATTATTTTATATACCTTCTATTAATTAGGTATATATAATTCTTATATAAAGATTTTATTTAGAGTAGCTTATTACCTATATTTTACTAAGGGGCTTAGTATTACTACCTTAACTAAAGACTGTTAGCGACTTAGTTAATCGAGGCATAGGTACGGCAAAGGGGACGCGTAAGCCTATACAATTAGATTGTCTATAAACGAGAATCTAAAGCTAGGGAAAGGAAAGGAGAAGAAGCGCAGCGCCGTTCGATATTTTATAAGATCTTCGCGTCACGTGACCGCAATATACAGCAATCTGTGGCAACTTACCGGTACGTAGTTCTGCCAAGTTCTACTAGTGCCGTAATATTACCCCCCCCTCCAAAAAAGCCTGCCCTTAGGTTTTGTCGCTAAAAGTCTTAGTAAGAGAATTTAACTAATTAGATAACTTTAACCGCTAGTTAAAGTTCTTAGATATTTTAATACCTTATATAACTAAGAAATTTCTAAGGTGTTTTTATTCTTATATTCTTCTAGTAGCTTATTATCTTTATTATACTAGCATTCTATCTACTTATCTAGGTACTTTAGCGGTCTAGGTTTATTAGGGTAATAGCTATAAAACTTTTAAAGCTTATAGGGACTACCTATAAAGTTCTATATAGGATACTAAGTAGGGTCTAGGTTATATCCTTTCCAACTAATATAATACTTTAATATTCCCTTTACAAGTTTATAGGCTAGTATTTCTTTAATTTCCTATTTATTATCGCCATTAACTTAAATTAGCAGGGGAGGTTTATTCTTTTATCCGGGTAATAGGTTATTTATAGCTTTCTATAGCTTATCCGGTAAAAAAAAATAGGATAAACTTTAATTAAGTCTAAGAGCTTAACCTTATAAGAGTTGCCTACTTTATTAAGAATCTTATATAGTTCTACTATTTTATAGTCCAGCTTACGGCTAGGCTATTTTATCTTCTAGTTCTTTATTATAACCCAAACTATATTACCTACAGTAAAGTCAGGCTTGCGCCTATACTTATTCGCCTACTATTCTATTAATTTCTAGGCCTTTTTTAGGTTTATATAGGCTACTTTCTAGGCTTCTTCTAAGCGCTTAGCGTACTGCTAGGCTTCCTTATAAGATAGTTTTTCGCGTATAGTCTAGGGCCCTTTTAGTCTTTCCTAGTTAAAGCTTATATAGGGTAGGTAACCTATTTCTAGTTAAATAGGGGCAAATCCGGTAGAGTTGTGGGGTAGGGTCGCTTAGGCGTAGTTTATTAAGGGTAATAGTTTAGCCTAGTTATCCTAAAAGTAGTTAATAAAAGGCCAGAGTCTCTAGTCTAAGTATTAATTTATAATCTCTATTTAACCGTCTATCTAGGGGTAATATGCCGTAAAAAGCTTCAGCTTAATGCCTAAAATTTAGGTAAACTTATTCTAAAAGGCTAATATAAACTACGGCCCGCGATTAGATATAATAGTATCTAATAGTTTATAAATTTGGTAAATATAGTAGATATATAGTTAGGCCGCCTTTTTAGCGTCGATATTTTTATAATAGGGAATTAAAAACGGGCGCTTGCTATTACGGACGCTTTAAGTACAATATTACGACTACTTGGAGAAGAGTTAGAAGAAGCTAGTTAGTTAATTTAGGCACGGTCTAGGATGGAGCCGATAGAGCTATATGACGAGGAATAGTAATTAAGGTTATATAACGTTATACGCAGTATACGTAGTATATAAAGGGAATGTATATATAATACGTATAATATATATCTTACGTATAAAGGGGATTTCTTAGAAGTACGGTTATATATTTAAAGGACCACAGTCCCTACCTAGATAGTTCTTTCCTTTATAGTAAATCTTAGAATATCATTAGAGTTAATCTATTGGGCAACCACTCCACCAGTTATTATTATATTATTAACTTCTTATTTACCTATATATCTAGCCTATTAATAAGTCTACCGTAGTTCCTACTATAAGGCTTTGTTATACATTTACTACTAAGGTTACGGTATTAATAAAGTTAAATAATATGCTACCAAAAGCACTAGCCACAACGCCATTGACGGCGGCAACTACATCAAGATTAGGTAACGACACTAGTATAGCAGATACTAACTTATAGTAACCTGTAACGGTTAGATAGTTATAAAAGATAGTCGACTAGTTAACAGAAAATAATATAATATTAGAAAATAGGATTAATAGAATAGGAGCAGTAAAGATTAAGTTACTATTAATTAAAAGGTACTTAGGGAAAAGGTTAAAACTTAAAGGATTTCTTACGCAAATGCACTTTAAGGTTACGCAAGAAGGAGTAAAGCTGCTAATACCTATAGATCGAATAGCATATGCGGGACTATTCCTATTAGGAAGAGCACTTAAATAGTTTAAGCCTTACCTTATAGAGATACAGGTAAATAAAATAACAACTACTAACTAAGAGGTGCGGTTTATATTTATAAGCTAGGAAGGGTTTACGGAATAACTTACATAAATATTTAGAGACCTAAAGGTAGTAACCACGGCGGAAAGAAAACTCTAAGATATTACGTAATAAACCTTAGCGATTAAGTATATAATATAGTTCCAGATATTAGCAATATAAGTAAAGTAGAATAATAGGGCGCTTATAGCACAGTATAAACAGGGACTTAAGGCTAAAGTCTAGGATATAATTATCCTAATAAAAGATATAGAAACCCTAAGGGAGTTAATAGATTAAGCAATTAAGATTAATAATTAGATCTACTAAAGGGAATAGGCTAAGAAAGGCTAGAATAGAGTTCTATAGTTATATAAGGCGCAGAGTACGCAATAACTAAAGCTAAGTTAAAAACTATAGTATGGCGCAGAGCTAATAGACCTAAGTAGTACTGAAGAATCTAAAAGATGGAATAAAAGATTATAGAAACTTAGAGGATAAAGATTAAGTAATTAAAGGTCTAAAGAGCAGAGGCTAAACTAGGGATCTTAGTAGTAGAAGACGTTTAGGCGGACTCTATAGTAAGAAAAATAGTTTAAAGAAAAAGCTTATATAAATTACGGAAAATAAGGTTATTATATTAGAGACTATAAAAGTAGTTAGAGTTACTATATAGTAAAAGGGATAAGACTAGTAGACGATATATATATATAAAGGGACAATAATATACTATAAGGAATAAAAGAATGTTTAATTAAAAGTTTTGCGTTTTATTATAATAACGCATACTAAATTTATAAGGACGCTAAGTATAGCGTAAGCTATTGGCTATAAGAGCTATATTTAGTGGAATGTAAAGGAACTAATAAACTAGTTTATATATTGGATATTAAGGATAATAAATTTAATATAGGCGAAACATTTTATAACAATAAGGCAATAAAGGCCGCTTACTAGGAGCGAGTAGACCTTAAAGATATTATACTAGAGGTAGAGGATAATTCTACTATAGAATAGGGAACATTAGTAGGGATTAAGACCCTACTAGATATAATGTCTATCGCTTTATAAGACGCAAGAGAAGTAGGGCAGCGAACTACTTCGGCACTTAATAAAGGCAAAAGGCCAAAAGCTTAAGATTCTTAAGATAAGATAAGGTAAGCTTAAGGACCTATAACAGACAATAACTAATAGAGTAGAGTAATAGCTTAGTTCAGCAATATACAAATAAGCTTAGGATAAAGTTTCCTAAAGGTATAAGACTCTCAAGATAAGATAAGTAAGATTTAAGACTCTTAAGACGAGATAAAAATACTAGTAAAGCCTAGTTAGACTAAAGCTAGAGTAAAGCTTAAAATAGAAGCAAGCTTAGAATTAAGAATCCTATAGGACTAAGATTTTAGTAATAGAATAAAGACTATTAAAAAAATTGCGAGTAAGGCTTAGTAACTAAATTAAAATGTTAATACTAAGATTAAAAAGTAAGAAGACTTTAAGGATCTATTTATAAGACGCAAACTAAAAGAAACTATAGAAGAATTTAGACAAAGAACTATTGTATAGCAAGAATAGAAACTAGATAAGAGATTTAGCATATTAGGACGTATAAGGGACAGAGCACTAGTACGAAGAATTACCAATAGGCCTAAAGCAGGTATACTAAAAGCTAAGTAGCTTACTAACTAGAAAAGAAAGAGGATTTAAAGATCCCTACTAGGTTTAAAAAAACAACATATAAAAGGCTGTTACAACGTAGTAATAAGAAGATACTTCTTTATGGATAAGCCGTATATACTCTAACAGCTATACTAAAAGTAGTATAGACAGCGATATAATAACAAGTAGGAAGATTTCTATATATAGTTAGATAAACGAGTTATCCAAAACTACCTAATTATAAAGAAGGCCATAACTTATATTAAAGAAGCCTTAATTATAATATTAAAGGATCTAGAGGAATAATTAGAGGACTAAAGAAGTAAAAGACGTATCTTAGTACCTGCGAATAAAGTTATAACATTTAGATTAGCATAATAGAGGTTTAAACTTAAAGATAAAGATAAGTTAAGAGTTAACCTAAAGCACCTAGTACATTATACGCTATTATAGATTGTATGCGTAGACGATATATATAAGATACATAAAAATCCAAAAGAAAAGAATCGGAAATACCCTATAAGGATATATTAGGCGCCAGATAAGCGATAGTATAAAAATGCTAAGTATATATATAGATGGCACCTAGCGGAAGTTTAAGAGTTAGGAGACTTAATACTTTAACTAGAAAGATTCCTTATAGAAGAATACTTAGACGGATAATAGTAGTGGAAATGCCTAGAGAACACGTGTCTATAGTATATTAAAGATAAAAAGTAAACTAGGTATTGGCTAAAGAACAAGCTAAGTATATAAGGATTAAGTAGCTAATAGTTAGGAAAAGTAAAGGCCTACGGGACTAAAGGGAGCTAGTAGTAGAGCCTTAGACCCTTAAAGGAATTTAAGGACAATACCTAAATTTATAAGTAAAATAGTAAGATTAATAGTTTAAAGCGCTAATAAATAGTAGAGTAACGCGGAACTATATCTTACTAGTAGCAGTTAAAAGGATAGGATTACCTTATAGATAGAAGGAATAACCTTACCTATTAGTTATAATTTTAGGAGATCTAATAGCCTATAAAGGAGGGATTATTAATCTTAAAACAGGACCTATTTAGATAACCATTAAAAGGAGATAAGTTAAGATGTCTTTTAATATCCTACCATTAGGACGGGATAAGGTAGTATTAGGTATACCTTAGTTATAGGAGTATAATCTAAGAATTAATTGGATTATAGGTTAGGTCAATATTAGGGATACTTAATGCCGCAAAATGCGACAGCAAACTAAGTTAGTATAGTACTAAGTCGGAGTAATATATAAAGAGACTAAGCGAGGCTTAAGTCACGTACTAAAGAGATACTATAAGTATGGTAAGAAACTATAGTTACTAAAAAGTAAAAAGCTGGTAGATTATATAGTATAGAACTATAAGATAGAGTTAGAACTAGGAATAAGTCTAAGGTTCTTTCTAACCTATAAGCTTACTTAAGAGGAGGCAAGCACGCTAAAAGAGTTTATCTAAGAAAACTTATAAAAGGGATATATTAGACCATTATAGTTATTAGCAGGTTATCTAGTACTGTTTATACTAAAGAAAAACGGGAAACTTAGGTTATGTATTAACTATAAATAATTAAATAGTATTATTCGGAAGAATAGGTATCCTTTACCCTTAATTAGCAAAATCTAGGATTAGATAAGCAATGCGTAAATCTTTATAAAGATAAATCTAAGATAGGCGTACTATTAGATTAGAATTAAGGAAGGCGATAAATAAAAGGCAGCCTTTAGGTTAAGAGAAGGACTATATAAGCCATTAGTTATGCAATTTAGATTAATAAATACACTAGCAACGTTTTAGAAATAAATTAATAGTGTATTAGGAGAACACCTTAATAAGTTTATTATAGTATACCTTAACAATATTATTATCTACTTAATAACTAAGGAAGAATACGGGGAATATGTTATATGGGTTTTAAAGAGACTATAAGAAGAACAGATACTAGTAGCAATTAAAAAATGCGAGTTCTTTATAAGGAAGACCAATTTCGTTAGATTTATTATTAAACTAGGTTATATTAGTATAGACCTAAAGAAGATTAAAGCTATAGTAAGTTAGTAAAAACTAGAGAATATAATATAATTAAGGTTATTCTTAGGGTTTTGCAACTACTACAGAAGGTTTATAGTATAGTAGTTAAAGAATATTAAACCGTTTACTAGGATTATAAAGAAAGAAGAACTATAGGCATAGGGAGATAAGCAAAAGAAGTTATTTAAAGAACTTAAGGAGTTATTCACCTAGGAGCTAATCCTTAAAATCTATTAACTAAGATTAGATACGGTTATAGAAATGGATGTATTAGACTATACACTAAGAGTATATTTATTATAGAAGCATAAGGACGCATAGTATCCAGTAGTATACTATAGTAGAAAGATAACACTACTAGAGTTAAACTATAACGTCTATAATAAGGAGTTATTAGGTATAGTTACAGCACTTAAGGAATAAAAAGCATTCTTATAAGGCGCAGAGAAACTATTTATAGTTAAAATAGATTATAAGAACCTAACGGGGTTCCTAATAATAAAAGAACTTAATTAAAGACAGGTTAGATGGGCAGAGATGCTTACAGAATACTATTTCGAGATTTAGTATACTAAAGGAACTAAAAATACAAGAGTAGATACACTTAATAGAAAAGCTAAATTATAGAATAATAAGAAACTATTAGGAGTAATACTACGTAGAGATAAGGATAGATTAATCAGATATAATTACCCTAAACTAGTAGTAACTTAAGAGGATAACAAACTAGGAAGAGTCTACGAGACACCAAAAAGCTTTTAGGCATAAAAAATCTTTAAAGCATAGCTAAAAGAATAGTTAGAATACCTAGAAGAAGAAATACTATATAAGTATAGAGAAGCGAAATACATCCCAAGAAGCATAGCAGAATATTTTATAGAAGATTTCTATAAAGGAATAACTTAGGGACATAATAGAGCAATAGGCTTAGTGTTAAGACTTTAAAAAGAATACATTATTAACGGAATCTAAAATATCGCAAGAAAAGTAATAAAAGAGTATCTAAATTACTAAAGAAATAAACTAATAAGGCATAAGCCATATAGAGGGCTATAACCTATTAAAATACTAGAAAGACTATAGGAGGTTATATTATAGGACTTTATCGTTAAGTTACTAAAGTTAAGAGATCCTATTACCGGATAAGATTACGATGTAATCTTAGTAATAGTAGATAAGTTAACTAAATAGGGCTACTTTATAGCATACACAGAAGAAATCTTAACGGAAGATATCGCTAGAATCTATATTAAAGAAGTATTTATAAAACACGGAGTATTAAGTAAGATTATATTAGATAGAGATTTAAGATTTATAGTAGTATTCTAGGAGGTATTCTTAGCGGAGTAAGGAGTTTAAGTAGTAACTTTTACTGCATATTATCTATAGATAGATAGTTAAACGGAAAGATTAAATTAGACGCTAGAATAGTATTTAAGATATTATATTAATTACGCACAAAATAATTGGGTATTGTTACTACTAGTTATATAGTTTATATACAATGTAACACTATAGGAAGAAATAGGCACATTACTATTTAAGGCAAATTATGGATATAAGCTAAGAATATTATTGTCACTATAGTAAGTAAAGAAAATAAGTAGCATAGCTAAAGAAAGAATAAAGACGTTAATAAATCTTTATGTAAACCTTATAGAATTAGTAAAGAAAGTATAAGAAAGAATAAAAAGGTACTATAATATTAAGAGATCTAAGGGACCAGATCTTAAGGAGGGAGATAAAGTATGGCTACTATATAAAAATTTCAAAAGTCAATAACTAAGTAAGAAGTTAGACTATATTAGACTAGGACCTTTTAAAATTACATAAAGGATTTTACCAGTTACGTTTAAGTTAAACCTATTAGCTAAGATAAAGATCTACCCTATATAGTATATCGCGATGCTAGAGCTAGTATATAGGAATATTAAGCTACCGGTTTATAAAGCAGATACGTATAAAGGATAAAAAGAAGATAAATAGCAAATTTTAAAGATTATTAGTTATAAGGATATTAATAATAAAATATAGTATAAGGTTAAGTAGATAGGCTATAATAAGACTACCTAGGAGCTACTAAAGAATTTAAAGAATGCTATAAGAAAGGTATAGGAGTATTAGAAGAAATTAGGTTAGGCAGTATTAATAAAGAAGGATCGCTAAAGAATAAGTTACTTAAGGGGGACCTAAGAAGAGCAGTTACTAAACTACTTAGATCTATTTCCTTCTTAGATAGAAGAAAATCCGTTCTTTTATTGCCAAGTTTCTATAAACCTTATTTTATAAGTTTTTACTCCTTAAAACAAACCTTCTTACAAACCTTCTTAAGATAGAGTAACTAAGTGGACGCCGCAATATGGGCTTTAAGGGCCTTTTACTCCATATTATAAGAACGTTTTAATTTAGTAAGGGCTTAAAATAGTTTACTATCTAGCTACGCAGTAGTAGATTAAACATAAGACCCTAAGATAAATTAATTAAGGAACTAGACGACTATTAAGAGTAATAGGTTATATATATTTAGTATTAGAGATAGAGCAAATATCACAGAACAAATAAATATTTACTTTAGTATACCTTAAGTAAGAAAACGGTTATTATAAAAATAGATTTACTAACGCAATATAAACCAACCCCTCTTTTAAATAGCGAGAATATAGAGATGGTATAATCTTACTAAGAGACAATATTGTAGGAATAGTGCGAGTATAACGTTACGCCTACGAAGAGGAAGGAGCCTTAGGTATAATAAGCAATAATATTAACCAAATTAATTAAACGGATATTATACCTCTAGTAAATAACTTAGAGATGTTTAGGATCTTTAAGGATAAAGATAAAGAGGAGGGAGATAGTATTACGGACGCTTTAAATATAATATTACAACTACTTAGAAAAGAGTTAAAAAAAAGCTAGTTAGTTAATTTAGGTATGGTCCAGAATAGAGCCAATAGAGCTATATAATAAGGAATAGTAACTAAGGTTATATAACGTTGTACGCAGTATACGCAATATATAAAGGGAACGTACGTATAATATGTATAACACGTATCTTACGTATAAAGGGGATTTCTTAGGAGTATGGTTGTGTATTTAAAGGACCACAGTCCCTACCTAGATAGTTCTCTCCTTTATAGTAAATCTTAGAATACAATTAGAGTTAATCTATTAGGCAACCACTCTACCAGTTATTATTACGTTGTTAACTTCTTATTTACCTATATACCCAGCCTATTAATAAGTCTACCGTAGTTCCTGCTACAAGGCTTCATTACACTTGCTAAAGTAGTTAACTAAAATTATAACTATATCATATCCGTTACGGTTTAAAGGTAGCTTATAAAAGTTTATAGAGATATATTACTAGAGGCGGTTAGGTATTAGAAGGGGTTTTAATAATCCTAAGGTCTTATCTCGTAGAATTATAGACCTATAGCAGTTATTATAGTTCTATATATAGTAGTTAATATTTATAATTATTCTAGGCTAGTAGTAGTAGTTGCTAATAATCCTATAGGTCTTATTTTTTCTAGGGTAGGCCGTAGAGACCTAGGTATATACTTCGGCAATAAGCTAAGTCTATAAGTTCTATTCCTCTACTACTACTAGCTATTCGCGATGCTTAAGTAGTCTACTTTTAAGGGACTATAGGCTAGAAACATTCTTTACCTTTTTACAGCACTCCTATAGAGAAGGGGCCGTACGGTTTGCTTATAGTAGTTTATTAATAAGGTTTAGTTCTATAGAGTTAATAGGGTATATCTCGGCATCTAAAGAGTCTATATTTAGTTCTACCCGTATCTAAAAGTTAAGGTACTCTAGTTATAGTAGCGCTTAGGTCTATAATAAGATCTTTATAGCTGTCTAGTTATTTATATCCTATTTACGCCTTATAAGAGCGTCCGCACAGTTAGTAGCGCCTAGCCTATATATAATTAGGAAGTTAAACTAAGATAGGGTATCCGCCTAGCGCGCCTATTAGGCCGTAAGGGCCTTTATTATTATAAAATATTCTAAGGCCTTATAATTAGAAACCACCTAAATAGACTTAGGGGTGCCTTCTAGTTAGGCTTACTAGTGCTAAAAGCTAGAGATAATAGCCAGTATTTCTTTATTATAAATTAGGTAGTTTAACTTAGTATCTACTATAGTCTTTAAATAGTAAGCAATAGGGTACTATTCTCCGTCTATCTACTTTTAGAAGTAAACGCCAGCTATAATACTATTTAAGGCATCGGTTTCTAGCATTAAGGGCCGTTTTAGGTTAAAGTGGGCAAGTAAGGGAGCAGAGACCAGTTATTTCTTAAGCTCGTTAAAGGCCTGCCTATATATAGTGTTAAAGTAAAAGGGCCGGTCCTTATAGGTAAATAGGCTTAGTAGCTAGGTAATCCTACTATAGTTCTTAATAAAGCGTTAGTAGAAGTTATAGAACCTTAAGAATAACTACACCCCCTTTACGGTCCTTAGGGGTACCTATTAGTTAATTACAGCTATCTTTTCTAAGTCTGCCTTAATTCCGTTTATACTAATAATAAACCCTAAATACTTTATACGCTTAACACTAAATTTTAACTTCTTAATATTAGCTTAGAGGCTAGCTTCCTAAAGCCGTTATAGGACTTTATAGATATGCTCTTTATATTCCAGTTTATTTTTAGAGTAAATTATAATATTATCTAGGTATACTATATAGAAGTTGTTAAGGTAGTTAAATAGTATATTATTTATATATTGTTAGTATATAGCCAGTCCGTTAGTTAGTCTAAAAGGTAGTACTTTATATTTATATGTTCTATAACAGGTCTAAAACGTAGTAAGGTTTTCTAATTTAGGGTTTATCCTAATTTAGTAAAAAGCCTAGCGGATATTAAGCTTTATAAAGATCTTAGCTCTACTTATTTGGGCTAAAGTCTTATTAAGTAAAGGTAGTAGGTAGCAGTTTTTAAGGGTTAAATTATTAAGCTTATAGTAGTCGATATAGAAACAAAGTCCTCTATTTAGCTTTTTAGTAAAGAGAATAGGTAAGTTAAAAGGGGCTTAACTAGGCTCAATAAAGCCCTTATTTAGGTTATTAATAAGATATTACTTTATAGCCTATAATTTTGCAGTAAATTGCTATTAAAGGGGGCTATAGCTAAGGGTAACCACCTTATCCGGCTTAATTTTAATCTTATAGTTATATGGTTAGTAAGGCGGGAGTATATTAAATACTGCTTTAGAGAAAGTATTTTTAAATTTCTAGTATTAATGGGGCAGTTTCCGTTCTACTAGCTTCTTATCTATAAGCTCACCTTTTTCTTAGGCTAGGGCTTCTTTCTCTTTAATTATTTAATTAATTTTATATAAGCTAGTTATAAAGGTAATAGTATTAGGCTAAACTAGGTTCTAGTAGAATCCTATAGCGTTAATACAGCAGATATTAACTAGTAGAAGGTCCGTAGGTTTCTTTATAAATATTTATTAGGCCGTATTTTACGGTATAGGGTTTATAGTCTTCCTTAGCTTACGTTCTATTTTCTATAAGTTATTCTTCCGGTCTATTAGTTTAGTATATTATCTAATATCCCTAGCCTTCCTTTGTAGCTGCGTAGGGCCTAGGTTCTCTATTAGGGACTTAGCTAGGCCACTACTAACTTCCTAAGTCTTTAATATAGGTAGTGTAATATAGGCAGTCTAGGGGCGGCGTAATATACAGATCTGTTACGAATTAAGCTATATATCCTTCTTAAAAGCCTAGTCCCTACGCGTTGCATCGGCCTAGTAAACGGTGTCTATCTGCGGCTATATAAGGTTTTCTATTATAATACTAATCTCTTTTATAAAGGAAGGCGTTAGGGGTATAGTTTTAGGCTAAATAAGCTGCCTATTCTGTATATTAAGCTATAAGCCTAAATAGGCTAGTTATTTTCTCCCTAAGATTATATTATAGCTTCTAAGGTCTATAATAAGGAAGGGGACATTATACTACCTTTATCCGTTAACGCGGAGGTAGATTTATAAGATAGTTATAATAGGTGGCCCTATTTATCCATTATAACTATAAATAGGGATTAGTTTAGGCAGTTCTTTAAGGGGTATATTTAAAAAGTTAGCCAGTTTTATAGCGCACTTTATATTAATTAAGGTAAAGGCATTTACTTCTAAGTTAGCTAAAGCAGAGGTTAAAACTTAATATCTATTACAAAATAAAGTATAAGGGATAGTGCAGCTTCTCCTACTAACTAGCCAACCTAGATTAATATATAATATATCAATCCCTTTTAACCCTAGAGAGGAGTCTTTCTCTAAAGTTCCTCTTTTTCTAGCTTTATACTATCCTCCTAAATTAATAAGACCTTATTTATCTTTACCTTTATTAGGTAGTTCCTTATAGGGTAGCCTGTTTAACTATATAAGAAGTAAGCTCCTTAATTGCTAAGGGCCTATATATAAGCCGGGTGTATACTAGGCCTATAGTAGGGGTAGCTGCGCGGCTAGCTGCTAGGTTAACTATAGGGGTTACCAATTATACCAGGGCACTATAGGCCGTACTCGCAGTACTTACGGCCTAGTTTATAAGGTTTTTAGTTTTTAGCTAATTAGCGCGTACCTTAATTTAATTGAGGCCTTAATTAATAGCTAGGCAATAGTCTATAAGTTCCTTTAATATCTATACTATAGTATAAGCTAATAATACGGCCCGCTGTAGGTCTAGGGTAAGCTTATTAAAGAGGTCTAGCAGTAGGTCTTCCTAGGGGATTTGGGCCTATTCGGCCAGGTATAAAAAGCGGGTTTAAAAGGCCAAAAAGGTCTCTATTGTTTTTATATTTAGGCTTTTATAGCTAAGGCGGGCGTTTTATACTTTAAAAGGGTCTTTATAAATAGAAGATAAGTATTTAATTATTTCTTCTTTAGAAATAAAGGGGTCTACTAAGTCTTTAGTATATTACAGGTGTAAATACGTCTAGGCGTCTCCGCTAGTACGGCTAAAGATATAGGCTATTCTAGTTTAGGCGCTAGGGAAGTAGTCTACATTAACTTTAAGCTTATTCCGTAATTAAAGCTTCTAATTATTAAATATAGGGTCGGTTCCGTCTATAAGTAGTAGGGGGTCTATAACCTTTACTAACCGCTTCGGTGCTATATAGGCCTTAGTAGATTTACTAAGGCGCTAGAATAGGGCCTAAAGGACTATAGTAAGTCTTTAGTTGTCTAATAATGACTTATTATTAGATATAGGGATATCTCTAGCTTTAAGCAGCTCTTATAGTTGTTTAATTTTAGTATTAGCAACCGCAAGCTCCGCCTAGGGGGTTAAAATATTAATTATTTCTTCGTCTAAAGTATTTAAGGGTCCTACAGCTGCTTTACCTACTGCTATATTTCGTGGCATAGTAGTAGGGGTATTAGGTAATTCTAGGTAATTTCTTTAGGGGTTCTAGTCTATATGTGTCTTATAGGTCCTTTCCTTAGGGTTCTATTCTTTTCTTTTAGGTCCTATCCTTGTAGTCCTAGTAATGTCCTTAGGGTCCTATTTTATGTTCTTATCCTATTTATAGTCTTATAGATATATTTAAGTTCCTTCTTAGAAAGAAAGAGTAGAGTAAGCTTTAGATAATATTAGCGACTTAGTTAATTGAGGCATAGGCACGGCAAAGGGGACGCGCAAGCCTATATAATTAGATTGTCTATAAACAAGAATCTAAAGCTAGGGAAAGGAAAGGAGAAGAAGTGTAGCGCCGTTCGATGTTTTATAAGATCTTCACGTCACGTGGCCGCAATATGCGGTAATCTATGGTAACTTACCAGTGCGTAGTTCTGCCAAGTTCTGCCAGTGCCGTAATAAAGACTTAAGGTATTATTTTTTTTATAATTACGTATATAATAGGGAATTTATTTATAAATTCTATTTAAGTACCTAATTGGCAAGGAAGGCCTACTATATAGGAGTTAATTGCGATTTGCATTAGTGCATAAATTGTTTTAATAGTCTACCATTTAATTATTGCTTAAAATTGCTAAAGGGACACTATATACAAGCACTGCTTTTCGTATAAACTTATAAACATCAGATTTGGAACCTATAATAGTTATTTATAAGTTCTACATATTTTAGTCTATATTAAATAATTTGTTATAGAGAAAATAGGTTAACAAGTCGGTGGTTTAATTTTAGTTAGGTGGCCGAGTTCTAGGGGTCCGAGCTTATTTAGGTATTTCTATTTAATATCGGCGATTAATCTACATACGGCTAGTAGAAGGCTTAATTAATACGTACTTACAACGAGATGCGCTAGGGTGGTATAGAATCTTCCAAGAATATTAGTACTGCGTATTAGGAGCCTTAGAGCTCCGTATTAAGCTTTAAGTAGAGCTTTAAGTAAAGCCTCGCATAGAGCCTTTAAGTAGAGCTTTTAAGCAGAGCTCTGTATAGAGCCTTAAGTAGAGCGTTATATAGAGCTTCAAGTAGAGCTTTAATAGGGCTTTAAGTAAAGCGTTGTGCGGAGCTTTAAGTAAAGCATTATGCGGAGCTTTAAGTAGAGCTTTAATAAAGCTTTAAGCAGAGCCTTATATAGAGCCTTAAGTAAAGCTTTAAGCAGAGCGTCGTATAGAGCTTTAGGTAGAGCGTCGTGCAGAGCTTAGGGTAGCGGGAAATCCAATTGATCTAATTCGATACGATATGCGAGATTATACCATATTAGATTGTATCGATTGATTTTTTTAATCTAGCTTACTAAATAAGCGAGTAATATTAACTACTTATTGCTTATAGGGAAATCTACTAATTAGGTACCTTCTTTTCTTTATTTATACTTCTCCTTATATAAGATACTATAAAATAAAATAAAAGTAGTAAAAAGGAGAGGAGACCTAACAGTCTAATTTCGTAGCTTTTATCTATTCCTTATCCTCCAGTTCTATAATCCAATCCTTACCCTCTAGTGCTCCTACTACTGCCGCTATAGGCTAAGAATTTTTATTGTATAGCGAACATCGAGCCCTATAATCCCGCTACTTATAATCTTAATAGCACCTATTATAGAACCCTAGGAGACTCTAATACTTATTAAAGGGGCAAGGGCCTACTAGATAACGCGGAGTCGCTATATAAGCTTTATAGAACTAGTATTAATTAGGTCTCTACCTTATATAAGTAATATAGGTTACTTATAGTTATATTTAGAGATCTACGGCTTTAGATTATAATTGTATTTATATATAAGGGCCTCTCTATCCGTACCCGCCTCTCTAATATACCCCCTACCTAAGCCTCTATATTAATCGCTAGTAAAGCTTCTACCCTCTTCTGCTTATCCTAAGGCTAGTTAGTTATATAGGTATATTATATAAAGAGGAGAGTTTACTTATAGTATAGCATTATTACTAGAGAATCTCTTATATAGTAGGACGGGACGTATACCAGACAATTATATTTCCCAATTTACAATAAAGGACGACGTTAGTAGGATTTAAACTTATAATCTCTTTACCTACGCCACTTACTCACCTTTAGTGGTTATCTTTTACCTAAAATTATTTTATTTACAAATCGTATATATCTACCCCTTAGCATTATATAAGATATCTTTTATATATCTTCCCTTATACGACTACTATATATCTTTTATTCCTCCTTTATCTATTTTCTTCTAAAATTTTACTCCTATACCAACTCTTTATACACTCTATTCTTATAACGCTTAATATTTTAAGCTGTATCCTTTCCTATAATATTGTACGGCGTCCTTCTAAAAATACTCTCTCTAGTTTATTACTTATAGCTAGAATTAAAAGCACCTCTTTTGCAAAGAGTAAAAGTCGTAGCTAGCGCTTTATTTATTGTTTTAAGACCACTACCATAGTAGAGAAACTTTAATTTCGTTTAGTACTTCAGAGTAGTAGTTATTGTACTCATCCTAGCTTATTTATAATTTAATTATACTTACTAAGTTCCTTATATTTATCTTATAACAGCTTATTATACAATACTATTTAAAAAGAGGTAATAGGCTCCTCTAATTCTCAGTATATTTTCTAGAGCTATTAGACCTTTAAAAGTATCGTTTTCTACTACCCCCCCTAAAATGCCTTAATATACTTCGTATAACGATTTGGGAAAAGAATAAGTACAGCGGCGTAAAGAGGGAACTTATCTATCCTCTAGTAGTACTTGTTAAACTTTGCCTATGCATTCTTTACTTAAAGTAAGAGAGCTTTATTTAATTTAAAGAGTGCCTATTATACACTATTAGCTTTCGCTTAAATAAAGTAGCTAGAAGAAGAGTTATACAAGAGAGTGCTTTATATATTTAATAAGCACATCTATTATAAAGAGTACTCGATTAAGTGTTATATAATCCCCTTATATCTCTAATATTGCATAATAGAATAGCTTTAGGAAGGTGTAGATTATATAAAGAAGCTTCCAGTCTTACAGCGAGATATAATCCTCCTTAAGTATATTAAAGTTGCTCTTAATATAGTTATTAATTCCTAACTTACACCCAAGTAAGACGCTTAGTGTTTAATACTAGCTATTCTGTCTTATACGATTATTAAGTAAAATTCATCTTCTGGCTGAAGCCTTAAAGTCCTTCATACGACCTATTAAGGTACAGAAGTATACTATTATATTATAAGGCTTACTAAGTGGACCTATTGCTTGGAAGGCCTATTTTTCTTCCTTATAACTTTACTCCTTTCCTCTTACGTTATTCCTTTTATATAACTTAATAGCTTTAAGTTTAAGAGTATCTTTAAAGAGAAAGGCCTGGACGGTAAGATTAATAGTATATCCTTAGTAGCGGATACGTTGTTAAATAGAATCATTAGCGATATCCTTACTATCGGTAAGACACTTATAGATTATATAATAGAGAGTATCATTTATTGTAGAATTATCTGCAATAATAGCTCTAAGCTTTTATATAATCCTATACTTCTCTAAAACCAAAAGAAAAGTATTCTATTATTTAGCTCTACTATAACTAGGTACCATATAAAGGGTAAAAAGAGCTTTTATTTAGTTTTACTAGCCATTAATAAAGTAGGCATAGATAGTAAGAAGAAGGTAGTTATTTAGAGACGTCCAGATATTAATAGAAAGATAAATACTTATTAACGCTAATTAAACTTATCTTTGTATAATATCTTTCTATATAACTAAAAGGAATAGGTAATTATCTAAGAAATCTCTAAGTGCGCTGTTATTATTAAATCGTATAACTTTAGGTTAATAGCCTAGTAGAAGATATAAAACTCTTTCTACTCTATAATCCGGAATAGAAGGTTTTATTTAACAACTAAGTTAATAAGAGCTTACTAGATAACTTCCTTATTTAGAACCTTTATAAGAATTATACAATTAACTTTATCTATTTTAAATTTTAATATTATTTCTACCTAAAGTTCCTAAAGCTTTTTAAGTGCTTACTCTTTTATATAAAGCTGTTTTAAGTTAATAGAGATTACGTGGTCTTTTGCAAGGTGTCCTTTTATATTTACAGTTAATACTACTAAGTAACTTTCGCACTGATTGTAGTATATAAGCTTTTAGTTCTTTTTATTATATATTAGCTTATTTTCGTACGGTAGGCAGGTAAATTCATAGGCTAGAGATTAAAGCTAAGCCTATTATATGCTAGAGCTCTTAATTAAGCTAGTAGTATTTTTAAGGAGAGAAGAATCTACTTCTAAAGCCATATTTCTTGGAATATTAAGGTAGGGGGGTAGAGAAATCTTTAAAAAAAAATTGTCGGGTGTGCCAAGAAAATATCACGATACTTCAATCGATACGAGATATCGTAGCGATCGTGGATTATTAATCGGATCGAGATAAGATTAGATTTTCCGCTACCCTGGCAAAGCTTCGAGCAGAGCTTTGAGTAGAGAGCTTCTCTAGAGCTTTGAGTAGAACTTTGTATAGGCGTTCGTGCAGGCGTTCGTGCAGATATTAGTAGAGACGTTTGTAGAGGTATTAAGGGCATAATTAGGCTCTATTTCGGATGTAATATATAGAGTAAGAGATAAGCTTTTAAATAGAAGTATTAGTAAGCTAAGCAGCGCTGTATTAGGCGGCCGTCTACAATATTAAAGGCAATAGAGCTGTTATCTACTAGCGAGGTGTACAGCCCCTATAAAAGGCACCTATAATCTCTCAGACCCTCGAAGAGGAATCCACCTCGGCGCTCTGTAATTGGCTGCTGAAGCTAGGGCAAGCACTAACGCCTACGGCGTACATTGGGCTGCGGCGCCGGTCGCTAATTGGCTCAGGAGTTTGTAGGAGTCACAGTGGTTACAGAGGTGTGGTGGTGCAGGAGGTGAGGTGGATTCTCTCTCCGTAGGTCTGAGTCTACTGAGATAAGTTGTTTTCGCGATTTGGGTGTAAACAAGTCAAACACACGTGATATTCTAACTTGAAGTGGAAGGATCTAAGCCTATTTTGGGGGGAAGTGTGCGACTAGTAGTGGGCTAACTAAATAATAATAATAACCATATTTAATTATTGTTAAGCTATAATTTATAAGAAGATTTCTTTTTAAAGCTTTACTTACTATTAAAATAACGCCTATAAGCTCTTATTCGCTGCGCTTAAGAATTTGAAATAACGTAGGTAATAGGGTTATGAAGGTGACCCTGGTTATGAAGGTTTGCAGGTTTCACAAACAAATTTTGTCTATGCGGTTGATTTGAATCAAACACAGACAAAATTAGTTTGCGAAACCTGCAAACCTTCATAACTAGGGTCACCTTCATAACCCCATCACCTACGTTATAGGGAGTAGATATGAGCGATTTTCTGGTGTGCCTGCCCGTAACCATGCACGAGCTGATCTAACCGAGTTCGGCTAAAATTCTACTATGGGGGGCTGATTTATGAGATAAATAAATACCGCAAGCTACTAACACTCACGTATGCTTCAACTTGAGACTTGACCATAGATCCACTCTCTTCGCACACCATCATCCTCAAAGCTGATGATCGAACTTCATTCACCATGACTGGCTTCGAGATTGCCGGAGCTGTCCTCGCTGCCATACCCTTACTTATTTCAGGGCTCGAGCATTATTTGGAGGGGTTGTCGACCGTTAAAAACATGCGGGATCATGAGACCGTCATCGAGAACCTCATCATTTCCTCTACAACCAGCTTGGCGATTTATCGGACGTCGTGTGAGGAGTTGCTCGCTCCTCTGATACTCCCAGATAATCAATTCTATGATCTGCTCGATAATCCGCAAACGGATGGCTGGAAGGATGAAGAGCTTGGCGAGAAGCTTAACGCAAGACTTGGCCCAGCTGCGTATTTGCCATACAAGAGCGCAGTGAAACTGCTTTACAAGCGCATTCAGCTTCTTAAGAAGAAAATGGATTTAACCGACGAGCTCCGGGTGCGTATACCGACATACACTAAGTTCTCGGCCTCTACTAACGGCACCATATAGCCGAAGTGGGTTCGCTCCGATGGAACCATCAATACTGAGGTCAGGGACAGCTTCTTTAAAAAGGCCTGGAGGCGCATGAAGATAGGGTTCGAGCCTGACAAGTATGCTTTGCTGATGGGCAAAATCGACGAAGATATAGCCAAGATTTCCGAACTCACAAAGGGGAACATGACTTTCCGTAACAGACGGAACCGCCGGGCAACTGCAAGCTTCTGGATTAGCATCCGTGATCTCGCGCGTCGCCTGCGCGAGCTGCTCGGCTCGCGCTTCTCTTCCGCTTCCTCCTGTCAGTACCAGCACCCAGGGATGCACATAACTATTCTATTATTTCCATAAAGTTATAATTACTATATAATCTAACCAATCATACTAAAAACAAATTTTATAATTAGAGTAATATTTATATAATTAATATAATTATCCACCGTAAAAACGCGGAGAAAGGGAATATAGTAATAATGCTTTAGTATTAAGAAAATTAGTAATTTTCCTAAAAAGAGCTATGTCTACTATTTTACATATAAAAAAAATATCCGTACGGCTTTTTAATAAGTTAATATATACACGCTAACGCGTTACAGCGTATCTTATCTAGAGCTTCTTTTTAATCACTATCTACTTATATCTTTACACCCACCCACCTAATTAGGAGATCAATGCATAATCAATATAGCTAATGCAACCAATCAGAATCAGGTGCGGCAATTTTATAAGAATTAAAATCTATTGCCTGATTACGGTTGCCTTGATTATGCGCAACCCTGCCCGCACCGGGATAATTTTCTTTTAGACCTGTACAAGGACGAGTCCTTAGAAAAAGGGGGTATCCGATTTCGATTCCTGTTCTCTTTTAACGCAAACGTGGGAAGTGGCGGCAAACTACCTTGGAATTGGCGGGAGGTGGAGATTGAGCCAACACCTAACAGTTCTGTTATTCTTCCTCTCTGCTCAACTCCATCACAGGCGGTGTCGTTCAAAACGCCGCAAGAGATTATCTTGTCGCCCACTTCAACTGAAGGGCAGTCTGGAACTCATCGGCATGACCATCGCAAAAGAAAGTCGGTTTTTGTGAGATTTTGAAATGTCGCACACCAAGACTATTGTGACGGCAAACGCCTTGAGGTACTCTAGCGCTAACTCTTGCCTCTGCAATCCTGCGTGTGCCTTGAAAATACCTTGGGTATCCCTTTACACGTCAACTTGGGCACCCGTGTTATCAATAAGAGCCTACCAATCAGATCAATAGAATTCAATGCTTGTGCTCAGGAATACAAAGCTTTTGGTTTCATAGCGGGTTGATGTATAGGCTTATCTTTGGGGTTGAGTCGCTCGATATGGAGTCTCCAGCAGTCGTACTTCCTGCAGAACGGTATTTTGCAGATACTGTAAAATAAGTCCTTGAATGACGCTGCCGCCTAGATATACGCGTTGTTCTAGTTCTGGTGTTCGCGCACAGGCCTTCTCCTCTGGATAAAGATCGTGGTGTTATGTTCAGCCGTTTAGCTTTGCCACGGCACTTGGGATAGCGCTACAATTAGCCTTAAGATTTGTAGCCACGCCTTCTTTCGACTCCGAATGAAACACATCTGAATCGGCGAATATATCTGGCTTAGGTGGAGTAAAGTCGAGGGATCGGGCCTGTGACAGCTAGAAGACGTTTATTCTGACTTCAGTTCACATTAACTTAGAATCATCGTTACATATTCCGTTTTTAAAGTCCACAGCCAACTTTCCTTCCCCTGGTAGGGTCCTACGAGAGTTGGTCCGTGCGCGAACACCAGAATTCCTAAGCACAAACGATTTGATTCGGTTGATTTAATTGGCTAGTTCTTATCGATAACAGATGGACGCAAATCACCGTGCAAAGGGATAGGTAGGTCACTATCCTTGATATGGTAGTGATTAACACAAGGCCGACTGAAGCCGGTGGTGACCGCCACGGTCAACACTTATGAATTAGCGTTTCGTCGGATTCCAGTTCTTAAATATATTAACGCTCCAAATATTTGTCAAACAGAGCAGCCGTTCACTTATGCTAGGCAGCATTACGGCTCAGCCGGTGATGTATCAGCGCGCGAGGAACAAGGCTGCGCGACGTCGCGAAACTTTATGCCGAGCCAGACAGCGCGGCGACTTGTGCCCGTTGCGACCACATATTATGCACCTAATAGAATTAGCGGCTTCTGCGCTTCGCAGACAGAGGCTTCATCGGACCCATCAGTGAATATGACGAATTATTCCCAGTACGATGAGGACGAATATCGTCTGCCTGAGGGCATGACTCGCACTGGCTACGATGCCGACACGCAGGTTTACTTCTATCGTGATGCCCAGGGCAAAGTATATCAAGGCGCACCAGGCAATCAATACGGTGTCCTTCGACCAGGTTCATCTACCGTTCTTACCACCGCATTAACCTAACTAACGAAATGGACAGCCACAAACGAGCCCCAATACCCCACCGCCGCGTCCTATCTCGCAGCGCACAAGGAGCACTACGACAGCTCTGGCTATCCACGATCTCCCATGACAGCAAGTCCATCTCAGCGCCCTATACAGAATTCCACTTACAGCCACAGGAGTTCCCTGATACCTGGGATCCGCCTAGTAAAAACACACTATCCAAGCTTATCACCGCCCCCGTCTGGTCCCTCTAGCGCCGCTTCTCCCAAGCCTCCACTCTCACACCCACCGAGCGCCAAGACGGCCAAGCGGAGAGGCCCGACGCTCCCTCACCAACCTCACCAACCTCAAACACCCCCGTCCAACCTCCGAAGCGCGCTGTGACCTTAGGTAGACGCCTCACGCGGCGGAAGAAGCCAGCGCGCCTGCGGGCGCAGAGCATGAGGGAGTACATTATGAATGGGAGAGATGAGAAGCTAGATCCGCCGGCGTTCCTCAGGAAAGGGAAGGAGGATGAGAATTAGAAAGCTGGATATTAAAAGGGAGTGGAAGGGATAGGAGACACAGCGGCAGTGGTAGGCTGATAGGCAGTTATCGGCGGACAGGAGAGACTTTCTGACATAGGTTTAACAAGTGCATGTTTGACGATAAGCGACTCTAAGACATTAAACCTACACCATCCCGTCAATTCCGGTGGTTAGCGCAGCCACGTCCGCACGGCCTTACTTTCCCTTAAACAGTAAAAACACCAAAACTTCCCCTACAAAAAGGCCGTGCAGACGTGGCTGCGCTAACCACCGGGATTGACGAGATGGTGTTAGTGGCATAGGGTAAATATCCGCATCTAGCGCACGGAGCGGCCTTGGCGGATATTTCTTGCTAAACTATCTATTTACTACCCTTCCTTATTATTATTCTTGATTCTTGATTAACGACTGATATGGTCCCAATTAAGGTCCATGCAGACCACTGCCGTGATGTAGGTACAAAAAACCTCCAAGTGAGACGTGAGTGGTAATACAGAGTGTACCCATCTAGGTAGCACGCCCGTACTACATTAACGGGAAGAAAAATACCGTTAGGTCGCTGCTCTGACTCCCGTAAGGAGTGTCCTGATTGCCTATCTTGCCATGTCTACCGCTCGTACCATGCTTCCTTCTGAATTTGTAAGTGCCGTAAAATTGATATAATCCTGCCCCTGCTCCCATTCGAATGCCTTATGTATACGTATACGCCTATAGCCCTCCTGCTTGCAATATGATTTCTACCCTAAAGGAACAGCGGGACGTGTAAGAACTAGGTGTCTTGTCCTAGGGCCCCAACCTAGGCCCCCTATTCCCTATCTCCTGCATCCAATAAGTGCGCTCAGCTTAGTACTAGCAGTAGTAGGGTGCACAAAGCCCCTATACCTAAGTGCCTACGCTGCCAACAGTACCAGAGTATAGCTGGGTTGATTAAGGTATAGAGGAAGACGGAATACCGCGCGGTATGTCCAGGCTGTCGGGTAGGGTAGGGAATGAGAGGCTCATCACAGGCTTCCTAGGGCGTATGCGGTTTATTCGGTCGCTGTGTACGGCTCGTTCGGTCGCCGTCGTATGCGGCTCGTCGGTCGCCGCGTGCGGCTCGTTCGGTCGTCAGGCTGTGTAGGTATTCGTATAGGAGGAAGGGGGAACGCCGGATAAGATGCCGTGGTCGAGTAGTATTTTAGATATACAGACGTGACGGCCGAGACCGAGACGTAATGGTCGTTTTTAAAGCCTTCGTTGGGGCTCACCCTCCCAGCGAAAAAATTCTCCACGCCACCACTACATCACAGCGCCGGTGCTGCGCTGTTGTATACACGTCTCTGCGTTTGCTCTGGTAGTCTATTGGCACGATCCTGATGGAACGCCGATAGCTGCATACCAGGTTCTCGGGCTCCACCGCGTGGAGGTGTAGAGGCCGATTTTTCGGAGCCCACCCTTCCTTATTATACCTTTAAGAGTTAGGATTTTAGGAAAATATTAAGTAGCCTTTATTTCCCGCTTCAGAACGTAGTAGCTTTAGGATCGCTTAGTTTCCGAGATTGGATCCTGTCATGGGATACTTATACACGCCTACCTGTTTCCACTTATCTTAGTTAACTTATCCGCTTCGCCGAGGAATTTGAGGAGGCGGCCCCTGCTTAACTTTAGCGTGCTATAGTCCCACTCTAGTGCTATAGGCCCTCTTATGTGAACTTATGAGCCAATTAGATGGTTGCTCTAACTTATAGGTACTTATTAGCCAATAGAACGCCGGGCTACCCTCTACCACCCCTGCCACCCCTAAAATTTCTATAAAGCGTCTAAGAGATTATAGGCGCGCGTTTAGTGTAAACTGGGTCCTTTTTCCAACGCGTTTTAATTTTAAATAACTCTGGCGGCGTAAATATACTAGCTACGGTCTTAGTGCGCAATGCATTTAAATTGTAATCTCTTCTTTTATTTTAATAATTGCAACTAGCTAACCACCGTATTAGGGGGCGAGATATAGTCTTAAAGTTTAACGGCGCGTTTTTAAAACTAGTCCCTCTCCGCCGGCCGCATTAAAACAACAGCCGTACTCTACTACTACCACTCTATTTCCTTCTAAATTTATAGAGGCGCCTCTTCTACCTTATAATAACCAGTTCGCCTAGTTAAACTATATTATACTACCGTTGTGTTGTGTTCTAGCAGGCAACGCGGTTATAGTAACGCCTTTAAGGCGCTTAGCCTACGTTAGAGCACTCTAGCGGTACCCTATAATATTCTAATAACTTATAAGAACTTATGCGAACTTACACAAACTTATACAAACCTATTAGCTAATTAGAGGGCAGGAAATAGCAAGGTACGGGTTAAAATTAAAGAAAAAGTTAAAGAAGTCGGACTCTTAGAGTCGCTGGCATAAAGCTTATATCGCACCGCTACCTCTACTACCTCTACTAGCTATACATATGTTAGCTAACCGTGATTCTATCCCGGAGGTACTTTAGTCTATTAAGAGGCTACGAATAAAGGAGTTATTATTAGTTATACGGTAGGCAGCGTAATTAGAGAATATAGTATTCTAGCATAGAGTTATAGACCTTTATCTATAGTGAATTATTCTCTAAACTAGTCCGCTAGTTAAGGATTTTAAGCCACGCTATAAGTAAGTGCGTACCTTACGTTGGCTAATATTTAGGAAAGGTAATACCCTTCTAGTTACTTATATGAGCTTTAGTAAAAGCCTAATATTTTATATATATACGGTTTTAACGAGTAAGATTACTATTTAGATTATTCCGCTTAATAAGCTAGGTAATAAGTAATTAGATAATATTAGGAAGATAGAAGGATATAACCCGGTTCTTATTAATGCTATAACCTAAAGTTAGGAAAAGGGACTAATTGCTTAAATTTAGGAGGGAGTATATACTTATATTCTGCTTAGTCCTAAATAGGCGTTAACTAAGGCTTTCTAGGATGCTTTAAAAGAGCTAGAGTTGCAGTTATAAATTGGGCTAGTTGTAATTAATAAGTGCTATCTTATTAAGGACTAAGAGAGCTTTTAACCGGCCTATATAATATTAGGCGAATTACGAATAATCCTTCGCCTAGATATAGTCTGGTTTACCTACTCTATAACTCTTAATGGGGGGGTAGGGAGGCTAGTTTTATTAGAGGCTAGATTTTAAGTAATCGGCCGTTATTCTTACTAGATTAAGATTATTAGAACTTCTATTAATTATCCGGATATGTTAATATCTATTCACCCGCTGCCTAAGAAAAAGGTTAATTTATAGAAGCGCCTATATTTCTTATTAGATAATTGCGTTAATAATAATAGGAAGCTTACTCCAGAGAGGATACTTAAGACGATAGTTTTTATTAATAGGCGATTGTCTATCTAGGCTATAGCTATATACCTTTAAACTGCGTTCCTATAGAAGGGGTATTTAATAAATACAGTGGACGAGGTAATTTATATTAGTACTATAGTCTAGGAGTTTACTGCTACCGTATAGGAGTATAACCGGACTTAGTAGTATACTAAGTTTAAAACTACTACGTCTAGCATTAGAATTATAATAGCTATAACCTTGCTTAGTATAGGTATAAACGTCCTAGATATTAGGCGCGTGGTTATCTAGAAGATTTTTATTACTAAAAGCCTGGCTAATATATAGCACCAAATTAGTTAAGGCAGACGATAAAAGGATTGCACTAATATAGGATATATTTTCCTGCTATACTAGGTCTTTAATATAGAGGGGGAAGATATACTAGGGAGGAAACTACTACTATCTAAGGCGAAGGCACCTACTTAGACGCCTTAAAGGGATTATAACAGCTTACCGGCTAAGTATACCTATAGTTAACTTGCATAGAGCTTTACGCTTAGTAATATTAGCGATACTAAGAGCGTCGCTAAAAGTATTGCTAAGAGTGTTGCCTCTAAGAAATTAACTGTAAGCTATAATTCTGCAGTTACAGCTACTAGAGAGGATAGTTATCTATTTTAAATAAGAGCTAAAATAGCAAGCTAGAAAAAGTTGTTAGTTAAGTAGAAAGAGATAGTAAATAGGGTATATTATTAGAAGGCCTTTCTTTTCTTTTTAGGAGAGGATAGGTTGCTACCAACTATGCTATAACGTGTTATTCGTGCCCTAGCAGATCGATGCTATACCTATTATAACCCCTTATTTATGCCTAAGCTTATATTACCCCCTATAGCCCTAGCGCCGCTTTATTAACTATAAGCTAGTATATAGTCTACTGTTATATTAGAGCTTCTTAATATATAGGCGGCCGAGTAGGCTAAATTAATATACGCTAGTCTATACTAACAATTCCCTATACTATTAGCGGCGTTTCTAGGCAAGGAGTGCTACTAGTAGCTTTTGCACTTATTCTATAGGGGTATAACTAACGCCTTTTAGGATAAACTTATAGCCAAATCTCTAGAAAGTGCGGCGCCCTTACTTGTCTTATAGCAGTATCGTAAGGCCTATAGTAGTTAATTAGTTAAGTAGCTAAAGGGTATAGCTAAGCTAGTTAGATTAACCAATAAAGAGGCTCTAGTAAAAAAGCGATAGATAAAGGCTGTTTAGCGGATTAGGGACTCTAAGGGCGAGGTCTTATTAGTACGCCAGTTACTGGGATTATTTACGCTAGAGAAGTACGCAGTATATATTTAAAGGCGGGATAATAGCCTTACTATATAGGTTGCTAGATAAAAGGCCGTATAGGGTATAGTGGAATAGAGCGTAGTAGACGGGCCGTTTTTACCGCTTAGGACCTAGGTTACTAGTAGAATTAATAAGTCTGGCCTAATATCTACGTTACTAGGTATCTTATATAGTGTTAAGCGCGCGGACTAGGCACTTAAAGAGGTCCGGAGGATAATTTTAAGGCTCATAATGCTAATAACGCCGCATATTATGTCTGTGGAGAGAAGCCACGATATTAATACGCCTGGCTCTTAGGATCCGGTAATTCTAGACTTTTAAAAGGCCACTACTTCCAATTCGTAAAATACTGCAATTCCTAACTTCTAAAATATAGTTATTCTTAATTTACAGCTAGCTGTTATCCTAGATTTATAGATAGATACTATCCTTAATTCCCAATCTATAGATATAGCTACTACCCGGCCGTATATAGCCTTAGTATTAGGAGTTGTCTCTACACTATTTTAGAAAAGACGATATAATGCCTAAGGGTATTTACCTACTAAGCGTTAGATAGCCTTATAGAAATAGGATAGAAATACGGATATAGTACCGCGGGAAAGAGATATAACTATAGATATAGTATTTATATTTACCCTAAGAATAAGGGCCAGCGTATTAGGAAGGTAACGCTAAAGGGATAAAAAAAACTTCTTAATAGAGCCGTAGATAAATGGGCTACTTAGCGCGACCTAATTGGCTAATAAGTTTGTATAAGTTAACGTAGGGATCCTAGAACGTAGATAAGGAGAGAAAAAGTAAGCAGTTAGACCTTAAATTAGCCGCCCTAATTAGCTAATAAGTTTATATAAGTTGGTATATAGATCCCGAAGTGTAACTAAGGCATATAGTAGATATAAGAAGTAGGAAGTAAGCAGTTATATCCTAAGTCGGCCGCTTTAATTAGTTAATAAGTTTGTATAAGTTAGCGCGGGGATTATATATTATAGATAGGAAATATAGATAAGCTATTAGTTTCTACTATAGTATATTAATTAACCTATAGGGTGTCCTAATTGGCTAATAAGTTTATATAAGTTAGTAGAGGATATTATCCCTTAGTACGTCAGGGTCTAATAAGTAAGTAGTCTGTACGGGAACACCGTTTTCAAAACAACGCACATCTATATAGATTTTAGCAATTAAATACCTACCGCAATGCCTTCTAATCGTGCTACAATTTCTGCAGAAAGGATAAGTGCTAGTAACCTTATATTAAGCGACTTAACTTCAAAGAATAAGCTTATATATTAAAATACTATGGAGTTTGGCCTCTATTAAAAGCTTCGTATTCCTAAGTAAGGGCGTTAAATATACCTTAATTAATTGGCTGGATCTTATTAATAATAGTTAAACCCGAATTAACATGCTAAGGGATAAGGCCCTATATTAGGTAAAGGGCTCTATCTTAGCGTAATAAGTAGACGAGCTATTAGTTCCTATTATAGCGGGTATTACTTAACCTATAGCGCGTTCTAATTAGCTAATAAGTTTGTATAAGTTAATAGAGGGAGTATTAAGGATATCGTAAGGTCTATATAAAGGGGTAAAGGTCTATTCTAGCGTAATATAATTGGTCTATAAAATTGCATATATTAGATTAGGTTTAGCGCCTTAGCTTATTAATAATAAAGTAACTATAATAAACCTTTGCTTCTCTTTCTCTTCCTCTTTAAATACTTATAATACTACAATTTTTTTAAAAGCCTCTAATATATCTCCTCCTACTGCCTAGGTGCTTGCGTACCTACTAAACTTCCCGCTCTAGGAGGAGCAAATCCTCCTCCTTACCGCCGCCCTTTTATACGGCTAACTAAGGTTAAGGACTATCTAGTGTCCTCTATAAGTATTATCCTATCTAGTTTTTAATCGTTTAAGTGTTTTAAGGAATTAGGGACTATCCTTAGGAGCTAGGAGATAGTAGCTATACCTTCCTTTTATTTAACAGACCTATATACTAATATTCTTCTTAGTCCTCCTCCTTACCCGCGCCGCCCTCGCCCGCGTATCCTCCCTTCTCCTTCTTCTCTTCCACCTCCTACCCCCCTCCTCGCGCCTACTGCCCCCCTTGCCCCCGCTAGCCCTATCGCGCCTACCTTCCCCCTTAGCGGCGATAATAATAATACCAACAATAACCGCCTGCTAGATTTTGGCGGCGACGATAATAACAACAATAATAATAGCATAGTTGGCCTCGCTGGGTGTGTATACTATAATACCTATTATATTAAATATTAGCTTATATATACGTAGAATATTAAAAAAATATCTTAATTAGTCTTTTATTAATAGTTATCTAAATAGGTCCTATTTTAAGATTAACAATACCCCCTTTATAGGCGATTGGATTTTCTAAAATTATAACTAGTAAATAGGGGTGCTCCTTCTATCTATAAGGTAGTCCTATTTTTTTTAACCGCTACTAGTAATATATAGTTTTTTATTACTCTATTATCTATTAGTACTTTAAACTACTAGTTTTACTAATTAATTTATAAATTTAGGTATTGACCTTAAATTCCTTTAAGGGTCTAAGGCTTTACTACTAGCTCCTTCTAGTTCTATAGGCCTCTCCTTTTTGTAACTATTAGCTACTAAATCCTAGCTATACTTAGTCTCCCTTAGACTAATACTTAGTTTACTTCTTTTCTTTAATATACTATAAATATATGTTCTTTAGGTATTTCCACTACTATTATTTATCTAGGCATTCTTTTATAAGAAATCTCCCTAGTTAAAGTATTAAGTTATCTAACTCCTAAACTTCTACTAGATGCTAGCTATATATATATTTAGTATTTCTATACTATCGCTTATCTAGCGCCTAATATATCCTTATAGGATATTTCTTATTCCGCGCTTTTGGTGCTTTATATATTTTATATTAGTTATCTATATATGCTATTTATAACAATATATAATACGCTAGGTGTCTTAGGTTAACCCTAGGCTTATTTTTATCCTTAAGTTAAAACCTCTATTTGGCTAATTTAGCTATTAGCCTATTATTAGCAGGTATTAAGATTTATTATTCTTCTTTAGTCCTCTATATTACGGCACTGACCTAACGCATACTGTTTTATACTATCTCGTACTATCTTGTACTATTTCTTACTGTTAGCTAGCCTACCACTAGCGCCTTAGCGGCTGGCCCTACTATTTATATATAATACCCCCTTTTACCTTCTTCTCCTCTTTATACCACAATGTAGTTATTTAGTCTACTTTATTGCAGCACCGTAACAGTTTATAGTATCCCTAATTGCGCCCCGTTACAACCTTTGTTTTTTCCTAGTATATTATTTCCATTTTCCTAGTGTAATTGCGACCTAGCGCGACCGATAACACCGTACTATAAGTCCTAGACAACCCTAGCACAGTTATAGATAATCTTAGTACTATAGCTAGCCTTACAGACTTTAATTGCCTTATATAGATCCCTTAAAATGGGCGACTATAATATAGATAATACCCCGTTAATAAACACACGCAAAGCATTTGCCTGCCTATTTAATATCTCCTATACCTATATTACCTAGGCAATTAGGAGTAGCCTGGAGTACCCTAAGGGCCTTAATGTAGCAGGAACCTTCTAGTACCTCTCTATATGTATAACTTTCCTAACTAGCGTTAAGAGTGGTCTCTAAGCCGTCTATAATAAAGGCCAAACTATAAAGTCCTAACTTAAAGAAGCTTAGCATAGAATTAACTCCCTTAAGATGCTTAAACTACGTATATAATAATACAAACAGCAAGCCTTTACAAATACTTAGACTATATAAAGCCTAAGCCTTTAGATTACTACACTTACCCAGACTATTGCATATAAGAACACCGCTACTAGCTCTCCTTTTCTAACTAAGCCCCGTAGAAAAAAGCGTAAAGTAAAAGATTTAACCCTATTTAATGGCAAGGGATTACTAACTAAAAAGTAAGAAAAAGATTTAACCCTATTTAATGGCAAGGGGTCACTAACTAAAAAGTAAGAAATTTTTAAAATATAGGAAATAAAGATCTAAGGCGTTTTCTAGAGGGATATAAAGTGCTTTAAGACCCTAATGGACAAAGTCCTCTATATGTTAGACATGCTGACAGATAAGGCTTATAATTATGTTAAGTATAGCCTTGATATGCTACGCATATACCTAAATAACTTAAGTAAATAGACCTTCTCTAACTAAGAGTCTATGTTTGGGTATATAAGAAAGCACTATAAGATTATAGATAAAACCTAAGTAGCTAAAAATAAACTAAATATCTTAAACTAAGGCGAGTATAACTACTGGTCCTAGAAAGCAGAGCTTAATAAGTTAATAATTAAAGCAAACAAGACTAAGGAATAAAAAGTGGATCTACTTAAGAAGAATATTTCCTTTAAGATAAAGGACCTGGCCCTTACCCTTAGCCGCAAGATTGGCGATGCTGACTATAAAGGCTAGAGCGAGTAGATGGATGTATTTGCTTATAACCTATAGAACTATACCTACTATACTAAGCTAAATACCGCTAAGCTAAGTACTGCTAGCCGCTATTAATCTATATTACTATAGAATGACCTAATAGACCTTAACGCCGTTAAGTTCGGTAGTGGTAGTAATAGTCTCCCTAATAACGTCTAAAGATATTGTATGGATAACAGACTCTATATAGTATATGGTTAACCTAGCTACTAAAAAGATACTTATAACCCCTAGAAGAACCTAAACCCCCTTCTAATACTACCGTGCCAACCCCCTCCTAGCCGCGGCGGATTCTTTAATAGAGGGGATAGCAATTAAGGTAGTAACTATAGATAAGGATATAGGTTTAGATATAGAGACCCGCCCCTATAATTCCTTTCCCTAATACGGCCTTAGCCGATAGTCCCGTACGCAAACTACGGATAAGTACTCCGTGCTACTACCAATTATAAGACTAGCTATATTATTGGTGAAGTACCCTCTAACATATATACACCGTTAGAGACCAATATATTAGGATATACTAGCTAAGACTACAGCCACTAGCTAAGCCCTATAATTTAGCTATTAAAAGGCTAACCCTTAGACTAAGTTGCTTTTAAGGGTTAGAACTATATAGGGAGGAGGATAAAAGGATTAGATCTATATTACTAGATTAGTTAAACCTTATTTTAAGCTAGCTACTACTTAACCTTAGAATAGTAAATAGCGATAGGAATGCTATCCTTATTTAGATCTACCTCTCCCTACTACGTAACCTACTCCTATAAGTTCTTATTAAAATAGTAAGCCTTATTAATACTAGTAGTATAGCTCCAGCGTTTATAGATAAAGACTCGCTTATAAAAAAGCACAATGTTATAATAAAAAGACTCCTAGTCCTAAAACCACTTTGCCTTGCTAATAGACTCCCATCCGGGTTTATTACCTACTACTTTATAGCAACAATAATAATTAGCCACTATATAGAATCTATACTCTTCTATGTTATAAAGTTATTACCCTCTATACTAGTAATTCTTAGAATACCCTAGCTTAAAAAGTACAACCTAAAGGCAGACTTCCCCGCCCTAGAGCTTAAGTTTAACTCCAATTACTGTGCCTATAACTATCTCCTATAGCATATTTCTAACTATAACTAAATAGTACTATATGGACGCATCGCACGGCTAACGCTTAGATACTGTTAGCTAATAGTAAAAGAGGTACCTAATACTGGTGAGCTAATATACGCAGTAAACTAAGCAGAGATTCTGGAAGACTAGACTACTACCCTATCTTCTAAAAAACAAACACCGCTAGAACCTTAAGCCCCCTATACACACCCACTTAACCTAGGTTAGCTAATAAGACACCTAACCCTAAGTTATTTGCTATACGTATATACGACCACATATATAATAGCTAAGGGTGTTATAGCTAAGACCGAAACCAGAGTAATTAAGACCTCCCCCCTATAACGCCTAACCTTATACCTGTCTCCCGCGCGTACTATATAGGGCCGCCGCCTTATTTCTGCCCCCCTAGGCTAACTAAGCCGTGCTAGCCTAGCTGTAGCACTAGAGAACTAAACATGCCCCAACCTAGACGACATTAGATATACTTATACCGTTAATTTTACCTAGTTCTGTAAATAAAAAGACATAAAGGTGATAAGGATTTATATGGCGGAGCTAGTAGAACTAGTAGAACTAGTTAAATAAGAAAAGCATTAATAGCTGCTTAAGAAGCTGCCTATAGGCCTAATAAAAATACTAAACCTATTAGAAAGGTCTTTCTACTAGCTAGTAGAAGGCGATTATATAACAGACGAAGCCCGTAAAGCGCTACCCCCTTATTTTTATAACTTCCTTAAGACAAACCTAAAAATAAAGTCTAAGTCTCTACGCCAAAAGATAGTTAATACTAATGTTAAGAAATTTCTAAAAGGCAAACTAGAATTAACTTATAAAGATATTTTATAACGCTTACTAAAAGAGTTTCGCGAATATATTAAATACTTCCTCCTTAAGAACATAGATAAGCTACCCCCTTACTAACTATGGGACTATAAAATTGAGATTATACCTAGAAAGTAGGCCCCATATTATAAAAATAGACTACTCTTACCTACTAAACTTAGTTATATAAAGAAGTGGATTAACGAGATGCTAGATAAGGGTTTTATCCGCGAATTAACCTTACTAGCCGCTGTACCACTCCTCCTTACTGCGAAACCTGGCGGCGGTATATAAATCTACTATAACTACTAAGGCCTAAATATAGTTACTATTAAGAATTGGTATCCACTATTACTAGTCTATAAGACACTTAACATACTCTATAGTACTAAGTACTTTACTAAGCTTAATATAATTACTACGTTTAACTAGATCCGGATCGCGGAAGGTTATAAGTAGCTTACAGTATTTATTACCCGGTTTAGGCTCTATAAAATATTAGTTATACTATTTAGTCTCTATAACGCACCCGCTATATTTTAGAACTATATTAACTATAACGTGATCCACAAGCTAGTGGCCCATATAAGCAAGTGGCCCACCCCACCAAACACGCGACGCGTTATTCAACAACCTAAATGGTAGCACCACAACAGCAAGAGGCCCTTTTTCGAGAGGGCAGAGTCGACCTAGGTGTTCGAGCCTACAAGCTGGGCCAAATTACATCCTTGCGAGGTGTTGAGAGGGCATATGACGTGTCCCGAAAGACAGTCAAGCGACGCGTCAGCGGCATTAGACCACAGCGTGGTTCTGCTGCCTTAAATCGCCGTCTTACACCAATACAAGAAGAGAGTCTTAAGCAGTGGATTCTATCAATAGATCAACGTGGTATGCCGCCTAGGATTGCGACCGTACGGGAGATGGCTAGTATTCTAGCTACCTAATGCACTGGACAGACCCGGGCAGCAGAGGGGGCAGTAGAGGCAGCGGCTGAGCGACCGCAACGGGCAGTGCGCAAGTGTAGCATGTGCAGATCAACAGAACATACAGCACGTACGTGCCCTAGACGGCAGGCAACTAGCTAGTAGATAGCTACACCAAATATAGTTATTTATGGTTGGCTAATTGCCTTATTTTGCGATCGCGTGTTTGGTGGGGTGGGCCACTTGCTTGTGTGGGCCACTAGCTTGTGGATCACGTTATTTTATATAACGCCCTTAACGACTACTACGCTGCGTATCTTAATAATGTCCTTATCTTCTTAAAAATACGCGCTAAGTACACAAAGTATATAAATAAAATTATCTAGAGACTTGGTAATGCTGGACTCTAAATTAATATTAATAAGTCTAAGTTTTATGCTACTAAAATAAAATACCTTAGCTTAATTATCTTAATTAACGGTATAACTATAAACCCTAAGAAGGTGTAGGCCTTATAGGAATAGAAGGACCTAACGTTAGTTAAGGAACTATAGTAATTTCTTAGCTTTGCGAACTTCTACTAATAATTTATCTAAGGCTACTCTAAGGTAGTTAAGCCTATAACTAGGCTACTAAAGAAGAGCATTAGCTAGTTATGGGGCCCTAACTAAACATAGGTGTTTTAGACCCTAAAAATAGCGTTTACTATAGCACTAGTCCTAGCGTATTATAACTATATAAAGAAGACTGTAGTAGAGACAGACGCCTTAAACTAGGCTTTAGGTAGAGTGCTCTATTAAGCTAATGAAAGTAATAAGCTTAAGCTAGTTATATTCTTCTTTACTAAGTACTTAGCCCCTAAATATAACTATAAAATATATAATAAGGAGCTCCTGGCAATTATTAAGGCACTAAAAGAATAGCGCCCTAAACTATAAGGAACTAAGTAGTTGTTTAAAATTATTACGGACTATAAAAACCTCTAGACCTTTATAATAACGAAACAATTAAACTAGCGCTAAGTCCGCTAGGCTAAGTTCCTTTCCTAATTTAACTTTGTTATTACCTATAGGCCTAGTACTAAAGCTATAATTTTAGACGCTCTTAGCCGCCTTCTAGGCGTTGTATTTACTAATGCTAATAACAAATATCTATAATACTAAGACTATATTGTCTTACTACCGAATAAAGTTAACCCCACTATTTTAGAAGAGCTACTAAGCAAATCCTAAGACTAGAGCATTAAAGACTTTATTATAGTAATAGACCTAAAACCTAAGAAAAAACCCCTTAAGGAGCTTATTAAGAATGCCTATATAGAGAATAAACTCACTAGGAATATATTGGCTGTGCTACGCAAACGGGAAGACTATAAAGCACGCCGTTAGCTTAAGTAGATTAGGAAGCTGCTCCGCTATATGTAACGGCGCTATCGCATGTTACCTGCCAAATTCTGCCATATTCTGCCGACCTGCGATTGGCCCGCCTAAAGCTAGCGCCTTNGCGGCTNACCCTATATATTTNTTTACATNNGTCCTAGCGACCCCTTTTCCTTCTCTTTAGCTTAGTATCTTAGTAATATAGTATTCGTTTAAGCTTCGGTTTAGAGGCATTTATTCAAGCCGTAATATTATACTAAGCTCTCCCTACCTTACCTGGGAAGGCCTTAATAATATCCCACCCTAAAGAAACTTCGTCTGCAACGACGCATTAACGCGCTATACTTAGACACTAAAATAACTCTACATTGCCTAGGAAGGCCTAGATAATATCCCACCTTATAAGCTAGATAGGACTGGACCTATACCCCCGGAATTAAAACTAAAGCGTATAATACTGACGAACCTTAGGAAGCCAATGATGGCACCTAAAGTAAGCTTATCTAAGAGAGCTGCTTCTACCTGAGAGGAACCTGAGATCTAATTAGGATTAGAAATTGAAGACAATAATAATGTTATAGATATACGCGAGCAGATTCGCGCCTTTGTAGCTAGCTAGGAAGCTGATTATCTTAAAGCGAGAAATATATAAGAGACCCTATAAGAGATCCTAGAAAGCCTTACGGCCCTATAAAATAGCCTGGCTTCCCCTTCTTAAAGCCCTAGTTAACCTGTTTACTCTACTAAATGTAATACACTAGGGAGTATGGATATAATAACAAAGTAATTAAAGTCCGTTAAGCTCCCTGACCCCCTACCACTGTTTAATAGGATAGACCCTACCTTTAAGAATTAGAGGATTTAAGTATAAGGAAAGCTCCGCGTTAACTATAACCATTTCCTTTCTAAAGAAGCTAAAATACTCTACCTCTTTGGTCGAACCACTAGGGACGCCCAACGGTACCTTTAAGCTAAGTTTAAGGACGACTCCCCTATCTAATTTATATCTGTTAATAAGATAATATAGCACCTAGTGGCTATCTATGTTAACCCGAATAAAGTACGGGATGCCTGTTATAACTATAATTACCTAATAATAAAACTGAATTAACCCTTTACCGAATTCTAGACTTAATTCCTATACCTTATAGGAGAAGGCTAGGTTCCCCTTAAGAACTACTAATTAGACCTATATAATAAGCTAATAATCCGGCTATAAGAAAAGATTACTATAACCTTAGATAACCTACTAACCTATAAAAGACTCGCAGCTTATTATCTATTATTAGACTTAGAACTAAAGCGGATTAACGCCCGCCCTAATTAGTAGAAGCAACTCTGTAATGATTGGAACTTACTAGCTATACCTATAGAAGCTAGAGCAGGAAGATAAGTTACAACTGCTCTTATACTAAAGGCGGTTATAACTACGCACTAGCGAGCCTCGCCCGACCAGCTATATACCACGCTATTAACTAGTATTCGCTGTAATACTCTAATTAACCCTGCCTTGGCTATATACTTTAACTATAATAAGTAAGGTCACTTTACCTTATTCTGCCTGGAGCTAAAGGATATAGGCGATATTAAGGAGATAGAGGAAGGAGAAACGTCCAATAAGTCGGGAAAAGAAGAACCCTAGGGAAAGACTCCCCTCTAGGGTACCCTATTAATCTTGAAGAGATTAATCTTAGTTAGTTAATAGGTGGAAAGTATTTTACAGTTCTATATATAGTATCTTAAAATGGATATAGAGTTAATATAACCGCCCTTATTAACACTAGAGTAAATGGCTTTGCCTTTATAAATACTGCTTATATAAATAATGTTGCTAAGTTTCTAAATGTAGAAGCCATCTAACTAGAGAAGCCTGTTTAGGTAAAGGGCTATAATGGCTAAGCCAGTTAGCCCGTTACTTACGTCTTAAAGTTATATATCGCTTTTAATGGATAACGCTAATATGGTATCCCCTTTTATATCCTAGACCTAGGGTCCTATAATATAATCCTTAGACGAAAATGGATGTCCTATTTTGATATTTAGTTAAATGTATAAAAAAGACGGTTTGTTTGGCCGGAGGATAGACTAAAATTGCCCTCCTTTATTAGGGAGATCCAAACTAACCACAAAATACTAGCCGTAAGGGCTAACCCTACCTACTAGTAGGATATCTGGGCCCGTGACCTAGCCTTTACCTAAGAGGACACCCGCTATAAAGCTAGAAAGAACTCCGTACTGATAAAGATACTCTCCTAAAGCGCTATATTTAAAGAGGACTCTATATACGGAAGCGGGATAGATAATAACGTAGATAATGTCTAAATTACATAGATCTAACTGTTATGGAAAAGAATGTATTAATAGGATATAAGGGATAACCTCTAAAAGATGTAATAGGAGCTAAAAGAAGTAATAATGACGCCAGTACCCTAGAAGTCCCTAAAGTTACATACGCCCCTATTATTAGTTAACCCCCCTACTATAAATATCGCCGCAATTAGCGCTGTAGCGTTCTACTTTAATATATACTAAAAGGATAATAAGGTCTTTATAACGAGCCTATATAAGATTAACCGAATTATTAATAATAGAGAGGAAAGGCTAGATGAGGAAACTAATAAGGAACTAGTTAAACGCCTTCTTCCTACTATTTATATAGGCTATAAGGATACATTCTTAAAGGCGGCCTTAGATAAGTTACCCCCCTACTAGATATATGATTATAAGATTTAATTAGAGGCCTATAACTTGCTAGGCTATAGCCCCCTTTACTATTAATTAATGGATAAGCTAAAAGCAATAAAGTAGTACTTAATTAATAACCTGGATAAAGGGTTTATTGAGCCAAGTTAAGCCCCTTTTACTTCCCCTATTTTGTTCGTAAAAAAGCCTAATAAAGGCCTTTATTTTTGTATTAACTATTAGAAGCTAAACGCTATTACTTAAAAGGACCGGTATCCCATTTCTTTAATTAACGAGACCCTTATACGTCTAAGCTAGGTAAAGATTTTTACTAAACTTAATATCCGCTAAGCTTTCTACCGAATTAGGATAAACCCTATATCTGAAGATTTAACAACGTTCCGTACCCACTATAGTTCCTATAAATACAAAGTTTTTCCTTTTAAACTAATAAACGGACTAGCTATATACCAAAGGTATATAAATAACGTTCTTTTTAATTACCTTAACGAATTCTGTATGGTATACCTAGATAACATTTTTATATACTTAGATAACGAACTTAAGTATTAAGTTTATATTAAGAAGGTCCTGGAGAGACTACGGAACGCGGGCTTATAAGTTAATATTAAGAAATGCGAGTTTAGGGTAAAACGTATAAAATACCTTGGGTTTATTATAACTATGGAAGGAATTAAGGTTGACCCTAAGAAGGTAAAGACAATCTGTAACTAGAAGCCCCCTTATATAGTAAAAGAAATCTAATCCTTCCTTAGTTTTTATAATTTCTACTGCCGGTTTATCCGTGACTATGGAATTATAGTAAAACCTCTTATATAACTAACTAAGAAGAATATGCCTTTTGTTTTTAATAATAGCTATATAGAGGCCTTTAAAGAGATAAAGAATTGGCTTATTTCTTCCCTAATCCTTTATTACTATAACCTAGACCTTAAATTAATACTAGAAATAGACGCCTCTAATAGGGTTATAGCGGGAATCCTATTATAGTTATATCTAGACGGCAAATAGTACCCTATAGCTTTCTTCTTAAAGATAATAGACCCGGCTAAGTATAACTACGAAGTATACGATAAAGAAATGCTAGCTATTATTTAATTACTCTTCTAATAGCGCGTAGAGCTTAAAGGTATAAACTTCCGGATTAAGATATATATAGATTATAAAGCCCTAGAGTACTTTATGACTATAAAGCAGCTTATGGGGCGATAAGCCTAGTAGGCCAAAATACTCTCCTAATTCTTCTTTACAATTATATATCGTTCTAGTAAGTAAAACTTTAAGGCTAATGTCCTAACCTAAAAAGAATAAGATATAGGACCCTAGGATAAGCTAAAGACCTAATATTGGACGCGCGCCCTCCTCTATTTAGAACAGCTTAACCTACGGATCCTTAAGGAGCTAGACTCCTAGTAAAACAAGCTAGTACTAATAGAGGAGTCCTTAAATAAGCTAATAGGGCTAATTAACCGCCTTCTAACTATAAACCGCACGGCTAACGCTTTAAGGGCCCTTCGCGAATAAGCTGTAAAAGGAGACCTTAATTTTAAGATAGAGGAAGGATTGCTCCTATACTAGGAGCGGCTTATAGTCTCTAATGTTAATAATCTATAGACCGAACTAATCCGTGAAGCTTATTGCTAAGTCTTTATAGTATACCCTAGTAAGAACAAGACCCGTAAAATTATTAACTACCGCTACTATTAGCCAAGAATAGTTATAAATATTAATTAATATATACGGAACTGCGAAGACTACTAAAGAGCTATAATCCTATGGGATAAGACCCTAGGACTACTTAAGCCACTCCTAATACTAGAGCGCCCTTAGTAGTATATCTCTATAGACTTTTATAAACTACCTAGGGACCGTAACGGATACGATATAGTTATAGTTATAGTTAACCGCTTTAGTAAACGCCCGTTCTTAATTCCATGTTATAAGAATATTAATACTAAAGAGGCAGCCTAGCTATATATCTATTACGTCTACCGAATCTACGGACTACCAAATACTATTATGTCTGATCACGGGCCGTAGTTTATATTAGCCTTCTGGAATAAATTTACCTGGATCTTAGGCATTAAGCTAAAGCTTTTTATAGCTTATTACCCCTAAATAGACAATTAGATAGAGATTATAAATTAGTACCTAGACTAAAGGCTTAGGCCCTTCGTTAACTATTTCTAGAATAACTGGTCTAAACTACTACCCTTAATAGACTACGCGTAAGCAACCCTACCCCATAACTCTATAGGGTTTGCCCTAATTTAGCTAGAAATGGGATACTTACCCTGTATAAGCTTTAACTAGAAAAGGCTAGAAGAACCCTAGACTATATAAGAGAAGCTATCCTATGCTAAGGCCTAATAGTACGCTAAATGATTAGAGGAGGCCTGGACGGTAGCCCGCGAGAACCTAGAAAAAGCTTAGAGGTTGATGGAATAGTAGGCGAATAAATACCGTTGAGAGCCCAATTTTGCCCCTGGCGATATAGTCTGGGTTATAACAAGGAATTAGAGGACCGAATGACCTAGCCGTAAGCTGGACTACCAGATAGTAGGACTATATAAGGTTCTTAAGAAGATAGGCAACTTATATAAGATAAAGCTCCTAGACTTAATTAGGGTTTACCCTATCTTCTTACCAGATAAGTTACGGAAAGCTATAAATAACCTATTACCTGGATAAAAGAACGAGCCTCCCCTACTAGTTTAAGTAAACGGTAATAATAAATAGGAGGTTAATAAAATACTAGCCTATAAGATAGTACGGGGAGCGCTAAAATATTATATCTAATAGAAGGGCTATAATCCTAACCTAACCTAGTACCCTACGTAGAACTTTATAGGCTGCCCCTAGAAGCTTAAAGAATTCTATAACTAATACCCTAATACGCCTAGACTCCCGAAGTACCTAGACGAATAGATAGAATGCTAGCATAATAAAGATAATAAGTTACCAGAAGAATATAGGGATAAAAACGCCCTAAAGCCCTAATATAGCTATCTGCCAAATTCTGCCATATTCTGCCGTTTTCTGCCAGTACCGTAAAATTTTAGATGTCTAGGAACTTTGACCGCCGGTTAAAGTTGTCTAATTAGTTAGATCTGTGCCAAGACTTTTAGCGGCTACTTTTTCTAGCCTAGTGCTTCCACTTAGCCCACAATCGCCCTTTATACTTAGTTAGGACGGACTTATATCCCCTTTTATCTCCTTATCTTATATTTTTATAATCCTACGTTTATAAGCCTAGTGCTACCCTATTTTTTCTAACTAAGCCTAAGGGCAGGCTTTCTTTTAAAGAGGGGGGTGATATAACGGCGCTATCGCACGTTACCTGCCAAATTCTGCCATATTCTGCCGACCTGCGATTGGCCCGCCTAAAGCTAGCGCCTTGGCGGCTCACCCTATATATTTGTTTACATCGGTCCTAGCGACCCCTTTTCCTTCTCTTTAGCTTAGTATCTTGGTAATATAGCATTCGTTCAAGCTTCGGTTTAGAGGCATTTGTTCGAGCCGTGATATATAACAAATTTAAATATTTAATTATTAATGGCCTAATCTATTATAGGAATTAAGTATTTGTCCCTAATTTACCTAAACTCTAACTAGAAGTTGTACACCACATGTATAGTTTAGGCCCTATAGGTTACCCAGGCCGTATTAAGACACTAGACCTCCTTAATTAAACGTATTAGTAGCTAGGTATTTTATAGTTTACGGCTACCTTTATAAGAGACTGCGCTCTCTACTTCCGTATAAAGATCCTATATTTAGTACCGCCTAGTTTCCTAAAACTACTAAAACTACCAGTCTGCCTATAGACCGATATCTCTATTAACCACGTCGTTAACCTACCTAAGTGTCTTTATAACGGCAAAACATATAGATATATCTTTATTGTTATTAACCGCCTAATAAAGATAAGACACTTTATTCCTATTACTAGCCTAGATACTAAGGAGCTTATTAAAGTATTTATCTATACTGTCTATAAGCTACACAGCGCTCTAAATACTATTGTTTTTAATAAAGGCTCTTTATTTATATCTAACTTCTAGTATCGCCTAAACTAGCGCCTAAAGGTAACCCTAAGCCTTAGCTCTATATAGTACCCTAAAATAGATAGTTAAACCAAGATTATTAATGCAGTAATATATAAGTACCTACGCGCCTTTATAAGCTTTACTTATAACAACTAAGTAGATTAGCTCCCCCTTACTAAGTTTGCTATAAATAATTAGGTTAATAAGACTATAGGAATCTCACTATTCTTTACCAACTATAGCTATAACCTATATCTAGGCATTAAACTAGTAGGCCCCTAGCTATTAGCCCTATCTATATATATAAAGAACGAGTACCTATAAGCTAATACTATTACTAACCGCTTTAAGCGCATCTTAACCTAGCTTAAAGCCCTAGCTTATATCTTCTAGTAACGCTATAAAGATAACGCTAATATAAAACGAGATAAAGGTATAATATTTAAAAAGAATAATATAGTTATAGTTAGCCTTAAAAATATAAAGACTAACCAGCCTAAGAGGAAGTGGGATAATAACTAAGACGGACCTTAGCCCGTCCTAGCCGCCTATAGAGGAGTAGTTATAGTTAACCTCCTAAACTATATCCGTGTTAATAAGTCTTTTTATACTTTAAAAGTCCGCCTTTAGTTCCCTAAAGAGATCCCTGGTTAAGTATATATTAATAAAGAGAAACGTTATAATATTATAGGTAGGATAGCTAAAAGGGATAATAACGGCAATATTACGGACAAGTGGGAATTAAAAAATATTTTTAATATATATAATAAACAAATAGACAAGCACGGCTTAATATATTATATTAAGTGGAAGTATTATAATAAGGAAACCTAGGAACCTAAGAAATCCCTAAAAGGGTGCGAGCGCGTACTACTAAAGTTTTATAAATAATACCCTAAGAAGCTAGGACCCCTAGACTGGGCATAAGATAAGGGAGAGTTATTCTAAAACCGTAGCCGACTATAAAGATAATTTATAGTAGTTAAGATCTTATAGAACTTTAACCGCCGGTTAAAGTTATCTAATTAGTTAGTTTTTTGCTAAGAAGTGCCATACGGTAGCGGTGTAAAGTTTTACTAACTTTATTCGTTAAACTAACTAATTAGGATTTTCTATGCCCGGTATAGAAAATTGCTATTAGCTTAGTTAACAGCGGTAAGCGGAAGTAATATCTTTATAGTAAAAATAAGTTGTTTAGTTTAGGGATTAAACCTTTTAGGGAGGAGAGTACTGTTACAGCATTAACCTAACGTATACTATTTTATACTGTCTTATACTATCTCGTACTATTTCCTACTATTAGCTGGCCTACCACTAGCGCCTTGGCGGCTGGCCCTACTATTTATATATAATACCCCCTTTTACCTTCTTCTCCTCTTTATACCACAACGTAGTTTTTTAGTCTACTTTATTACAGTACCGTAACACTCTAATTATTCTTCTTTAGTCCTCTAATTATTTTTCTAAGTCTTTTAATATTATAATTAATACTCCTCTAATATAACTTATATATAATTTTAATATTGCTTAATCTATAACAACTCGCTTATTTAGCTATATATAGAAATCTTCCTATTTATTATTATGTCGCTACGTATACCACTTTTAGTATAGCTTTATAAGTATATATAATCTATCTATAAGGAAGTATCTTTTTATTATTATATTATTGCAACCCTTTATATATTGTTTCTTAAACCCAGTAAAGATTCTAAAATCTTAGTTTTATTTAATTTCTTATAACTACTTCGCCCTTAGCGCGCCTATATTTAGCCTATAAGTAATTCTTCTAATAAGTACTTTATCCCTTAATTAACCTAGTATTCTTAACTTATAGTTTTAATTCTATTCTTACTGTATATAAATTTTTTCTTTAAACTCTTTTTACTTTTTCTTTAGTCTGCGTTTAGCTAATAAATCCTTAAAGTCCTCTTGCTTTTTAATTATAGTATTAATTTTCTAACCTTTAGGCTAAACACTTTATTCGCCTTCTATATTTGCTCGCTAACACTCTATATATAGAGCTCTGTCCCTATCTTGCTAATTTAGCTTAGATTCTTAGGTCTTTAAGAATCTACATTCCGTATTAATTTATTTACCTTTAGATTAAGCTACTACTCTTTCCTATTAGTATTCGTCTATTATAGGTTCTTAAGCTTCTCTTATCTCGTCTTAAGAATCTTAAGCTTATAGCCTTTTACCTTTATTAAGTGCTAAAGTAGCTCGATATTTTACTTCTCTTATGTCTTATAAAGTGATAGATATTATATCTAATAGAGTCTCAATCCCTATTGCTAAGCCCCGTTCTATAGTGGTTTTAGTCTTTATCTTTATTATATATTTAAAGCTTACATAACCCCAGTTATCCGCACTTATTACTTTATCGCTGCTAATAGTCCCAATCTTTAGATACTATTACCGTCTAGTAAAACTAACATGCAAAAACTTTTTTCGCTAATCTTTAACTAAACGTGTCCTTTAGATCTTTACCTAGTTTATAGAGTTAATCTTATTCTTTATTTAACTCTACTACATCCTAAAGTCCTTTTAACTTAGGCTCTTATAGCTAATAGCTTATGCCATACTTAGTGTTCTTATAAACTTAGTATACGTTATTATAATAAAACGCGAGACTTCTAATTAAATATTCTTTTATTCCTTGTAGTATATTATTATCCCTTTATATATATATATTGTTTATTAATCTAGTTCCTTTTACCGCGTAGTTATTCTAACTGCTTTTATAGTCTCTAATAAAATAACATTATTTCTTATAGTTGATATAAGCTCTATCTTTAAACCACTTATCTTACTATAAAGTTTACCTAAACATCTTCTGCTAATAAGATTACTAGTTTAGCCTTAGCTCCTTAGTTCTTTAATTACCTAATTCTTAACCTCTAGATTTCTATAGATTTCTATTTTTCTTTCTAGTTTCTTTAGTACCGCTTAAGTCTATCGGCTTTATACTATACTATAGTTTAGATACCTATTACGGCTTCTTTATATATATTGGTTCTTATTATATTCTACTAAACTTATCGCTTTAGTATAGCTAGTTATCCACTTTAATAGCTTGTTCTATTAGTTCTCTTATATCGCTTAAATCTTCTATTAGTATTATAATAGTTTAAACTTTAGCCTTTAGTTCTCTTCTATATTATGCCATTAATACCCCTTAATTCTACTTAGTTTATGCCACTAGGGTCTAAAATTGCGTAGTATAGTCTATTACTAATCTCTTTTATATAAGTTAATATAGCTTTTCTTTTAGCTATCGCTATTAATTCCGAATCTTTATATATCTATATTAGTCTACTAGCGAATTCTTCCTAGCTTAGGAATATATACCGTGCCTTTAAGTTAGTAGCTGCTAATCTGTTAGCCTATATCTCTATAAATTAGGTTTAAACTACTCTAATACCTAACCCGTTAAGAATAGTCCTATATACGCTACTTAATCCGCTAATTCTACTAGCTTAGTTCCTTTATATTAGATCCTTAGCTTTATCTATATAAGAAATCCTTTTAGCTTATACTTTTCTCCCATAAATCTTTTAGTTAATAGTATCTTAATTTTCTTCCTCTCTATATCTTATAGTTGCTAAAATAGTGCCTAATTATTAGTGTTGTTTTATTCTATAACACTTCTAAATTATTATCCCCTATACTAATATCTCCTCCTAAGCCTAAAGTAGTTGCTACTATAAATAACGTTATAACTAGCACTTTAGGTAGCATATTATTTAACTTTATTAATACTATAACTAAGTAGTAAATATATAACAAAGCCTTATAGAAAATGCTATAGTAGACTTTATTAATAGGCTAGGTATATAGGTAAATAAAAAGTCAATAATATAAATATAACTAGTAAAGTAGGTTACCTAATAAATTAACTTTAATTATATTTTAAGATTTACTATAAAAAAGAGAACTATCTAGGTAGAGATTATAGTCCTTTAAATATATAATACTGCGCCTAAGGAATATACTAAGTACGTTAGTATATTAGTATATTCTATATTCTTATATTTTTATATTTTTATATTTCTATATTTCTATATTTTAAACTTATAATATACTTAGCTATATAACTTAGCTACCCCTTATTTTATAGCTTAACTAGTTTTAGTACCTCCTATACTATCTTAACTAACCTATTTATATCTCTTTTTAATAGTAATATAACTATTAATATAAGGTTTATAATAGCCTATCTTATAATATAAGTAGTGAGTCTCTACTTATACTAGCAGCCCCCTAGCCTCTATTACTAGAATAGTACTTTATTAGCGTAATATTAGGTCTCTATTTAGTGTTATAATAGCTTTTATATTTTCTATTCTTTCTCTACTACTTATTAGTAAAAGGTTTTTTTTAGCTTATTAGCTTAGGCGTAGTACCCCTTTAGGGGGCCCTCGCTCCTTATATACGTTTTAATATTTAGTATATCTTTTTATCTACTAGGTGGCCTTATATAGTCGTTGCTCTCTATATATTGTTACGGACCTTATATTGGCAATAATATAACTACTAAAAAGAGATATAAATAGGTTAGTTAAAATAGTATAAAAAGCGCTAGAACTAATCGAGTTATAAAATAAGGGGTAGCTAAGTTATATAGCTAGTTATGTTATAAGTTTAGAATATAGAAATATAGAAATATGGGAATATAGGATATACTAACGTATTAACTTACTTAGTATATTTTCTAGGCGTAGTATTATATATTTAAAGGACTATAGTCCCTACCTAGATGGTTCTATTCTCTATAATAAATCTTAAAATATATTACGGAGTAAGTATAGCTGCGATAATATATAGCAAAGTAGATATTATTAAGCTATATACATAAACTGTATAAGGAGGTTAAGACGTTACATAAGGAAAGAAGGTAGGAAAATAGGAAGAAAGGGTATATATTATAGACTTAGTTACTTAGTTAATATATATACGGAGCAGAATAGGATTTAGGTGGTAGTCCTAGCAGAACTTGGCAGGATTTAGTAGAACTTAATAGAACTTAGTAGAATATAGCAGAATACAGTAGATTGCCGTTAGATTGCCGTAGATTACTATTAAATTGCCGTCTTATAGTTGGTCTTTAGTTGCTAAGTTAGTAGAAATAGGTAAACGTATATAAGGTGTTATAGGGATATCCTATAACAAAATATAATTAGAGTTAATCTATTAGATAATCTACTCTACTAGTTATATTTATATTATTAACTTTTTATTTACCTATATACCTAGCCTATTAATAAGTCTATTGTTTTTTTTATAAGGCTTTATTATATATATATTAAATAATAGTACTATTATTTTATATTTTAGTATAGCGCGTAGTATCCTTTTATAGGCCCCTATAATCCTATATAGGTATTAGTTTTATAGCTCCTCTAGTAGTACTAAGGAGCTTTTTACTAGTAGCTTACTACTTAGGCTTAGATTTTAGATCTAGGCGCTATATAGTATTATTAGCCTTACTACTACTATATATAGTAGTTATATACATCTAAATAAGGGTCCCTAGGTTAAGGCTATAATTTGTAATACCGCTATAAAAGCCGCTGCTTTCTTATAAGTCGCCTATATAATATACACGCTCTAGTTTAGTTTAGCGTCTACCTGGACCCCTAGGACCTTAAAGGGTGGTTTCTAATTTTGCTTCGCAGCCCTAGATACTTACTATTAATGCTAGGTTGTTATTTACCCTCCTTTTCCTTATAAAGTGGGTTAGCTAGTATTTATCTAGTGCAAATTTAACGATATATTAGTTTGCCTATACGATACACCAGTTATATACCTAGTTTAGCCTAAGGGGGACACTAGAGCCTTTACAGGCTATAATATATATTTATAGCTTTAATACTTCTTACTAACAATGCGATGACTTATAATAGCTTTTACCAGTTATTTGCTACTAAATTAGCATTTCGGTAAATTTTGGTGTTCAAAACGGTTATAACGTTAGTGCAAGGCTGTACTTCTCATTTCGGAATTAGCTTTGTTCATCCCGCCGCAGCATCCCTCTTCTTACGGCGCGCACACGGCTATACCTTAGGGAACCGGCACGTCTACTTCAAATTCTGCCAAGCCAGTCGCTGCGAAGCGGTGGGTTTTGGCAATCACCACATAGCTTCCCCGAGCCTAGGCTGGATTACAACAACTCTCCCCCACAGCTAGAAAAAGCTGGCTGGTAGAAGCCTGGGCCCGCAGCGATTTGAACTGTGTTCTAGTGCACTGAGATAGGAAGGAAGAGTGAAGAAACAGGCGTTTTACTCTACAGGGGAACTTGAGTCAAGTTCTGTGGGCCGAAAGAAGACACTTTGTAGTTCTTACTTTTACTACGCTGGACTTTTAGACTTTGGGAAAAGTTATACGGCTGTGAGAGGGCATAGATTGAGAGAAAAAAAAAGTTTCAGGAAAAGAAATCTAAACCACGCTCAGGTAACGCTTGCGTGAGGAAAGAAGCCTTTGGTTACAATAACGCAAGAATTTCCACTAATCCAAGCTCTCGGCCAGCGCAATGGCCGAGAACCTCAAATCGCCCCCCTTCTCCTGTTCTTCCCTCATCAGCCTGCCCAACCCCCCTCTCACTCAACATATCCTCATCGCTCCCCAACTCCCCTCGATCTAAGGGGCCCTTCCTACTCCCCTCCAACTCCCATAAATGTCCATCCCTACCCTTCACAAACGTCACAAAGTGCTGGCCCAGCTTGTCCTGCTCCGCCAAACTTGGCGCCACGGTATCGCCCAGGGCCGCAGCTTCCTGATGCGCAGCTTGGAAGGCGGCGGAGTCCTCTAGTACTTTTGCGCGATCTACCATTTTAAGCGGGAGGGCAGCATTACGAATCTCGTCTAGCGTAGAACCTGGGGTGATATGCTTCGCAGCCTCGCCGTTTAGCAGACAATGCAGAAGTCCGATGCTGCCGCACGCGTGGCCGATTGTCTGCTTGAACCAGATCACTGGTTCCTGCTCGCCGGACTCTTCGTAGAGACCTTTATCTGCATCTTCGACTTCGCGCGCGGCGTGCCAGGTCGGCGTCATGGGGATGATGACGAGGAGGGCGAGGGCGGGGCGTGGGATGAAGGACAGGAGCTCGGCGTCTGTGAGCGAGTAGATGTCGTAGAAAGAGAGGCCGGGGTTGAGGCCGAGGGTGTGAGCGAGGTGTGTCATTACTTGGGGTGAGTTTTCTGGAGGAGAGGTTAGTGTTTTGGAGAGTGGTGATAGATGAAGAAAGGGAGGGTACCGAGGACGGTGAATGTCTTTTTGGGCATTTTGGAGGCGGTATTAGAGTGCCAGATCTTGTTTCCAGGAATATGAAGTAGGTTAACCGGCCCCTGGGTTTAGGTTGAAGATATATATGTGAGCCTGCAGGGTACATCGTTCCATTAGTGAAGCTGAGAGGTGTTACGCGAGGTTGTATGTGCTTCTATAATTGGGCTTGGTATATTAGAAGAGACGACGCCGAACTTTTGTAGTGGTGCCCAACAGGTTACTATAATTAATCCCTGAGATTCACTATAGAGAGAGAGCCGTCTAGGTAGGGACTGCAGGCCCTTAAGTACAAATCCTAACTCCTAAGAAATCCCTTTGTACGTGTTATACGTATTAGAGTAGACGCACAATCCGTACATCGCGTATACTACGTATAACATCACGCGACAAGCTCGCTGCTGGGCCTATCGCGGCCCGTGCTTTAACTAGCCAACTGGCGCCCACGAACTCCTCTCTAAGTTGTAGTTACCCCGCTGGTGACGTCCTACGATAGGTGGACCGTGCGCGACCACCAGAATCCATCTGATCACCGAGCCTTGATCCTATTAGGGGGGTTTCGATAAACTGACGGAAGGTATCTGACGGAAGGTAATGCAACTCGAGTCGAGGCGATCGTCGCGTACTAGCAGTATATGGTTAGTAAGGCCTTCCGTTAGATTTGTTACTTGGCAAATATTAAAAGTTTTGATGAATATTTTCATCAGAACTTTAAGCCAGCCCCCTATTTTGTTTATAGTAGCTAGCGACTCCAAATTTTGCACAGTTAATCCTTGCCACTATGTCTTCTAATCCCGCGCGCCAAGTTAATTGAACCGTTGAGCTGGTGGAGCAAATGAGATGTGACGCTGGCGCCACTGAAGTCGAGCCCAATTGAAGCCGCCAACCCCAAAATATTATTACCGAAACTGTTGAGCAGGCAATCCGAATAGAGCGTGACTTAAATAATGAGGCTCTAGAGCAGCCGCTAAGACGTACAAGATGGGGTCCTGAAGAACCAGAGTCGCTCTCTATCGAAACCCTTACTTGACCAATTGACGGAATGTCGCGCTAAATGTATATGTAAGCACTAAAAATTAGCTTTACCTTCCGTCAGATACCTTCCGTCAGTTCATCGAAACCCCCCTATTGCTATCCCTTATCAATAACAGTAGGGCGAAATACAGGTCCGTAACACTATCTCCAGAATTTTATCTTAAAAGACCTTACATGTCTATCTCCAAGTCCTCTATTATATGGAGGGTACTTCCCCATTTAATTTAATTTAATTCCTATTAATAACCCATTATATTCATATGGGCCGACAATGACACTTCACTAACGGCTCCCCAACCACAAACCCCTCCTCCAATCACTCTACCCCAATGCGACTCTGGCCTGTCGCTCCCCACTCATCATCTTGCACGTACTCGTTACACAACATCTGTGGCTTATGCCGTCAAACCCGCTACGTATCCATCTGAATTTCCCCGCAGGTGGTAATGCGCCGATCTGCCAACGCGTGCCTAGAGTGGGGGTGAGAGAATAAGCAGCCAGTTTCTGTACCTCACTGGCTGAGCTTGCAGAGGACTCGCAAGCGTATTCGGGCAATTGCATAGACGCAGTTAAACGTGTATAAATACGCTCCTCCAGCTCCTCCATCCTCTGAAAATTACCCTCAGCTCATCTCAACCTGCCCACTCCACCCTTCTCCACCATGGCCTCTCAAACAAAAGACCCGGGCATAATGCTCGTCCGCACCCGCATCACAACCCCACGCACCTTCACGCGCGACCAATACCACGCCTGGACGCGCCTGCACTTCAAAGACCTACTTGATATGTCATCTAGCTCGTCCTGCACCCTAACCACACGCTTCACAGCCACCGAGCCAGTTCCCCTCGGTGACCAATGGGACTGGCCGTACTTCAACACGATTCATTTGCCTGACGTTGGAATTCTGCAGGGCAAGGAGTACGCGGAGGTATCCCGCGCTCTGGATCTCGAAAATACGCGAGCATTAGTAGACGGCGAGTCACCGGTCGGAAAACCCGGCCTAATCTTCAACGTCGTAGACGCGGCATTTGCTGTGTATGAAGAAGAGCCGATGGAAAAAGGTTTGCCAAGCCGCCCGTCCCTGCAGCAGTGCTGACAGCTTCAAGATCCAGACGTCAAATCCTACCAGAATCTCCCGGTCCCTCCGAACACCAACAAAGCCGTCTATCCCAACTACGCTACGAGTGCATTCGTCAACTCCGTCCTTCTGTGCATCCCGAATCCTGCATCCCCGGTTGCCCTCCTGAAGCAGCTCTCTGGACCGACACACCAGATTTACGCGGATTTGTATCGCAAGTCTCCCGCTAAAGCGCACCCACCACATCACCCCGTTATCCAGGATCAACCGGAGCATTTGCTATTCGTATTAGTCGCGCCGAAGGGAGTGGATGGGGAGGGGATTGAAGCGTGGAAGAAAGAGGTAAAAAGCGCGGAGCCGGAGGGGGCCGGGGTGTGGGATGTGGAGACCATTATGGGACGGGAGGCCTGGTAGAAGGGGGAAAGAAAGAGATAGGCTAGAAACAAGAAAGCAGCTGGGAGCAGTAGTGGCAACAGACCCTGCGAGGATAGGACAGCCCTCTCGGATAATAGACTTATCAGCTGATAGTATCCGGAGACTATCCGGATAGTCTTCGGATAGCCTTAGCCTTATTTCTTGGCGTATAACTATTTAGAGATTTCTACGAATATCTTTAGCTTTTTTACTAATTAAGTATTTCTTTTCTACCTTTTATTTATACTTCTCCTTATATAAGATATTATATAATAAAATAAATAGTAGTTAAAAAGAGAGGAGACTCAGCGGTTTAAATTTAGTAACTTTTATCTTCTTATTATCCTCTAGTTCCATAATCTAATCCTTACCCTTTAGTGCTCCTGCTGCTGCTACTATAGGCTAAGAATTTATATTGTATAATAAATATCAAGCCCTATAATTATAAGGGATATTACCGCAGTTATCTTAGGTTGCCCTTAGGACAACTCCTAAACGCCCTTTAGATAGTCACTAGTTACGTACTAAAGGCACATACCTATCGTATATAATCTCCACAATCTTAAAGGCCTTACCTCCTTAAGAATTTATCTCCTCTACAATCTATTTATTCCTATAATCGTGCCTTATAGCTCCCTGTCTATAAAGTCCCTTTATATTTAAATTCTTCCTACCCCCTTTTAAAAGGGTAATTAGCTTTAAGAACTAGATTATATATTTATATCTTTTATTTATATCTACTATTTCTCCCTTAAAATCTTATAATAACTATAAGGGATATTATTGCAGCCACCTTGGGTTGTCTTTAGGACAACCCTTAGACGCCCTTTAGATAGTTGCTGTTACGGCACTGGCAGAAAACGGCAGAACTTAGTGGCAGAACTTGGCAGAACTTTGCGGTCACGTGACTAGATGACCATATAAAAGAACCCTACTTCGACCGGCGCTGCTCTTCTTCTCCTTTCCTTTCTCTAGCTTTAGATTCTTGTTTATAGATAATCCAATTATATAGGCTTGCATGTCCCTTATACCGTGCTTATGCTTTAATTAACTAAGTCACTAATATTATCTAAAGCTCAAACCACCCTTTCTTCCTAAGAAGGAACTTAAATATATTTATAGGACTATAAATAGGACAAGGATATAGAATAGGACCTTAAGGATATTACTAAAACCATAAGGACAGAACCCAAAGGAAAAGAACAGAACCCTAAGGGAAGAACCTATAAGATACGCATAGACTAGAACCCCTAAAGAAATTACCCGGAATTACGTAATACCCTAGCACTATGCTATAAAACACAGTAGTAAGCAAAGCAGCTATAGGACCCGCAAACGTCTTAGATAAAGAAATAATTAATGTCTTAACCCCTTAGGCGGAGCTCGTAGTAGCTAATACTAAAATTAAACGGCTACGAGAACTGCTTAAAACTAGAAGCACCCCTATATCTAGTAAGGATCTATTAAATAGACTTGCTATAGTTCTTAAGGCCCTAGCCTAACATACAGTATTAGGATTATTATGGTCCGCGAAGGTTGCGGACCCCCTATTGCTTATAGACGGAGCTAACCCTATATTTAATAATTAGAAGCTTTAATTATAGGATAAGCTTAAAGTTAATGCGGACTACTTCCCTACTACTTAAGCTAAAATGGCCTACGTTTTTGACCGTACCGGCGAAAACGTATAGACGTATTTACGTCCGTGATACGCCTAGAACTTAGTAGAACCCTTCCTCTCTAAAGAAGAAATAATTAACTACCTATCTTCTATCTATAAGGACCCTTTTAGGGTATAGAACGCCCGCCTTAGCTATAAAAGTCTAAATATAAAAACAATGGAGATCTTTTTAGCCTTTTAGACCCGCTTTTTATACCTAGCCGGATAAGCCTAGATTCCCTAGGAAGACCTACTTCTAGACCTCTTTAATAAGCTTACCCTAGACCTATAGCAGGCCGTACTATTAGCTTTTATTACTGTATAGACGTTAAAAGAACTTATAGACTACTGCCTGGCTATTAACTAAGGCCTTCGTTAAATTAAGGCATAAGCTAACCGGATAAAGGCTAGGAATCCCCTAAATTAAGCTATAAGCAATATAAGAATAGCTCGTAATACCCTAGTTTAACCTATAACGCTTACTACACCGGCCGCTAACCTAGCAACTAGCCGCGTAGCTAGCCCTACTACAGGCTAAGCGCTTACTTGGCCTACCTATAGCGACCCCTATATATAGGCCCTTAGCGATTAAGGGGCTTGCTTCTTATATAGTTAAAAAGGCTACCCTATAAGGAACTACTTAATAAAGGTAAAAGTAAATAAGGTTCTGTTAATCTAGAAGGACAGTATAAAGTTAAAAAAAGAGGAACCCTAGAGAAAGACTCCTCTTTAGGGTTAAAAGGGATTAATATGTTATATATTAATCTAGGTTGGCTAGTTAGTAGAAGAAGCTATACTATCCCTTATACTTTATTCTATAATAGATATTAGGTTTTAACCTTTGCCTTAGCTATCTCTGGAGTAAATACCTTTACCCTAATTAATACCCAGTGTGCCGTAAAGCTGGCTAACTTTCTTAATATACCTATAGAAGACCTGCCTAAACTAATTCCTATTTATAGGTATAATAGACAGGTAGGGCAACCTATTATAAATATTTTGTAAATATACCTCTACGTTAATAGGCGAAGGTAGTATAATATCCCCTTCCTAATTACAGACCTTGGAAGCTATAATATAATCTTAAGAAGGAAATAGCTAGCCTATTTAGGCTTATAGCTTAACATATAAAGTAGATAGCTTATTTGGCCTAAAACCTTACCCCTAACCCCTTCTTTTATAAAAGAAATTAGCATTATAATAGAAAACCTAGTATAACCCTAGATTAATACTATCTACTAGGCCGATGCTATATGTAGAGACTAGGCCTTTAAGAAGGATATATAGCTTAACCCGTAACGGATCCGTATACTACGCCGCTCCCAGACTACCTATATTACGCCACCCGCACTATAGACTTAGGAAGTTAACAGTAACCTACCTAAGTCCCTAGTAGAGAACCTAGGCCCTATATAGCCACAATAAAAAGCTAGGAATATTAGATGGTATACTAAACTAATAAACCGGAAGGATAACTTATAGAAAATAGAACGCGAGCTAAGGAAGACTATAAACCCTATACTATAAAACACGGCCTAATAAATATCTGTAAAGAAACCTACGGACCTCCCACTAGTTAATATCTGCTGTATTAGCGCTGTAGGATTCTACCGGGACTTAGTTTAGCTGGATACCGTTGCATTTATAACTAGCTTATATAAAATTGATTAAATAATTAAAGAAAAAGAGACCCTAGCCTAAGAGGAGGATAAGCTTATAGATAAGGAGCTAGTAGAACGGAAACTACCCTATTGGTACTAAGAGTTTAAGGACGTATTCTTTAAGGCAGCATCTAATATACTCCTACTCTACTAATCGTATAACTATAAGATCGAGATTAAACTAGATAAGGAAAATGTCCTTGGCTATACCCCCTTTAAGAATAATCTATTGCCGAATTATAGGCTATTAAGTAGTATATTATAGACAACCTAGTAAAGGGGTTTATTAAGCCTAGTTAGGCCCTATTTACCTCCCCTATTCTCTTTATAAAAAAGCTAAACAGAGGACTTTGTTTCTGTATTAACTACTATAAGCTTAATAATATAACCCGCAAAGACCGTTATCTGCTGCCCTTACTAGATAAGACGCTGGCCTAAATAAATAGAGCTAAGGTATTTACAAAGCTTAATATCCGCCAGGCCTTCTACCAAATTAGGATGGACCCCAGATTTATAAACCTTACTATATTTTAGACTTAATACAGATTATATAAATATAAAGTACTCCCCTTTAGACTAACTAACGGACCTGTTACGTACTAATGATATATAAATAATATACTCTTTAACTACCTTAACGACTTCTATACAGCCTACCTAGATAATATTATAATTTACTCTAAAAATAAGTTAGAATACGAGGAGCATATCTATAAGGTCCTACAACGGCTCTATAAGGCTGGCCTTTAGGCCAATATTAAGATGTTAGAGTTTAGTGTAAAGCGAATAAAGTACCTAGGGTTTATTATTAGTATAGACGGAATTAAGGCAGACCCGGAAAAGACGGCCGTAATTAATTAATAGGAACCACTACGGACCGTAAAAGGGATATAGTTATTTCTAGGCTTCTGTAACTTCTACTAACGCTTTATTAAGAACTATAGCAGGATTACTTAGCCCCTTAGCCGCCTTATAATAAAGAATTAGCCCTTTTACTTTAACACCGCATATAGGCAGGCTTTTAATAAACTTAAGAAACGGCTAGTCTCCGCTCCTTTACTCGCCCACTTTAACCTAGAATAGCCCTTAATGCTAGAAACGGATGCCTTAGATAGTGTTATTGCTAGCGTTTATTCCTAGAAGCAGACGGACGGGGAATGGCACCCTATTACTTACTACTTAAAGACTATAGTAGATGCTGAGCTAAACTACCTAATTTATAATAAAGAAATGTTGGCTATTATCTATAGCTTTTAGCATTAGCGAGTATAGCTAGAAGGGACCCCTAAACCTATCTAAGTGGTTTTAGATTATAAGGCCTTAGAATATTTTATAATAACGAAAGCCCTTACGGCCTAACAGGCGCGCTAAGCGGATGTCCTATCTTAGTTTAACTTCCTAATTATATATAGGCCCGGCGCTACTAATTGTGTAAATGCTCTTATAAGGCGTAAACAGGACCTAAATAACTAGATAGCCGCGAAGATTTTATTACGGACTTAGACGCTACTATAACTAGAGCACCTTAACCCTTAAATACGGGAAGAACTAAGTACTAAATCTTTAAGTACTGAGATATATCCTATCGACCCTACGGAATTTGACCTTATTAATAAACTACTATAAGTAAACTGTACGAACCCTTCTCTACAGAAGTACCGTGAAAAGGTAAAGGATATTACTAGCCTATAGTCCCTTAAAAATAGACTGCTTAAGCACTGGGAACGGCTAGTAGTAGTAAAAGAATAGAACTTACGAACCTGGCTTATTACTAAAGTATATACCTAGGTTTCTACGGCCTACCCTAGAAAAAATAAGACCTGTAAGATTATTAGTAATTATTACTACTGGCCCGGAATAGTTATAGATATTAACCGTTATATATGGAACTATAATAACTACCGTAGGTCTACAATCCTATAAGATAAGACCCTAGGACTATTAAAGCCACTCCTAATACTAGAGCGCCCCTAGTAGTATATCTTTATAGACTTCCATAAACTACCAGTGGACCGTAACGGTTACGATATGGTTATAATCTTAGTTAACCGTTTTAATAAACGCCCTTTCTTAATCCCCTGTTATAAGAATATTAATGCTAAAGAGGCGGCCTAACTATATATCCACTATATCTACCGAATTTATGGACTATTAGACACTATTATATCGGACCGCAAACTATAGTTTATATTGGCTTTCTGGAATAAGTTTACCCGGATCCTAGAGATTAGGCTAAAGCTTTTTATAGTATACCACCCCTAGATAGATGGCTAGACGGAGATTATAAATTAATACTTAGACTAGAGACTTCCGCCCTTTATTAACTACTTCTAGGATAATTAGGGTGAACTGCTACCCCTTATAGACTACGCCCAGGCGACCCTACCCTATAACTTTATAGTATTTGCACCTATTTAATTAGAAATGGGGTATTTACCCTAAATAAGCTTTAACTAGGATAGGCTAGAAGGACTATAGACTGTGCGTAAGAAATTATCTTATAAGGGAGCCTAGCAGTACGCTAAGCGCTTAGAAGAAGCCTAAACGGTAGCCTATATAAACTTAGAAAAGGCCTAGAAATTAATATAATAGTAGGTTAATAAGCATAGGCGAGAGCCTGACTTTACTATAGGTAATATAGTTTAGGTTATAATAAAGAACTAGAAGACGGAATAGCTTAGCCGTAAGCTAGACTATTAGATAGCAGGGCCGTATACGGTCCTTAAGAAAATAGGCAACTTGTATAAAGTAAAGCTCCTAGATTTAATTAAGGTTTACCCTATCTTCTCGCTAAATAAGATATAGAAGGCCATAAATAACCTATTACCTAGATAAAAGAACAAACCTCCCCTACCGATTTAAGTTAGCGGCAATAATAAATGGGAAATTAAAGAAATACTGGCCTATAAACTAGTACGGAAAACGTTAAAGTACCGCGTTAGTTAGAAAGGCTATAACTTAGATCCTACTTAGTACCCTATATAGAACTTTATTGGCAGTCCCTATAAGCTTTAAGAATTCTATAGCCGCTACCCTAGTAAACTAGGACCCCTAAAGTACCTAGATAAGTAAATAGAGTGCTAGTATAGCAAAATAATAGGCTACCGGAAGAATATAAAGATAAAAACGTCTTATAGGTATAATACGGATATATAAAGCCTAAGGGCAGGCTTTTGCGGAGGGGGGGGGGGGGTAATATTACAGCACTGGCAGAAAACGGCAGAACTTAATGGCAGAACTTAGCAGAACTTTGCGGTTACGTAACTAGATAACTATATAAAAGAACCCTACTTTGACTAGCGCTGCTCTTCTTCTCCTTTCCTTTCTCTAGCTTTAGATTCTCGTTTATAGACAATCCAATTATATAGGCTTGCATGTCCCTTATACCGTGCTTATGCCTCGATTAACTGAGTCGCTAACAGTTGCCAGTTATGTACTAAAGGCATATACCTATAGTATATAGTCTCTACAATCCTAAAGGCCTTACCTTTTTAAGAATTTGTCTCTTTTACTAATCTATCCTATTCTATAATTGTGTCCTTATAGCCCCCTATCTATAAAGTCCCCTTATTTTTAAATCCTTCCTACTCCTTTTTAAAAGGGTAGTCGGCTTTAAAAACTAGATTATTTATTTATATCTTTTATTTATAATCTACCGTCCTCCCTTAAAATCTTATAATAACCTAAATAGAAACTCTATAAATACCTTATAGAAAGCCGTCGCGCTAATTAAAAGGTCCCTCTAATAGTAAGAGATTGTAATAATATAAACCCCTAGGTAAAACAGCTAAATAAGCCCTAATACCTAAATACGCTAAAAGCTTAAAGACTTTTATATACCTACGATTAACATTAAAGAAAACGTAGATACCCTTTATAATAGTTATAATACTACTAAAAAGTAACAGAGCCCCTTTAACCCCACCTAGGCTAATTAGAAGATTAAGCACTAGAGGTAACTCTAAGATCTTCCCCTAAGCTAGAAATACTAAAGAAATATATTAACGCGTTTAACTAGGAACCTAACTAGAACCCTCCCAGAAAACCACTAGCCTATAATTAGTATAGTAGTAGTATATAAACTACTTATGAACTAAGCAGGCCTACCCCTTTAGGTAATTTAATTTAACTACTAACTTAAGACCTAATATTACGGAGTAAGTATAAGCGACAATAATATATAACGAGGTAGATATTATTAAGCTATATATATAAACTGTATAATAAGGTCAAGACGTTACGTAGGGAAAGAAGGTAAGAAAATAGGAAGAAAGGGTATATATTATTAACTTGGTTGCTTAGTTAATATATATATAGAGTAGGGTAGGATTTAGGTCCTAGCAGAACCTGGTAGAATTCGCGTCCTAGTAAAGCTTAGTAGGATTTAGTAAAACTTAGCGGAATATAGCAGAATACAGCAGATTGCCGTTAGATTACTATAAATTACGGCAAATTATAGTCTTATGGTCAGTCTCTAACTGCTAAGTTGGTAGAAATAGGTAGACGTATATAAGGTGTTATAGGGGTGTCCTATAATAGTACCCCCCGCCTTAAACTTAAGCTTCTATAAGATGGGGCTATAGTAGTTCTAAGTAGAGTTTATATAAGTCTTTTACGGCTTATATAAGTCCTATAGAGTTAATAGGTTCCTATAAGGGCTTAATAAAGCCTCTTTATTTTATAAGGTATATATACTAGCGTTTCCGTTTATTATACTTAATGTTATTAATTCTTTTAATAAAGTACTTATTCTTACTATCTACTTTAACTAGTAGGGAAGGGTCCTATATTTATTTAGGCAGGGCGTTTAATATAGGGGTAGTAGGGCGGAAGACTAATATATAGAATATAGTGTGGATTTTAACCGTATTAGGGAGCTTTAACTAGTAGGCGTAAGAGAAGATAACCTTCTTAACCTTATAAGGGCCAGCGTTCTTTTAATTAAGTTTCTTAGCGGGTTATTTTATATTTAGATTTCTTATATCTAGCTAAATAAAGTTATTAATCTAATAGGCTAGTGCTAGGGTTTAGTTTTTATTTACTACGGCTCTATAAATAGATTAGGCCTATATTATCTTGTTAGTAAGGAACTATTATAGTTTCTCCATCTTTTCTACAAATTTATTTACTTTTATAACATTAGTAAATGTTTGTGCCTCCTAATAGTACTGACAGCTCCTAACAGCTCCTATTAGGGCTATTAGGAGCTTTAGGAGACACTTATACTTGGCATCCTGTTAGGAACCTGTTAGGAGGTCGCTCGGATTATTAAGACCTCTAGGACCTCTAGGACCTCTAGGACCTCCAGGACTATTAGGACCATCAGGACTATCAGGACTATCAGGACAATAATAAAAATTCTAGATTTAAAAATAAGGTATATTAACACTCTAGTATTTACAGCTAGTCAAAAAATATAAAATTAATTTAATTATATATAATCTAAATAATCTAAATCAATCTTTCCTGCCTACCGCCTGTATTTGTTACGATCGCTTAGGCGTCGGGCGATTAACTAAGGAGCCTCTCGCGGAGGCTATAAATCGTCGATTAGCGGTGTTCCCGATGATCCGCTAGCTGTGTGCTGATTTCCTAACTAGTCCTAGTGCCTATCCTGCCTGTCCTACCTGTCCTACCTATTCGTGCCTACCTGTTCGTGCCTATTTGTCTATACCTACCTATCTATATCTATAATTTGGGGGAGAGGTCGGCCCGATTAAAGGCTCTGCTTAATTTGATTGATCAATTAATTGTATTAATTTAATTGCGGTTAATTGTATTAATTTAATTGCGGTTAATTGTATTAATTCGAATTATTCTCTATAGGCGTTTGCTGGCTATATATTTAAACGGTAGTTATCTGGGGTGCCTCCCTAGGAGGCCTTAATTTAATTTGATTTGGTAATGGGCTAATATTAAGGCTCTGGTTCGATTTGATCGATTAATTAATTAAATTAATCGTGGTATTCGCTGGCTGGTTGTTTAAACGATTATCGTCTGGCTCTGGCGACGGTCTCTAGTTCTAGCCACCTACCTACCTGCCTGCCTGCCTATATTGGTATCTAATTTAATTCAGGGGAGGGGTTAGCTCGATCGAAGGCTCTAATTCAAATCGTTCTCTATAGCCGTTAGCTAGCTGTACATTTAAACAGTGGTCGTCTGGGTGCCTCCCTAGGAGGCTTTAATTCGATTTAGTAACGGGCCGATATTAAGGCTCTGGTTTAATTCAATCGATCAATTAATTAAATCGTTCGTGGTATTCGCTAGCTGGTTGTTTAAAAGGTCGTTATCTAGTTCTAGTAACGGTCGTCTGGTTCTAGTAACGGTTATCTAGCTTTAGGACGGTTATCTGGTTCTGGTAACAGTCATCTAGTTCTAGCGACGGTCGTCTAGCTCTAGCGACGGTCGTTAGGTTCTGGCGACAGTCATCTACTAGCCGCCGTTCTGGTACCTCCCTAGGTAGGGAGGATATAAGAAAGGGTAAAGAAATAAGGTGGCTATATAGGGGTATACTTAGCAAGGCGCGTGTAGGCTATCGGGAATATAGTAGGACCCAATAGCACTGTGTATAGGGTCCTGTTCAGGAACGCATTAAAATAGTAGGGTCCTGTTTAGGAACGTATTAGGATAAAAGGGGTCCTCTTAAAAGCCTGTTAGGACGATCAGGACGATTAGGACGATCAAAATCCTATTAGGAGGCCTCTAGGATCTTAGCACCCTAATAAAATGCTAATGAACTTATAAGGCGTAATAAGTAGGATAAGGAATATTACTAAAGGGTTTAAAACCTATTTATAGATACTAGCTATAGTTAGCTAGAAATAGAGAAACCTTTGTAGTTTTTAAGACGAAATTATTTATAGCAAACTTAGTAAATATAAGCTAGTTAATCTAGCTATCCTATAAGTATAACGTATATATTTAAATATACTATTCTATTATAGTATTTATATATTCTATTTAGCCGTCCGTTTCTAGGTAGTATATAGTAAATAGTAGTACTTTAATATAGAGTTAGGTAGTTAGTTCTTTCTAAAATATAAAGATAAACTGGCTACCTTTATTAGAGATAATTATTTTAAGAAGTCCGTAGAGTTTTTATATATAATCTAGGAATAATTGGGCGATGGTAGGTGTTAACATATTAGGGCAGGCAATTAAGTGTCTTATCTTAGATAGTTAGTTTATAACTACTATAATATTTATACAGCCTTTACTTATAGGGAAGTTAGTAATAAAGTTAAGTAAAATATCCTTCCATCTTTAGTCCGGAATAGGTAATAGCTTAAAAAGGCCGTTATACGTCTTATATAAAGCTTTAGCTTATTGGCAGATATAGTAGCTAGAGACGTACCTTTATATTATATTATATATATTCAGCTAGTAGTACTCCCGTTAGAGTAGATTTAAGGTCTTCCCTTAGCCTAGATAGCTAGCTACTAATAAATCGTATATATATTTAAGGAGCTTAAGCTTAAGTTTATTATAGTTAGGTATAACTAAGTGGTTCTAGTGGTATAAGCGGTTTCCGTAAGCTTTATATTTACTTAAAGAAATCTTTTTAAAGCGTCTAATGCTGTCTTATATTAGCTTAAGCGTCTCTTAAATAAACTTATTATTTAGATATTCGTTAATTATAATCTATTTAATTAATTAATTAGTTATTTTAAGGACGTATACCGTAAGGTTTTTAGTAAGAGGGTTAAATAATTTGGGATAAAGTAGGGTCTAATTTTGGTAAAAGCGCGCTTCTTTTAATACTAGCGCGCCTTATAAGCGTTAGGTTAGGGTATTAGGCTTCTAACCTTAGACGCCTAGGCGATATATAATTTAGAATTAAAAGTAAAATAGATATTCTAACTAGCGGGCCTAATAATAGCTTAGCTGTTTTATAGTTATAAAGTACTATAGATTCTTATAGTTATTAAGGACCTTAATTAGAAATCTAGCGCCTTCTAGTTTAGGTTACTATTATTTAAAACATCTAATAATATCTAGTAGTTCTTTATTGTAAATCTTATAGTTATATTCGGCTAGGCTTAGTTATTTTAAGAAGTAAACTATAGGGTATAATACTCTATCCTTATTATATTAAGATAGGACACCTCTAGTAATATAGTTTGGTAAATTAGCTTCTATACCACTTGTTTAGTTTAGGTTAAAGTATTAAAGTATAAGTACGGTAGTAAATATAACCTTTAGATAAGCAAAGACCTTTTTATATTCCTTATTAAAGATAAAGGCCTTATTCTTTTAGATTAAAGCTATAAGGGGTAAAACTAGGGCAGAGAAGTTATTAATAAACTACTAGTAGAAGTTGGCAAATTCTATAAAGGCTTTTACGTCCTTAACGTTCTTAAGTTCTTACTAGTTTATAATTACTTCGACCTTCTTTAGGTCTATTTATATACTATTTATAAAAATAAGGAGTTTAAGGCATAGAACTTCCGTTTTATAGAACTTATATTTATCTATATTTAATTATAAACTAGCTTTATATAGGGCTTATAGCATAAAATTAATGTATTTTCAGTATTTGGTTAAGTTATTACGATATATTAGGATATTGTTAATATAAGCAGTATAGAAGGTATTTAGGTAGGGATATAGGGTATTATTTATATAATATTAAAACGAGCTTAGGGCATTTATAAGGCCAAATAGCGTCATTAAGTATTTAAATAATTTATACTAAGTATAAAATACAGTAAGCTATTTATCTCCCTTTATAATATAGAGGCGGTTAAATATAAAGATAATATTAAGCTTTGTATAGTAGCGAGCCTTAGTTAGTTTAGCGTCTCTTATATTAACGGGATTAGATATTAGATCTTAACGGTAATGGTATTAAGAGCTTAGTAGTTTATATAAAAGCGTAAACCGCCACTAGGTTTCTTAATAAAAATTACTAGTATAGCTATAGGCAACAAGCTCACTCTAATAAATCCTTTACTTAGGTTTTTGTTTAAATACTTTTATAGCACTTAAAGTTTATTTTAGGATATCCTATATAAGGGTACAAATCTAGGCTACTTTTCTTCTTTAAGTATAATCTTATAGTTATATAGTTAGTATTCTAGTAGCTTATTAGCTTCCTTTTATAAAAATATATTTAGGCAGTACTAATACTCTACTAATACCTTCGTGGCAGGGTTAGTATACTTTTTTAGTACTAAGGCCTTCTTAATATCGGCCATTGTAATAGTAAAGATCGTATATTTAGGGTTTTTGGCAAGTTATACTAGTGGGGTAGCTCTAATTATACGGATATCTAGGGTGCTAAGCTTACTTAGATTATCTATAGTTTCTTATATAAATTCTTATTTAGCTTTAGGTTTAGTATTAGGTACGGAGTTAGTATTAAATTTAGGTTTAAGTTTTTTAAGTATACTCTTTATAGTAAAGTACTAGTCCTTTTAGTATTTTTATATAGTAAGCTTAAGCTTTTACTCAGCGCGGGGTAGTGTAGTAGTTAGGGTCTATTTGTAAGGTTTAATAGAATTTTTAGATCCTTAATAGATATTAGTAAAATTCTTATATTAATAGAATTCGGTAGAATTCTTAGGCTAGTACAATTTAGTGGACTTTTTAGATATAGAATAGACGTTAGTAGAAATTTTAGACTAGTAGATCTTAGTAAATTTTTCGGATTTTAGTTTTAGGTCTAAGTAGTAAGTTATAAGGCACTTTTACTTATAACGGAAGGTGGTAAATAGAAGCTTAAGGTTATTTTAATTAATAGTTACATTATATAGCTTTATCTAGGGTTGTTTAAGAATTACTAAATAACCTAAGGTAGTTATAAAGAGCTTAAATAATTTTTTATAGTTTAGGTATTGGAGTCTTAGGGCTACTATATAAGTAATATAGCCTAAGATAATGCGTTTACCATTAAATCCAAATACGTTAATATACCGGTTAAGGGGTATTAGGGTAAACCTATTATTTTGCATAAAGATCTTATTAATAAATCCTATACCGCAGACTTCTATATTAATTCGGACTTAAGCGTTAGCCTATTAACCTCTCTACTAAAAACAGTAGTTAATGGTTATACTATAATCCTAAGAGTTAGGGTCTGTAATATCTAATGCATTTAATAAGATCCTATAACATAGCTGTCCTAAAAAGCGACTTAACTTTAGGATATACCTTTTAGTAGTAAGTAGGAAGGGGTTCCTATAGAATATCGGTTATAGCTTTATCCTTATAAGTAGTACTTACTAGATATAGGGCTAAAACCGGATAAGGATTAGGGATAGTAACCAGAGGATTAATACGGTAAACGGCCGCTAGTATTAGCCGTTTATAAATTATATTAGGGTATAGAAATAGAGCAGTATTTTAAGATATAAGCCTTACTTCTATATTTAAAACAAAGGCCTAGCTTAATATATCGTTCTTATTTAGAGGACCTTAGTAGGGCATATTTTAGGGTTCTGGAATTAATATCTATAATATTAGAGTGCTTAGGTTAAGAAGATAACTTAGTAGGGACTTATAGGGCTATTATATTATATTAAGGAACGGGCTTCGGTATTAGGCGCAGTATATTATTATACTATTTATTAATAACGTTTACGTAAACATTAAGGGCTTTTAATAGGTCTACGCCTATTAGGGAAATTTTTAGTTTAGGGCTTAGAGATTTAATAAGGCTATTAATTAGTGCAGAGTTATTCCAGCCTATTTTCCTTACGTAGTAGTTAAATTCAGAAAAGTATACTAGGAAACTTTTCTTTTATAAAGCCATATAATTTATCTTCCTTTAAGTAGTAGCTTAGTGGTTTAGATTACCGTATATAGCTTTAAGAAGTCTAACTAGGCTTTATACTAAGTTTAACTAGAGAAGTTTAATAAGATTAGCTACCTTTCCTCCTAGTTAACTTAGGGCGTAGTAGAGTTAATTAGCTTTGGTTAGGTAGTAGTAGGTATTACTAATTAGCTTATTTCTAAGCCGGCTTAAAAATAACTAAAGCTCTTATTATTTACTAGTAAATACTAGAGGGTCTAGTAGTTTTTTAGATTGTTATAGTATAGTAGTCGGTTTAGGGTAAATAACTACTACTAGTTTAGGACTCGCGTTCCGTATATAGGCCTCTAGGAATAGCGTTTAGTTTTAGGGTTCTAGCGTAGGTATCTTAAGGATACGAATTTCTTCTTAAAGGGCTTTAATTAATTATTGGTATTAAGCCTTTTATTCTATAAGGGCGTCTATAAAGGACGTCTATAAACCTATTATCTGCTCTTTAAGTACGGCAAGTATATTAGCTGCTGTTATAGGGGCTTTAGGTATATTCTATACTTTAATAGTAATATAGGTAGTTAACGTAATATAGTATTATAAAGTAATTATAAGCGACGATAATATATAACGAGGTAGATATTATTAAGCTATATATAAACTGTATAATAAGGTTAAGACGTTATATAAAGAAAGAAAGTAAGAAAACCGGAAGGAAGGGTATATATTATTAACTTAGTTACTTAGTTAATACGTATACGGAGTAGAGTAGGATTTAGGTCCTAGCAGAACTTAATAGAATTCGCGTCTTAGCAGAGCCTGGCAGAATTTAGGGATCGTTCGGTTGCAAATAAGGTCCATATTATAATCTTTTCAATCTATGCGCCTTTTAGCGTCGCCCATTTTGTAATTAGTCGCGGCTACTACCGTGGCTCAGTTAAATATGCAAATGAGTTAATCGTTTAGTAAGCCTCCAAATAAGGCTCCATATTTGACTTCGCACAATGCTTTATTAATTTTAGTGGGCGATTTAAGCGACCCCCTCTGCCACCAGGCCTCTATCGCGACTCCGTGCTTTAGTGTAGTAATAGAGCCTCCTCCACGGCCAACGCCCTCTCGCCGGTTAACCTTTTCTACACCTGCGGCAACCTCCCGTATAAGCTGCAGTAGAGTTACGGCGACGCCCGCGGCGTTTATAGGGCAGAGGAAGGCGCGTATAAGATGGACAAATAAGATAGAGGAGGCGATGTTAGAAGGCCTCGTTAAGGCCGTTCGGAAGGGATATCGCGCAAATAGCTCTTATAAAGCTAACGGCTAGAAGATTGCTCTTAATCGTACAAATATAATTGCCTAGTAGCCTATTACTCTTAAGTAAATTAAGAGCAAGCATAACAACTATAAGAAGGATTGGAAGGTATAGAGGGAGCTCTATAGCCTTTCTGGCTAGGGGTAGAACAAAACTAAAGGCGTACCTATAGCCAGTAAGGAAGTTATAGAGGCCTACTTTAAAGCCAATCCTAAAGCTAAGAAGTTTTATAATATACCGCCTACTTTCCTAAATCTACTAGAGGAGCTATTTAAGGGAATCCTCGCAACAGGCGATTATATAAGGTTAATTAATAAAGCAATTAAGAACTATATAGACCCTACACTTCTCTTAACAGTAGCCTCATAGGCGGATTCGGTAGATAGAAAAGCTAAGGACAAGGATAAGGAGGAAGTAGATAAGGCCTCTAAGTTAAAGTCAGCTTATAGCTCTACTAAAAGCAGTTAATTACCCTTACCTTTAACTAAGTGCCCTAGTCCTAGTCCTTCTAGATCTTCCTCCTTAACGCTAAGTTAACCTTTTTTACTAGCTATATAGAAGCGGGCTATTAAGTAAGCTACTAGAGCCACTAAATCTATTATAAAGCGCTAGTAAGGAGGAAGAGGGCGAGTTGCAGAGGCTCTAAAGGAGATAGTAGAGAAGGTAATAAGAGAGATAAGAGCTATGAGAGAGCTACTCGCCCAGAAGTCTCCTTAAGAGAAGGCCTCTACAGAATTTATCCACGAGTTTAGTGACCTAGGTTCTATAAAGCAACTAGCTATTTTATAAGCCTTTAAAACGGAGTCTACTACTAAATTATTTCTTATAACGGCTAAAGTTGTAAAGCTTCGGCAAAGCTTAATTAATAATATCTTGGCTAGCAGAAAGGAGGGCATATAAAAGAGGAAGCTTTAGGTAATCTAAGCAAGATTTAGGTAAGATTTTAAGTAAAATTTAAGTTACTCTTTAGAGCCTTTCTATATAGGTAATTAGTGAGCAATATATAGAGGGAAAGTATATAAATTTCTATAGTAAATATACCCAAATCTATTATATATTCTCAATTAATTGGCCTACCAATTACCTAGCAGTAACTCTCCTATATAAGCTCCGCGATCTTATCGCGTCTTTAGTTTATAACTATATCACTTTCTACCTCTACAAGCCTTACGTCTTCCTTATCTATAATCTTATCCTCTACCTCTAAAGGCCAGTCTAGATTATCTAAATTATTTATATTTATAAAGTTATAAACCGCAGTTAAAGCGTATACTATATCCACCTACGTACTTAAAGGAAGACTATGCCTACCGGCCTTAAAGTACCAGAAATAATGCTTAAAGATTCCTATTACACGCTCTACTATATTCCTTAGTGCCACATACTAAAGATTAAAGAGCTCCTTTGCATTCTGTGGCCTTATATTTACCTATACTTATAAAGATAATACCGTACGCCGCGGTAGGGAGTTAAGGTCATAGGCATATTAGAGTACTTGGTATCTACAACATAGTATCTACTAGGTAAGGCTTTAAATCCTTTAGCTCTTACTAAGTTAATAACTCTAAAGTTATAAGCAGAGCCCTCCTAACCAGCTAGAACGTAGAGGAAGTTTATTTAGAAATTAACAGCTATAAAAACGTTCTAAGATAATCCTCCCTTCCTTCCGCGCTATAGAGCTTGCCTTATATATCCGCCTTTTATAGATATAGGTAGATAAGTACCGTTAAGAGCTCCAATATAATCAGTAAAGAAAGGATATTGTTTAGGGTCATTAGTAATCTCTTCCAGAGTAAAGTTCTTAGGAAGCCAAACAACTTCCTTATATAGTTTTAGAAGGCTAGAAAGGACTTCGTATACGGCTTTATAAGGCAGTAAATTAATACCAGAAGTTTAGCTAGTAGGTAACTACTTACTAGTAGATCGTTGCAGATAAGTATTAAGTTATCTCACTTAATAATCTATATAACAAATTATTGCTAAATATTATTAGGAATATTAGCAGCTTCTCAGCCACTAATAAAAGCTTTGTGTCTTTTAAGTTGCCATATAGTTATAACCAATTAAGAAGCTTCCTAAACACGTCGGGCCTTATATAAGTTACATTTACCAGTCATTACTTATAGCCGTAGAGCAACTGTATTGTCCACCTTATTCCTTGCTACATATTAATATACTAAGTACAAACCCCCCCCAGAAATAAGCTTATCGTGTTTATAAAGGTTAAGAGAATAACATCATATAAGGCTTGCAATTGCGACAGCAGTATCGCGATTAGGGCGTGTGGAGTCGCCATATTATAAGAAGTTATTACTTTAGCATATATGCGAGAGCTCCAGAATAAATATAGAATATAGGACAGGAGCTTAAGGCTCTATTAAAACAGTGCCAAGAGCTCCATTTTAACTACTATATACAGTATAGCTTGTAAATTTGCCGCGCTTACCAATATAGAGGAGCTCCATATTCAAAAGTCGTTAGATCTACCAAACAATCACCTTATATTTAGATTTAAGCTCTATTTCGGTTATAATATAGAGCCTCCATATTCGTAACAGAGGTGCAACTAAACAATCCCTTTATAGAACTTAGCAGAATATAGTAGAATACGGCAGATTACTATTAGATTGCTATAGATTGCGGCAAATTACAATCTCGTAGTTAGTCTTTAACTACTAAGTTAGTAGAAATAGGTAGATATATATAAGGTATTATAGGGGTATCCTATAACACCTAAGCCTTATTAGGAAGCCTATACTAGCTACTAGTACTAATACTACCTCTCTAGCTAAGGCTTTCTTAAGTCTAAGGTTAAAAAGTTATAAGCCCTATACTAATATCCTCTAAAACAGATATTAGGAAGCTATTATAAGTCTCTTAAAAGCTATATAGAAGGAAGCTACTAATAAATATATTAAAAACCTCTTATTACAGTGCTGTAATAAAGTAGACTAAATAACTACGTTATAGTATAAAGAGGGGAAGAAGGTAGAAAGGGGGTATTATATATAAATAGTAGGGCCAGCCGCTAAGTCGCTAGTAGTAGGCTAGCTAATAGTAGAAAACAGTACAAGATAGTATAAAATAGTATACGTTAGGTCAGTGCCGTAACAGTACTTCTCTCCCCTAGATAGTTTAGTCCCTAAACTAAATAAATAACTTAAAAATAGGCAGTATATAGGGTTGCCTATTTTTTACTATAAAGATATTAGTTCCGCTTACCGCCCTTAACTAAGCTAATAGCGATTTTCTATACCGGGCATAAAAAATCCTAATTAGTTAGTTTAGTAAGTAAGGTTAACAGAACTCTATACCGCCACCTAAATTAATCCGCGTAGCGTTTCTTAGCAAGAATTTAGCTAATTAGGTAACTTTAACCGCTAGTTAAAGTTCTATAACATTTTAACTACCACAAATTTTAATATAGTGGTCGGCTGCGACCTTAGCGTAACTTTTTCTTATCTTATACCTAGTCTAAGGGTCCTAGCTTCTTAGGGTGTTACTTATAAAAGCGCTATATAGCTTATTTATAACCCTTTAGGTCTTCCTCTAGTTACTAGGTTATATCCTTATAATATTTCTATTTAATCTTATAAGTTAGGCCTTAGGGGTCTTTATTATATACATTAAGGATTTTCTTAAACTCCTATTTATCTTCTATATTGCCATTATTATCTCTCTCTATTACTCGTCCTTATATATTACGGCGCTCTATAGTATTAATATTTGCTTAGCTAGGGATCTCTTTAGCAGCTTAGAGGCGGACCTTAAATATATAAAAGGATTTATTTACTTAAATATAGTCTAGAAGGTTTACTATAACTGTCCCTTAGTATACTGCGAGTATAGGGTATAGGCCGTCCCATTTATTGTCTCATTTCTTCTTAGGTTTATTTATCTTTATATTTTCTAAGCTAACTATAACTATATCGCCTTCGTAGAATAACACGCTCTTATCCTTATAGGTATTAATATTATCTTTATAGCGTTACTATAAAATCTAAACTAGGGCCTTAAGCTATATTAATATCCGCTTAAAGCGGTTAGCTATAGAGTCTGCGCAAAAAAACTCCTTCTTTACTTATACTAATAGTGTTAGTAGGTAAAAGCTAGCAGGCTTAATTCTAAGGTAAGGGTTAAAGCTATAGTTTGCAAAAAATAGGGAGATGCCTATACTCTTATTAACTTAGTTATTTATAGTAAACTTAGTAAGCGGTAGGTAGTTAACCTAGTTATTCTATATAAAGCTAACAAAAGTATAGAGGTATTTATTTACGGCAGCGTTAATAATTTCGGTTTGGCCGTCCATTTCTAGATACTAAGCTAAGCTTAGTCGCAAGATTATCTTAAGGCGTTTACTTAGTTATCGCCAAAAGTTATTAATAAATTATATGCCGCAATTAGAGATAATCGTGCTTAGTATACTATAGAGCTTATATACATTATTAATAAAGCCATTAACTAGCTCCTTTATTAAGAGTCCTATTACTAAAATAAGGTATTATATTTTAGTTAGGCGGTTTATAATAATAAGGATATATTTATATACCTTACTATAGCGTTAGTATACTAGTAGCGTTATAATATAGTTAATTAAGATATTAGTTTATAGGCGGGCGGGTAGTTCTAGTAGCTTTAAAAAACCGAGTAGGGTAAAATAGGGGGTCTTAGTGCAAAAGTATAGGGTATAGTCTTTAATAAAGGTAGCCGTAAACTAGGAGATTCCTAGCTACTAGTATATTTAGTTTAAGAGGTTAAGAGTTTTAACCCAGCTATAGTAACTAGTGGGGCCGCTACTATAAGAGCGATAGGTAACTTCTAGGTAGAGGTTTAGGGTATTAGGGATAAAGAAATATTAGCGGAAGTAGATCTATCCGTTAATAATACTATATTCTAACTTATTATAATAAAGTAATTTCCTAATCTTCTTTAGCTAATAGCGAGCTTTCTAATTACGTAGGGCCGCCACTATATCTCTTACGAGTTTATTCTCCTAGTATCTTAGCTAGATTAACTTGTTTAGTAACTTTTTAGCTATTTTAGGGTCTAAAGCGGCTATAAACTCCGCGTTATTAGAGTTATAGGACTTATATAGTAATTCTTCTAAGATTATAGGGTTAACTTTCTAGGGCGGTATAATAACTTAGGCTTAATAGTAGAGGCGTTTATTATTAGCGTCCTTAAGCCTTATTCCTAGTAGGTAGCTTAGGGCGTTGGGGAGCGTAGCTTTACTGCTAAGTCTATATATAATTATAAAGTTAAACTATAAAAGGAACTCTGCCTACTAGACTTAGCGCTAATTTAGCTACTTAGTAGTTATAAACGTCTATAGGTTTTTATAGTCGGTAATAATTTTAAACGGCCCCTTAGTCCCTTACAGCTTAGGACACCATTCCTCTAAAGCCTTAATAATAGTTAAGAGTTCTTTGTTATAGATCTTATAGTTATACTCTAGCGTAGAGTGCTTTACGAAGAAGAATGTAACCAGTCTTAATTTTCCGTTATTATTATACTAGGAAAGGACTCTGCTAAAAGCCTAATCTAATACATCTATCTCTACCGCTATTTTCTTTATATAGTTATAGTATGTTAGTACTAGTGCTGAAGTAAAGGCTCCCTTAAGGGCCTTAAACGATTTGGCTTATTTTAGTCTCTATAGCCATCTAATATCCTTCTTTAGGAGTTTTATTATAGGTATAGCGATAGTAGAGTAGCCTTAGATAAATCGTTAGTAGAAGTTCGCGAAGCCGAGAAATTATTATAATTCTTTAATTAATGTTGGGTCCTTCTATTCCTATAAGGCCTGTACCTTTTTAAGGTCTATAGTTATGCTATTAGTTAAGATAATTAAGCCAAGGTATTTTGTTTTAGTAGAGTAGAACTTAAACTTATTAATATTAATCTAAAGTCCTATATTACCGAGTTTTTAGATAACTTTATTTATATACTTAATATGCTTAGCGCATATTTTAGAAAAGATAAGAACGTTATTAAGGTAGGTAGTATAGTAGTTATTAAAGGCGTTATATAAAATATAGTTAATATAGTTTTAGAATATAGCGGGTGCGTTATAGAGGCTAAATAGTATAATTAGTATTTTATAGAGTCCGAACTAGGTAATAAATGTTATAAGTTACTTATAGCCCTTTATAATCTAGATCTAGTTAAATATAGCAATTATATTAAGTTTAGTAAAGTACTTAGCACTATAAAGTACGTTAAGTGTCTTACGGATTAGTAGCAGTGGGTATTAATTCTTAATAGTAACTATGTTTAGGCCTTAGTAATTATAGTAAATTTATATACCGCTACCGGGCTTAGCAGCGAGGAGGAGTGGTATAGTAGCTGGTAAGGTTAATTCGCGGATAAAACCCTTATCTAGTATCTTATTAATCTACTTCTTTATACACCTAAGTTTAGTAGGTAAAAGTAGTCTATTTTTATAGTATAGGGCCTAGTTTCCGGGAATAATCTTAATTTTATAGTCCTATAGTTAGTATAGGGGTAGCTTATCTATATTTTTAGGGAGGAAGTGCTTAATATATTTACTAAACTCCTTTAGTAGGCGTTATAGAATATCTTTACGGGTTAATCCTGGTTTACCTTTTAGGAATTTTTTAACATTAGTATTAACTATCTTCCGATATAAAAGCTCGGGTTTAGTTTTTAGATTTATCTTAAGGAAGTTATAAAAATAGGGGGGGAGTACTTTACGGGCTTCCTTTATTATATAGTCGCCTTCTACTAGCTGGCGGAAAACCCTTTTTAATAGGTTTAGTACTTTTATTAGGCCTATAAGCAGCTCTTTAAGTAGCTATTAGTGCTTATCTTATTTAACTAGTTCTACTAGCTCCGCTATATAGATCCTTATTACCTTTACGTCTTTTTATTTATAGAACTAGGTAAAATTAATAGTATAAGTATATTTAATATCGTCCAGGTTAGGGCGTATCTAGTTCTTTAGTGCTCTAGCTAGGCTAGCATGGCTTAGTTGGCCTAGGGGGGCGGAAATAAGGTAACGGCCCTATACGGTACGCGCGGGAGATAGGTGTAAGGTTAGGCGTTACAGTGGCACGGTTTCTATTATCTAAGTCTTAGTAGTTCCGTAGCTAGTCCTTACTATAACGCGAGCTATAGTGTGCGTATATAGTATATAGCTTAGTTCTAAGTATTAGGCTAGGCGGCTAGGGTTTAAATGGTGCCTAGGTTAGGGTTAGATTTTTAGTAATAGCGGCGCGGAGTAGACCTTCTTCCTTAGTCTCGGCAGGGCTGGCTAGCCCGTTATTTTGGTCTTAAGTACTAGGGTAGTCCAGTCTTCTACTATCTTATTTCTTTACAGCTATATAGGCTCCCCTTTATTAGGAATGTCTTTTATTATTAGGGCTTTATATATAGTCTTAGGCACTAGGCTTAGTAGTACTAAGTATCCACATAGGGCGTCTCTACTACCGTCAGTTATCCCCTACGGGAGGTAGTGCCTAAAGTAGTAGTTTAAGTTAAAGCGGATCTTAAGTTTCCTAAAGCTAGGGCAGGGCTCGTGCTTCTAAAGCTAAGGCATACCTAGAATAATTGGGGTAGTAGGCGAGAGTTTAGTAATAAAAAAGAGTATAGCTTTAGTATAGAGGCCAATTAATATTTAGGCGGTAAAGTAGTCCGTAATAAGCGAAGTTAGGATACTATCTATAAGGCGTAGTGGCCTAGGTGCTAGCAGCTTCTTGATTATAATGTTATACTTTCTTATAATAGACTTTACGTTAGTAAATGCTATTATAGTACTACTGGAGTCTACTAGGCTTACTATATTAATATAAACTTAGGGGTATAGGTTATATAATAAGGAGAGTTGGGTTTAAATAAGGATTAATTCCCCATTACTATTTGCTGATTTAAGATTAAGTAGCAGTTTATTAATAGAAAGGACTAATTAATCTAGTAATAGGGATCCAATCTTCTTGTCTTCCTCCTTATATGGTTTAAACCCTTAAACATAACTTAGTTTAAAAGTTTACCTTTTAACAACTAGGGTACGGGGCTATTTTAGTAGGGCGGTCTAGTGTCCGTCTGGCTAGCGGTATTAGTTTTAGTCTTAGTTAGGGTATAGGAAGACAATACCTTACTAATAACGTAGCCGTATTTATATTTGCTAGCGCGGAGTCGCTAATACTAGGCGTTGTTAACGGGTTGGGCTCCTATATAGGGTATAGTTTAGAGTAACTAAGCTATAGGGTTAAAGGGGGGGGGGTTATCTACTGCGGCTATAATAGGCTCCGCGGTCGCCGCGTCTATAATAGACTCCACGGTTACCGCGTCCGCGGTTATTAGTTCGCGTTATTTAATAGGGTAGTATTAGGACTAGGTTTGCTATCCTAGCGGGGTTATAGGTATCCTTCTAGTGGCCGGGCAGGCTATAGGTAAGGTATAATCTATTATTAACGCGGCGCTTACGCTCTATATCTAAGATTCTATTAAGGTTTATAGGTTCTTTAGTTACTGCTAGGGTTAGGGTCAATATAGGGGCTAGGGCTTAGGTAGGTAGGCTATAGTTAGCGTTCTTCTTAAGGTTGGCTTAGTGTATATAGTTTGCGAGGTTTTTAGCGAATATATTTATCTACTTGCTCTAACCTATATAATCACTGTTATTAATTTTATAGGCAAGTCTAAGTACCAGCTCTTCTATCTTTAGAAAGATAAACTTTTAGAGTAAGTCTACTTTTTATTTATCTGTCTTCTTGGCGCAGACTATTCGCTTATTAAGCTCTCCCTTCTAGGACTAGTAATTACGCTCGCCCTAGGGGAAATAGTTAAGCTTATTTTTTACGACTTAGGTTATATTAAGGACCTTATAGTAGGTAGTAAGGTCTTTAAGTATATCTTCCTTAGTAGGCCATTTTTACGTAGATGTGTTGTTTAGGTTCTTATATATAAGCTTTAAGCCCTACTTAATAAACTTATAGGCCTTGTTTTTTAGTATGTCCGAGATATAAAGGATCTAGGACTAAACTATATTAAAGTAATCCTAGTCCCAGTTAAAGACTCCCTTAATCTTAATATGCCAGGTCTTAAAATTAGCTTATTATTTTAGCGGGGTGCCTTTTCCGCTAAATATTGGCGGGTCTTTAGATCTCCGTTTTTTTTACTAGGTTACTACCATTATTATAGGGGTTAATTGTTTTAGAACGGCGATAGTCTCTATCTAGGAGTTAATAGTTCTTATCTAGGAAGTAATAAGGGCACTAAGGTTTTCGTTAGCTTTCTTATTAGTAGTGTTTATATTATATATATACTATAGTCCTACTTTAATATTATTAAGGAACTTATTAGTATAATTAATAAAGATAAGGTAAGCTTTACTAGGCTTAAAGGTCTTAGGGTATAGTAGGGAGCGGCGGATTATCTACGCGATATTAGGGTATATCTCTATAAAGAGGTCTACAAAAATATCGCAGGGGTTCTAAGGTTCGGCCATTTTAGCGTCATTAGTGTCGCCTATTTAGGCGCTAGGTAAAAACTAAGGATTATTCTAGGACTATACTAGGGACGTATTAGTTTTAGTAAAGGCGCGTATAGGTCGCAATTGCTTTAGGGCGGAGGTTAATTGGCTAAGGTATAAGGAATTAGTAATTATAACGGGGCGCAAATTAAAGATACTATAAACTGTTATAGTGCTGCAATAAAGTAAACTAAATAACTACGTTGTGGTATAAAGAGGGGAAGAAGGTAGAAAGGGGGTATTGTATATAAATAGTAGGGCCGGCCGCTAAGTCGCTAGTAGTGGGCTAGCTAATAATAGGAAACAGTACGAGATAGTATAAAACAGTATGCGTCAGGTCAGTGCCGTGATACCTTTAGGGGCAGATTTAGATTTAGTAGGACTTAATTTAGGCTATATAAGTTCTTTTATAACCTAGCTAAGGCTAAGGGCCTTTTAAGGGCTACTTAATACTTAATTAAGGAGGTATAAAAGACTTAGAGAGGTATCTATACTATAAATAGAAAAAGGATATAGACTAACTGGCTAAGGCCTCTAGTAGTCTAAAACTCCGCTATAAATCTAACGCCCAGCAGTTAGATAATTGGGTTTATAAGGTAGATAATATCTCTAAGATACTAATAATATAATATAATACTAAAGAACGTATATGCTAAGTTATTAGTAAGATTAAAGACTAATTACTAAACTAGATTATACTTAATTAGCTTAATAAAGAGTAAATTACTATATAGCTATCCCTTAACCCGCTGAAATTCGTGTATACGTTATCGATAAGGAACCAGCCAATCAGATCAATGCATTAAAATTGTCGAAATCGTCAATATATAAAGGCTCGAAATCGGGCAGCTCCTATAGCTTAAGGGGTGGTTTTTTAGCAACCCAACTTGGTGGAACTTTGTATTAAGTCAGTTAAACAAGATCTATATTATTGGAAGTACGATTAGAAGGCATAGTTAATGGTAATTAATTGATTAAATCTATGTAGGCTACACGCGTAGTTTTGATTCTAATGTTCCGCACGGACCACCTGCTTTATGCACGCTAGCGGGTTAAGGGATAGCTATAAACCTTCCTAAAGAAATAGACTTAAGATCCGTATATTATATAATATAATAATATAAAGCTATTCTAAAATAGGATATAGCTTAATTACTATAACTTCCGCTGGTTTATAAACTTTATAGAAATTTATACTTAATAGATAAATCTAAAGCTCTTTAAAAATAAGGACGGTAGCATTTATAAGCAGGAGAAGATTGGGTTTATCTAGGCTAGAATTAAGCTAGTAATTTATAATAAAATAAAGTGCGTAAGAGCCCTATTATGGATTACTATATATACAGATTTCGAACGAGCGGTTTTAAACGTTAAGGATATAGTAAGGAACTAGACCTCTTCTAATAGGAAGCTAAGGGGTTACTAAAAGTATAGGCATTCTAATAGTAATATAGGATAGACCTAATCTTTAAAAAAGCCGTTCTTAAAGAAAACTTTAAAAGGATTAAAGTTAGAGATTTTAACTAATAGAAAAGACTCCTAGGGCTAACCTAATATCTATTTAGCACCTATATGGGAACACTTTAAAAGGTTAAGAGAAAACTTCTCTAGAGGCAAATCCTATTAGAAAAATAAGTAGGGTAATAACTATATTAATAATCTAAAAAAAGCCCTAGTTATAGACCTCTTTTAGCTATAACTAGGGCAAAATATAGAAGGAGAGACTCTCTATATTATTATTAAGCTGGAAATAATACTCCCTATAGGTAAGGTATAATAGTAGCTCTAAAATTAATCTTATATTATATAATTTGATAAAAGAGTATAAACTTATCCTATTACTAAAGTGGTGGAAATCTATTTTAAGCTTTCTAAGTAAGCATTAGATTAAACTATATAGTGCTTATAAGCTTATAGTGTGGTGGTGTAATTTGGCCCCTGGATTTAACATTTAAATTAGGCATAGCTTTGGGAGAGCCTAGGCCTTATATAAGTTATATAGATTGGTCTGGAGCCCTTAGAGTTAACAAGAACTCAGACAGGCACGACCGACCGGGAATACATTCTTTCCTTTCTTCTTACTAACTGCTTTCCTACTAATTGATTATAACTAACTAACTAACTAACCGACCGACCGACAGACCGATAGACAGCATTAAGACTTTCCTATCTGAGAGTGGTCGTACCCTCCTATATATTTTATGGCATTCTATATAGGGACGACGGTAAGCTCTTTGGATTAGAAGTCTAGCGCTATATATATAGGAGACGCATAGGAACGTGCTGCAGCCACTAAAAACTGTTAAGTTACCATTACCGGAAGCCGTTAAGTCACTAATAGGTGCGGAAATTAAGTATAGAACTACTAGCGACATACACGCAGGCATTACTATTACTAAAATGAGTTAACAACACTTTTGGAGATTGTTATCCGAGACCTATGGTAGACGGAATAGACGACTAGGAGTGGGAATACGAGTATGGGGTACGGCAGGACGGAGGATAAAAGAGAGGGTTATGATGCATTAGGACTAGTAGAAAGAAGTCTTTAATTTTTTATTTACTATATTTATAACGGTCTATATAATTCTTCTGGCATTTATATAAGCCTCCCTTAAATTTATAAGAGTAATGGCGATAGGACCGATAAAGGGAATACTAGGGATGCTAGGCCTATTCTATAATAACGGCGGAGAAGGAAGTAGGTAGCCTGCTAACCTACAAAGTTTTCCTAACCTAGAGGATGCGGTACTAGACCTGACTCCTATAATATTTAGAACTGATGACCTTTAGTAAAGAAAGGATAAGAACTAGGAGGTTAACTTACCTATCCTAGGAGAAACTGCTAGTCCATTACCTTGTAATAAACTACTAATAGAACAAGACAAGGTATATATTATAGCCTAGCCTATACCAGCTCTAGGGACTTTAGGGACTCCTTACTTTACGGGACAAAATATATTACAATTTATTAAACAATATAAGCGACTATGTATTTAACACCGTGTTACGGACGATAAGAAGTATTAAGGACTTCTGGAATATTACGACTATTAAATAGGGACCTAGATCCGAAGTCTACCTAAGTTTATTATTAGCAGATAGACGGAACTCGTAAGAAAGCTTCGGACAGACTACTAAGGAAGTGACTACTTTTAATAAGTTGAGATGGTAGAATTCTTGGAAGCGTATATACTATAGTGCAGGAATAACCCACCTAGTAGTATACGTAAGTACTATAGACAATTTACACTGATTTCCTAGAAGGTTACTAAAGCTGGTAATTTGGAAAACTGTAAATAAGGATACTGGTTTGCAAAAGGACTCCTATTTAAATATTAAAAATATGCTATAATTAAGACAGGAGCTGACCCGGATAGATAAGAGTCTTTTAACTTCCACCTACTAAGGAGGGCTGTAGAAGATAGGCTTAATTTGCATAAGGGCGTAGACTGCTTATTAATAATAAACCCTAAGGAGCAAGGTCTCCGATAACTGGTTAGATAATTCCGTAAGTAATAGCCAGCTATATTAAACTAGAGAGATGCTGCTCTTTAGCCGCCTGTAGTCTCTTAGCTAAATAAGTTAGCAAGTGCCCGTTATATAACCTAAGAAACGGACCCTAAGCTAGAGAGCCTTACTAGTTAACTCCGGAAGCTTAATCTTGGGACGGTTAAATTGGTAAGCGTTATATCTTTAATGCCGTTCCTTAATAGAATTCGCCAAGACCTAATACGGTATATGCAGCTCCTAAATAAGGCGTTAGTGCATTAAGAACAAGTAGGTCTATAACTAGTAATAAATAATAATGGACTGCTGCTATCCTATAAAGGGGCGCTATAAGAGCGATATAAGCTAGGTCTAAAAAGGTATAGAGGACTAGGAAACCCTAGTGTATACTAGGCATAAGATAAGACGTATTATGGATATAGAGGCCCTTATCGTTTTATTAACTAATGCCTAGAGCTCTAAGAACTAGTTAGCCGGGGGTTCCTGTATATAAACGAGAACAACTAAATCTATACTAGAACATGTTAGCGCCCAGGAAATCCACTCCCGTATTTACCGAGCAGCTATTAAATTTAGTTCCTTAAAGACTGGCTAAGGCAGAATGCGAATATTAATCCTAATGCGACGGCAATAGGCATCTAACCAAATGCGTCCTTAGTAGAGCTTATAGAAAGTAATGGCGCTAAAAGTAAAGAAGAGCTTAGTAAGTCCTAGAAAGATATATACCAAGTAGAGTCGGTATACATTAATTTAGTAGGAGCAGCAACCTAGTTATAGCCTACGATATGGTTATACGATCTTGGGAAGCCGAGAGGAGATATTAGGGTAATAAAACCACCTCTAAAACCAACTGGTTTGTAACCGGTAATAGTTTAAAATATATAACCAGGAGGACATATCCAAATCGCACCACGACTATAGCGGCAGGCCCCCTATTTACTAGTAGATAATAAGGAGATTAACGAAATAGACTATACTAAATAGCTAAAAAGAGAAGCAGAGTAAGGAATAAAAGCAATTATAACCGCTAAAGCACCGCGACCAAAGCCGGTTAGGATAATAGATATATTAAAAGGGAACGTCCTAAGCCTAACTATAATGGCGGACAAGATCTTATTAAAAACTATTAAAGTTACTGTTAGTAACTGCCTTATGTATATACCTGAAGTCGCAAGGTTATTCTTTAAGCCGCTCCCGCTACCTTTTATAGAACCTTACTAATAAAAGTAAGAGGGCGTTAAGGCATCTATATTGTTGGCGTACCTAACGTTTTATGCTAATTAAGCTGGCCTAATAACTACAGAGGTAGACTAGATCGAATAGGAAGCAGGATTTACCCAGTTTTAACGATAATATCTAAAGGTAGAAGTACAGATAGGAGATAAAAGGGTTAAGTGCTTAATTAACTCTGGAGCGGAGCTTAACCTTATTAAGGAAAGTATGGCTCTATAACACGGCTTACTAATATTAAGTCTACCCCTATAGTTATAGGGCGTATATCTAACGTCTGCAAATGGGACTTAGTTTAAGTTTATTAGATTAGTGTATATAGCCGCTATAGTTATAGGGGACATCTTAATATCCACAACTTTCATTGCTGTAGGAGAAATGTCACATAAGGTAATACTTAGTAAGCCGTGGTTAGTAAGGGCTAGGCTGGTAACGCAGCGAACCGCAATAGGCCAGGTATCTTACATTATTTAATTAGAAGATGGCGGAGTTAAAACAAGGTTCTTAATATCCTATAAAAACGCAATGTTCCTTAGACTAGATAAAGAAATTAGTATAGGTAGTAGTTTGGGAAACGTGTAACTGGTGCGACCGCTAGGATTATATCTAGGGTTACTTATAACCCGGCGTATTAGGATAAGGAGGACGTTAAGGACGGAGAGGAGGGAAATAAGGTGCGACTTTAATAAGGACGTTTATTATTCTGGATATCCGCTAAATAGGGCAATTAACGGGAAGAAGAGCATAACGCTAGATAGAGAAAGCTCGACAGCGAAACGTTAAAGGAAGTCCTAAAGAAGCACTTAGGAGGAAGGTAGAAGCTAGTGTTTAAAGCGAAGGCTAGATCCCTTATATATTAAATATTAAAGACAACGAATCTATTTATAATGTAAATAGAAGGCTATAGAAGTAAGGCCCGACAGAACGCTATAAGTATAGTAACTGCGTATAAACGAAAGGCAGAGAAGGTCTGCCTAGTTAATTTGTTAGCACCAGACAGAACGGTTATAGGAGGAATAATAGAGTGGCGAGAAGTGGCCTTGCGTTGGCAAAAGGCGTCCATTTAAGAGTTGCCCCTTAGTCTATATAATTATTTCCTTAAGCCGCGGTATACTAAGCTGGCCTATGGTATACGGCTAAAGCTAAAACAATTAGAGCGCGTAATTATAGGGGACCTTTAGCTAAAAGAATGAGAAATCTTTAAGGCCATGTTGTTTAACCAAGAAGAGGCTCTAGTATAGGAGTTCTCTAAAATGGGTCGTATTAGCAGAGACGTAACTCTACTATTAAAGATTAAGACTGTACTGTATAAAGCATAGCAAGTGCCGAACTTCCCTATACTAAGAGCCCTGCGAGGGGAAGTAATAAATATATTACGAAAACGACTAGCTTAAGGGACTCTGGAATATTATAAAAGCCTATATAGGAATCTATAGTTTTTTATAAGTAAAAAGGAATATAAGAAGTACCGGCTAATTAACGCGGCGATGAATATTAACCGAGTGACTATTAGGGACGCAAATCTGCCGCCGTATGCTGATGAGTTTTCTAAGGAGTTTGTAGGGTGTAAAGTTATATCTTTAGTGGACTTCTTCTTTAGATATAACCAATTGGAGCTAAATGTAGAAAGCAGGAACCTAACGGCCTTTATAATACCTCTAGGACTTTTATAACAAACAATAGTACCTATAGAAGGAACGAATTCGGTAGCCTAGTTTGTAAGGACAATTACTAAGATTCTAGAGCGATATATCCCATACTATGCCCTGCCGTTTCTGGATAATATTATAGTAAAAGGACTATAGACAATGTATAATAGAGAAGAGAGCCTTTTAGGCGTATATAGATATATTCTAAAATACATTATATGGCTAGATAGAGTACTTACAGATTTAGAACAAGCTAGGTATACAATCTTAGGCGCAAAGTCTTATTTCTATAAGGACGAGATTATAGTAGTTAGTTACCGCTGTAATAGAAAGGGGCGATATCCAAAAGAGTTAAAAGTCGTAAAGATTATTTACTAGAGAGACTGCGAAGATATTATATCTGCCTAAGCCTTTATAGGAGTTATCGTGTATTACTAAATATGGGTAGAAGACTTCGCAATAAAGGCAGAGCCAATCTTCCAACTGCTACGAGTAAACGTTCCGTTTGTATAGGGCATAGAGTAGATAACTACTATAAAGACTCTAAAGTATACAATTACTACCGCACCCGCGTTAGTTTAACTGGATTATAGTAAGGGGGCTAGGCTAATTATTCTCGCCGTTAATAGATATAAGAATAGGTGGGAATGCGGTCTTATACAACTGGACGTGTAAGGTCGTTGCCACCTATATTAATATAAGAGCGGCATCTAGTCTTAAGCGGAGCAGAAGTACGATTTAGGAAAGCTTAAATATCGGGCATTGCTATATGCATTAAAGAAGTGTTAAGTGTACCTATACAGCGTCCGCTTTACGGTTAAGACGAATACAAATACCTTAGTTACGTAACTAAATTATACTGCTACCGATTTACTAGGAGCCTTAATAATATAATAGCTAGTATGGATTTAGTTATAGGACTTCAATATTAGGCATGTTCTAGAGAAGAAGAATAGCCTAGCTAATAGACTATTACGACGACTACCAGATAGCGAACGACCTAATAAGCCGACTAAAGATATTAAAGAGTTTATTAACTGCGAACTAAGTGCTTTAGAATACACGGCTAGCCTAGTTAAAATGGAGGTAGATCTGCCACTAAAAGACTTATATTTTAGGGAGTCTTAGAAGATTATAAAATGGCTAGTAACCTTACGACGTCTAGAAGAAATAAATACTAAAGAATTTAAAAAGTTTAAACGACATACGCTGAAATTCCTAGTGCGCAATTAACAGCTCTTCCGCCAATAATTGAAAAATGTACTAATGCGAAGGGTAGTTAATAATAAGGACGCTTAGCAAGAGATTATTAAAAGCCTTTATAATTAAAGCAGATATCGCGGACGAGAAGGAACGTATTAGAGGATCTTAAATTAATATTGGTGGCCAGGGCTATAGGATTAGATATTATAGTATATTAAGTTATATCTACAATACTAGGAGCGATAGTTAGGACAGGAAGAAGAAGCAATATACCCTATATAGGAGTCTACCTTATGGCAACGAGTAGCAGTAGACATCACGTTTATACCTCTAAGCCGTCTTAGATTCCGGTACCTGGCTATTACTTAAGAATATATATCTGAATAGGTGGAAGCTCGGGCCCTTTAAAATAAGGATATAAAAAGTATAGCGAAGTTTCTCTACGAAGATGTTATCTGCCGATAGGGAGCATTTAGATAGCTCTCTATAGATGGTAGAGAAGAGAATGCTAACGTTACCGCTGCGCTCGCAGAACTCTACAATATTAAGAGGGTTATAGCTTCCGCTTACTACGCTTAGGCGTAAGGCTTTATAAAGCAAGGCCACAAACCTATAATAGACGCTTTGGCGAAGATGGATGGCTTATAGCTGGACAATCTTTATACCGTTTTATAGGTAGATAGAATAACTATTAAGCGGCCTACGGGAATGACACCGGTAAGAGTTATATACAGATATAAGCATGTCCTTCCTATTGAACTCTATATATCTACTTAGCAGACGCTGCCTTAGTAAATAGTCTGGACTACTATAGAGCTACTAGCACTTTGTGCAAAGCAGTTCGACCAAAAAGACGTAGATATAAAAGAGGCTATCGCGCGTATAAGACGACTAAGGGTAGTAAATAAGGAGTACTTTAATAATACCCACCGCATTCGCTAGGACGGATTTAAGGTTAGAGATATAGTTATGCTTTATAACACGCAGCTTAAGCAAGACTATTCTAGCAGTCGTAAGTTGGATCTAAAATAGCTGGGCCCGTTCTATATACGTAAGAGTCGCCCTTATAAAAGATGGTACTTAATTAAGGATCTCAATAGTACACCGTTCCATAATCAAACTCCTAAAAATAGATTAAAGAGGTTCTATTAATAACAGATATCTAAAGTCCATTAGGAAGACCGGCTCAACCAGTTAGGCGGAACTATGCTATAAGAAATAATAGTAAAGCCAGAGCCTAAGAAAGATATATAAAATCCACTAGTATCGCAACGCTGTATAGTTTAAGAAGTGCGCGTTTTAGAAAGATCGTTTAATAGAACTAAGTACGAAATATTTAACTAGGGGACAGTCAAGTTCTGCGGCGGGGGAGGGGATGTAGATAACAGCCGTGCAATCCTTTTATTTGCCGTATTTCCTAAAGCTCTTTCTATTACACGTTCTTATTTACTTTTTTAGTTAGGAATCTAATGCGTGTTAACAGTAAGGTAAGGGCAGAAGAATATTTGCGAATAACTATATAGTATTGTTTACTACAAAGATATCAGTTCCGCTTACCGCCTTTACTAAGCTAATAGCGATTTTCTATACTGGGCATAGAAAATTATAATTAGTCTATTTAACGATTAGAGCCGGCAGAACTCTATACCGCTACCTAAATTCGGTAGACTATTTAGATTAGGAAACCCTATTTAGAACTTCACCTTTTTACCCTTAACAAACCTTAGAGATAGTTATAATTAGCTAAAGCAAAAACTAAGCAGAATTAAGAACAACGGCACGCTTATTATATCTTTATCTAGTAAACTACTAGTCCTCTATAAAGGAGCTAAGCGACAGATTAGTAACATCCTAACAGAAGTTAAAGGCTTTGCGGTTAATTGGCGTTAAGCAGTGCTTATCTAAATCTATAATAAGATTTTACTCTTACAAGAAAACTACGTAAATGCGGCTAGTGTAGTAGTTAATTTTATTAACCAAGATAACGGACTATAAGCATCTCTAGGAAAAGACGTATTTATATTAATCTTTAAGGATATCTCTAACATTAGCAAAATGGCTAAAGATTAGAGAAACCAATATAATAAAGCTAGAGAAACTATCCGAAAGGCCTAGGGATAAGATATTCTTAATAGACCGCTAAAATACGCAGTCTTCTATAACTTCCTCTCCGCCGTCCAAAAGCTCGCAATATACCCACTTCCTAAAGTTATAGTAAGAGTTAATAAAGCTCTAATTAATAGGCTCGAACGTCTAGGACGTAGCATTAAGAATACTACTTAACTACAGCCGACCGATTTTGCGCTCGCATCTAAGATGTTAGGAAGGATAATATTAGACTAGGTAGTAAATAAGCATAGTTTAGAAAGACACTTAACTAGCTTCTTTATTCTAAATAAGGACCTACCGCTAAGAAGTGGGAGACTAACTACCGTAGGACTAGAGGTTACCAATATCGGAATTAGATAAGCAGGAGAGAGCTTAGCTCTCGCACTGCGAATATATTTACGGCATGCTTTTAATATAATAAATCCCTTAGCCTTTTAGCCATTAACACCTATTTAAGGAGGAGGCGTTAGTATTATGCTAAGCCCGTCCTAATAAGGATTGCCTATATTAGTTAACTCGCCTTTATTATCCATAAATAAAAGCATTCTCGCAGCTAGAACGCCTGTTAGCTCGCCCCCGCGGCTACTAGTATCTTTATTAAGAAGGAATCCAAGAAGGGGGCTAATAATTGCTTACCCGGAAGTAGGGGGGCTAGGAGTAGAATTAATGTTTAATAAGAATATTATTAAGCTGGGAGATGATATAGAGTATATTAAGGAGGCTATAGATACTATAGCGGTACTCCGTGCAAAACAAGAATGTAATTATAAGGATAATATACTAGCGCATCTTAAGGTGTCCCTAAATTAAACTACCAAAATCGAACCAACAGAGGTTATAAAGCTCTTACGCAGCTAATATAGGGCGGCTAGTTTTAATCTGGAGATATGCAAGGTCTGCTAGATGCATACTCAAGCAATGGGAGGACGTATAGGTTTGGCAATAAAAGGTTTAAACTATGCCGCACTATGTTACAGACTCCGTTTAATATATTATGCCTATAACTACCTCGGCACCATAAAGACCGATCTCACCACATACTCCTGGTTTAGAAAGGCTTATAGACCTCTAGTTCCGTCTAATTCCTTAAAACCGTATAAGTTTATTTATAACTTAGCGCTAAGGTTTTCCTACAATAGAGAGGCTTTACTTAATTGGATAATGTTACCAAAAGACCAAAAAGTATAGTAGCGAGAAGGATCCGTAATTTTAAACGTGTTTAAATAGTGGTAGGATTCTAGCATCTTAATAATAATCGACGAGGAAATGCGTATATACCGCCATTATTAGCGTCTAATTAATGGGCGGCTAAATTACGGCTGGTTAAGAACGATGGTTTATGGTCTCTACTAATAGCTAATAAGATAAGACCCTTAGTATTATCGTCTTTATTGCGCCCTTAGACCTAATAGCTAGTGGCGACTTATCTCCTACCCTTATTATGCAAAATTCGCAGTTAAAGAAAACTCTACAGCTTTCCGCTATATTAACGTTAATATTCCCTCGCTCCTTAAAAGTAGATACGGTACTAATATAATCTAAGAAAGCGTTTCTCTAAATAATAAGACTAAGAATAACTGTACGATTATCTTACCCGGCATGCATCACTACCTAAAATTATAGTAAGAGGATTTTAAGGCGTGAGGATCAACTAAGGGCAATAAATTCGTTTATAAGATCTCTAACTAAAACTAGACTACTAAAGACGTAGAAAAGTATACGACCAACTAGGTAGCTTAGCTATATAAGAAAGGAGATATACGTATAACTATGCCTTACCTTCCTTATAGAGCGAAAGGACCTTTAACTAGAACCCGGCGAATAATGCTACCATAGTTTGTTGGTATTTAGGACGATTATAATAACCTTAAGGTTACTAAAGGAGGTACTTAGGCAGAGTTGGCAGATGCGTACTAAGACTTAAGAGCGCCGCCCCATACGCCGTCTGGACATGCCAATCTCTACGGCGCAATTTTATATCGCTTCCCTGCAGTAGTTAAGCTTATAGCTGCCAGCGCTTTATCTAACGCCCTTCTCGGTAAACAACAATAGGATTCTCTAGCCCCGTGTTACTTTAGCACGTTAAATCTAAGGTGTATAGGCGAATTGGTGTTTATACCCTATACAAGACAACTTCGTGAAAATTTTCCTATGGGAGTGGGTTTATGTAACGAGGTTCGCCCTTATAAAATACCATTAGTAGGTTATTTTTGGGGAGAGTACCTATTAATTACTAATTCCCTACCCATTTCTTTAGCAAGGAGAAGAGATAGGGTACAGGATAAAAAGTCGCTTTAGGGGTAATTGGTAGCTGCTTCCAAGCTAGCAAGCTATTGTAACGCCTCTTATTCTTAAGTGCAAAACTATTTAATAAAAATCTTTCTTTTAGAGCGCTTTTTCTACTCTAGGAACGGCAGAATACGGCAGAAATAGATAAAAGAGCTAGGATTTCCTTTTCTTGGTGTAAACTGGACCATAGTAAGCAAAATACCAGAACGAAAAAACACCAGTCGCTAGAGCTCCCCTAGCATTTTAAAAACGGGCCAGAGTGTCCACTTAGCTACTAGTACATGTTAAGCTGCCTAGGAAGGATTATACAACGGAATATAAAAAAAAAAAAAAAAGGATTCTCTAGCAGTAGTTTAAAATTGTAACCTTCTTCTTAATAGCAACGGGAATAAAGTTGGGAAATGGATACATTCCTACCGTCTTAGGGCCATTAAGAATTATAAAGATGCGTTTAAGCTAATATATGCAACTAAGATAGAACGCTTTAATAGCTGCTTTTACTTCTACTACATCGATAATAGAATTAATTCTTTAGCTATTATGGTAGATCTAAGTAGAGTACCCCTAGTTATTATAGAAGGATAGAGTTATACGGAGTTACCTAAAGAATTATAGGACAGAACTAAGTAAATAGAAGGGCGCGAAAGAGCTATATTATCTAAGAGCCGCCAGTCTAAAGTCTCTTTTGCTACTTAGCTAAGTAGATAAGAATGGTCTTATTTAACCAGAACGGAGTCTCCTCATTCGCTATTTTGGGTTCGTGGTAAGGGCAAGGAACGCATACAATTACCTACCGCGCCTTCGTTTTAAAGATAAGGAGTTTTAGAGTTTCGGAAGTCATTAGGGGACAACAACTTAGGTAGGGGAGGTATATGGTGGTGTGATTTGGCCCCTGGATTTAATATCTAGATTGGGTATAGCTTTAGGAGAGCCTAGGCCTTATATAAGTTATATAGATCGGTTTAGAGCCCTTAGAGTCAACAAGAACTTAGATAGGTACGACCGACTGGGAATATATTCTTTCCTTTCTTCTTACTGACTGCTTTCCTACTAATTAATTACGACCGACTGACCGACTAACTAACCGACCGACAGACCGACAGACAGCATTAAGACTTTCCTATCTAAGAGTGGTCGTACCCTCTTACAATAGTGTTAGTAGCTAATATTTATAACCGCACTAAGGTCGTTAGCCTATAACCCTTCTAGGCAGCTAACTTTATAGGTTATAACTTTATCCTTAAATACCCTTAGCTTATAAAAGTAGATTTTAAAATACGCTTTAAGATAGGAGCTTTTAAATAGTAGAATAATAGAGAATTAAAAGGGCGTATATTACTAATAAGCTTAAAAAATATCTTAGAGGGTATAGCTCTAGGTAAAATAGTATATACTCTATGCCTAAAGGGGTATTAAATCTAATCCCTATTTTATAGTAAAATAGGTATAAAGCTTAGTATAGGTAATAACCCCTCTATAATGGAGACCCTATAGGGAACTATTAAATAGGTCGTAGAGATATTATAGAGGGGCGGCGATCTTAAGGATCTTATAACATACTTTAACCATTATAGGTTATTTTAGCTTAAGCAATATATAAAGAATATATTATAACACCTTAAGCATTGCGTTAAAGAATTCCCTACTCTCTACTAGCTACCGTATATAATAGTTTAATATATACTAGCAACTATATATAAACAACTACTATAGCGCGTAACACTGCCTATAAGTATTTTAAGGGAGCTCTAAGACCTACCTAATAATAACGCGGAGGATAAACACAACCCTAATTTATTAAATTCTCTATTAGGCCTAAGGCACTTATTAAGGATATTTTAAGTAGATAAGCTAAAGTTCTACTATAGAACTTGGAATATAATTATATAATTAATCTATAAGAAGGTAAGCAACCGCTAACCCTTTCTATTTATAAGCTCTCTTATAAAAAGCTTAAGATCCTATAGGAATACTTTAATAGGTTACTAAAAAAGGGGTAAATCTAGCTTAGTTAGTCGCTAGTAGGTATACCGGTCCTCTTTATTCTAAAACTAAATAGAACTATAAGGCTATATATAGACTATTATAGTCTTAATAAGATTATAATTAAGAACCGTTACCCACCTCTATAAGTTAATAAAATACTAAATTAACTATGTAGGGCAAAGATCTTTATAAAGTTAGATTTATAAGCCGCCGATTATAGGCTCTATATTAAAAAGGGAGATGAGTAAAAGACTGCTGTTAAGACCTAATACGGGCACTTTAAGTATCTAGTAATGCCTTTTAGGCTAGCTAATACGCCTATAATATTTTAATTATATATTTACAGAGCCGTAGGGGAACTAGTCGGCTATATATACATTATCTATCTAGATAATATTCTAATCTACTTAGAAGATAAGGATTAGCATAAGTAATATTATGGTAGTATAATTTGGCCTCCTAGATTTAATATTTAGATTAGGTATCGCTTTGGGAAAGCCTAGGCCTTCTATAGTTATATAGATCGGTCTAAAGCCCTAGAGTTTTTAATAACTTAGATAACAATAGACAGACAGTTTCTTTTAATACACTCTTTTCTTCTCTTTTTACCGACTACTTTCTTACTAGCTAATTACGACTAACTATACTAACTAACTACACCGCAACTATCTATCTAAGATAGACCGAACCCTCCTATATATTTTATAGCATTTTATATAGGGACGGTGGTAAGCTCTTTAAATTAGAAATCTAGTGCTCTGTACGCAGAGGACGCGTAGGGACAATTTAAAACTATAGAAGGACTAACGGACGTACGGAAAAGGAGGCGAAGAAGTATAGGTATATTAGCAACCGGTGCGTAGCTACCACTATAGAAATAAACCAATGACACTTTTGGACTCTATATAGGAGCTATAGTTAGTAAATAGCAATGGGAATGCGAGTGCGTAATATAATAAAATAGTGGAATATAGCAAGACGGAGGATAAAAGAAAGGACTATAGTATATTAAGAATAGCAAAAAAAGGGTTTCTATATTTTATTTACTCTATTTACAATAGTTTATACTATTATTCTTACGTTTATAGGAGTTACCTTTAAATTTATAAGAATAATGGCAACAGTACCAGTAAAAGGAATATTAGGAATATTAGGCCCATTCTATAATAACGGCGAGGGCGCTAGAAAGGAAGAGGAAAGTATATAGCCTATTAAACCGTAGAGCTCTCCTAAGCTAGGGAATGCGGTACTAACCCTAACTTATATAATATTAGGGACTAACAACCCTTAGTAGATAGAGGGTAAGGGCTATAAGGTCTACCTACTTATCTCTAGAGAAACTATAGGCCCGCCGCCTTTTACTAGACTATTAATAGAACAAGATAAGGTATATATTATAGCCTAGCCTATACCAGCTCTAGAAACTCCTAAGACCCCTTACTTTACAGAACAAAATGTATTATAATTTATTAAATAGTATAAGCGACTATATATCCGACATTATATTACAGACAATAAAAAAATATTAAGAACTTCTAAAGTATTGTAACTATTAGATAGGGATATAGATCTAAAGCCTACCTAAGTTTATAATTAGTAATTAGACGGACCTTATAAGAAAGCTTAGGGTAGACTATTAAGAAAGTAACTATTTTTAATAAGTTATAACGGTAGAATTATTAGATGATTATATACTATAGTATAGAAATAATCCACCCAGTAGTATACGTAAATACTATAGGCAGTTTACGTTAATCTCCTAAAAGGTTACTAAGGCTAGTAATTTAGAAACCGTAAATAAGGGTACTGGTTTGCAAGAGGACTCCTATTTAAATATTAAAGATATATTATAACTAAAACGGGGGCTAGCCCAGATAAATAAGAATCTTTTAACTTCTATAGTCCCTTATTAAAAGTGTCTATACAGAGGCTATAATATAAATGACACCCCCTACTAAAATACTATACAAAAGTCATACAATTAATTCTAGAGCTTTAAAAAAATCCGATACTACCCTCCAAATACATAATCTAGAAATCGCGATACTTTTTTAATATTTAAAATCTAGTGTACCACCCCTTGGCCTTAATTACAACGTTGCATCTCTCTTCCATACTATCAATTAAAGACTTAAAAAAGGCAGGAGCTATCTCGTTCCAGTAAATTACTAGGGCCTTAGATAGCTTCTTAATTACCTCCTCTTTAGAGCCGCGCATATATGCGATCTCTAGAACTCGTGTGTAGAGCGTCTCTTTAAATTATACCTAGGCGTGCTTAATAGGATTTAAATGGGGCGGGTAGGGTGGCTAATCGATTACGTCTATAACGTTCTCTTTAAACCACTTAGCTATAAGCTTTAATTTATATATTGGAGCGTTGTCCTATATAAATTGGAAATCGGGCTTGTAGATTTAAGGTATCTAGTCGTCCAAAACTTGGACGTAAGATCGATCAGAGTACCCCCCCTTAGGCGACTCCTTGTCCCTTTCTATAACCACTAAATCAGACCTCCTAAGGGCTCCAGAAAAGCTTGCCCATACTATAACTATATGCCCCCTTATCTTTTTTATAAGTATTAATCTTGTCTTTATCCTATTTCTATAGTGGTATATAAAAGATATAGGATTGTTATCTACTAGAACTTCTCTTACCCAAATACTCGCCGCTCTATATAATCTTGGCCCACCTTAATCGCTCCTACCTCTTATATTTAATCGCCCACCTTAATTAAGCCTTTGCTAAGTCCTTTATAAATAAAGGCCGCTTCTTAGCTAGCCATTTTTTTAATATAGTATTTGCGTAATATTTAATACAATGTACTCTGGCTTATAAGAAGGCCTAGCTTAAAGCCAAGCTCCCTATATATAATCCTGGGCTTCGTATAAACTATCCTTAAAATCTTACGTTTGTCTTAAACCGTATATTTTAGAGGATGTCTAATTTAAGAGGTAGATATACTTTGTGGACGTTAAGGTGCTTTAGACAAGGTTTCTAGTATAGTTGATTTTAGTAGGCTTAACTTAGTCGCAATTCGGGGGGTTATAGCTCCTACTTTAGCAAATCCTATAACTATTCCTCTTTTATAATGAGTTAATTCCTTTTTATAAGGAATATTCCCGCTAATAGAGCTAACGCACGACGTGGTATGGTTAAAAAGTAGGGTTAAAAAAGTAGAGAGGGGGACGGTAAAAAAATTTGGTGCGGGCTGTACGGACACTTTTAACGAGGTACTGTATCTGCTAAGGGGAGCTATAGAAGATAGGCTTAATTCACGTAAAGGCTTAGATCGTTTATTAATAATAAATCCTAAGGAGTAAGGTCTTTATTAGCTAGTTAGATAATTCTATAACTAGTAACTAGCTATAACTACCTAAAGAGTTACTACCCTTTAACCGCCTATAGTCTTTTAGCTATATAAGTCGGCGAGCACTTATTAATTAACTTAGGAAATAGACTTTAAACTAAAGAGATTTACTAATTAACTCTAAAAGCTTAATCTTAAGACAGTTAAATTGGTAGGTATTATATTTTTAATGCTATTCTTAGATAGGATTCGCTAAGATCTAATATAGTATATATAGCTCTTAAATAGGGCGTTAATATATTGAAAATAAATAGGTCCGCGACTGGTATTAAGTAATAATAGGTTATAGCAGCCCTATAAGGGAGCGCTATAAGAATAATATAAGCTAGGTTTAGGAAGGTATAAAGGGCTAAGAAACTTTAGCGCATACTAGGTATAAGCTTAGACATATTATAGATGCGGGGGTTTCTACTATTTTATTAATTAATATCTACAGCTCTAAGAATTGGTTTATTATAGTTTGCGATATATAAATAAAAACAACTAAATCTGCGTTAGAATACGTAAGCGCCTAGGATATACTATTCTGTATTTACTAAGCGATAATTAAATCTAGTTCCTTAAGGACTAGCTAAGTTAGAACGTGAATATTAATCATAATACTCTAGTAACAGGTGTTTTACTAAAGGTAGCTTTAGTAAAGCTTATAAAAAGTAATAACGCTAAAAGTAAGGAGGAACTTAGTAAGTCCTAGGAAGATATATACCAAGTAGAGTTAATATACGTTAATTTAGTTGGAGTTGTAACCTAGTTATAGCCTATACTACGGTTATATAATCTTAAAAGGCTATAAAGGGAAGTAAGGGTAATAAAACCGCCTTTAAAACTGTCTGGTTAGCGACTGGCAGTAGTTTAAAATATATAACTAGGAGGATATATATATAAATTATACCACAATCTTAGCAGCAGGCTCCTTAATCACTATTAAGTAATAATAAGACTATTAATATAAACTATACCAAATAGTTAAAGCAGATAGAGTAAATAGCGGATGTAATAATAATAGCTAAGGCACTACGGCTAAGGCTAGTTAGGATAATAAATATTCTAAAAGGAAACGTCCTAAGCCTAGCCGTAATAGTAGATAAGATTTTATTAAAAATTATTAAGGTTATTATTAAAGACTGCCTTATATATATGCCTAAAGTTATAAGGTTATTCTTTAAGCCTCTCCTACTACCCCTTATAAAGCCTTACTAATAGAAGTAAAAGGACGTTAAGGTATCCGTATTACTAGCATACCTAACGTTCTATACTAATTAAGCCGGCTTAATAACTACTAAAATAAACCAGATTAAACAAGAAGTAGAATTTATCCGGTTTTAAAGATAATACCTAAAGGTAGAAGTATAGATAGGGGATAAAAGGGCTAAATACTTAATTAACTCTAGAGCGGAGCTTAACCTTATTAAGGAAAGCGTGGCTCTATAATATAGTTTACTGATATTAAGTCTACCCCTATAACTATAAGGTATATATCTAACGTCTACTAATAGGACTTAGTCTAAGTTTATTAGATTAGTATATATAGTCCCTATAGTAATAAGTAACGTCTTAATATCTATAACATTTATTACTATAAGGGAAATGTTATATAAGGTAATACTTAGTAAACTATAGTTAGTAAGGGTTAGACTAGCAATAAAATAAACTGTAATAGGCTAAGTATTTTATATTATTTAATTAAAATATAGTAGAGTTAAAATAGGGTTCTTAATATCCTATAAAAATGTAATATTCTTTAAACTAAATAAAGGTATTAGTATAAAAAATAGTTTAGAAAACATATAGCCGGTATAACCGCTAGGGTTATATTTAGGGTTACTTATAACCTAGCATATTAGAATAAAAAGGAGGGAAATAAGGTGCGGCTCTAATACAGATATATATTGTTTTAGATATCCGCTAGATAGAGCTATTAGTAAAGAGAGAAATATAATATTAAATAGAGGAAGCTTAATAGTAAAATATTAAAGGAAGTCTTAAAGAAATACTTAAGGAAGAATTAGAAGCTAGTATTTAAAGTAATAGCTAAGTCCCTTATATATTAAATATTAAAGATAATAAATCTATTTATAATATAAATGGAAAGCTACTAAGGTCTAACTAAACGCTATAAATATAGCAACTATATATAAATGGAAGGCAGACAAAGTCTACCTAGTTAATTTATTAGTACTAAATGGAATAGTTATAAAAGGTATAATAGAATGGCGAAAGGTAGCCTTTATATTAACAGAAAGCATCTATTTAAGGATTGTCTCTTAATCCGTATAATTATTTTCTTAAGCTGTAATATACTAAGCTGACCTATAGGGCACAGCTAAACCTAAAATAGTTAGAGCGTATAATTATAGGAGATATTTAGCTAAGAGAATAGGAGATCCTTAAGGCTATACTATTTAACTAAGAAGAGGCTCTAGTATGGGAGTTCTCTAAAATAGGTTGTGTTAGTAGGGATATAACTCTACCACTAAAGATTAAGACCGTGCTGTATAAAGTATAGTAAATACCAAACCTTTCTATACTAAGTGCCCTGCGAGGAGAAGTAATAAATATATTATAAGAGCGACTAGCTTAAGGAACTCTAGAATATTATAAAAGCCTATATAGGAACCTATGGTTTTTTATAAATAAGAAGAAATATAAAAAGTACCAACTAATTAATATAGTAATAAACATTAACCGAGTAACTCCTAGGGACGTAAATCTGCCGCTATATACTAATAAGTTTTCTAAGGAATTTATAGGGTATAAGGTTATATCTCTAACGGACTTCTTCTCTAGCTATAACTAATTAGAGCTAGATATAGAAAGTAGGAACTTAATAGCTTTTATAATACCTCTAGGACTTTTATAATAAATAATAGTACCTATAAAAAGTATAAATTCTATAGCCTAGTTTATGCGGACAATTACTAAGATCTTAGAACGACACATCCTATACTATACCCTACTATTTCTAGATAATATTATAGTAAAGGGCCTATAAACAGTATATAATAGGGAGGAGAGCCTTTTAGGTATGTAGATATATCCTAGAATATATTATATAGCTAGATAAAGTGCTTACAAATTTAGAATGAGCTAGGTATATAATCTAAGGCGTAAAGCCTTATTTCTATAAAGATAAGATTATAGTAATTAGTTACCGCTATAATAGAAAGGGGTAATATTTGGGAGAATTAAAGGTCGTAAAAATTAGTTACTAGAAAAACTATAAAGATATTATATCCACCTAAGCATTTCTAGGAGTTGTTATATATTACTAAATATAGGTAAAAAAAAACTTCGCTATTAAAGTAGAGCTAATCTTCTAACTACTATAAGTAAATATTCTGTTTATATAGAGTATAGAGCAGATTACTGCTATAAAGACTTTAAAGTATATAATTAGTACTATACCTATATTAGTTTAGCTAGATTATACTAAGGGGGCTAGGCTAATTATTCTCGCTATTAATAGGTATAAAAATAGCTGGGGGTACGGCCTTATATAACTAGATATATAAAGTTACTATTACCTATACTAATATAAAAACGATATCTAGTCTTAAGTAAAATAGAAATATAACTTAGAAAAGCTTAAATATTAGGCGTTACTATACGCGTTAAAAAGTATCGCGTATACCTATACGGCGTTTAATTTATTTTAGAGATAAATATAAACACCTTAGTTATATAGCTAAATTATACTACTACTAATTTACCTAAAGCTTTAATAATAAGATGGCTAGCATAGATCCAGCTATAGGACTTAAATGTTAGATATATACTAGGGAAGCAGAATAGCCTAGCTAATAGACTTTTATAATAGCCGCCTAATAGTAAACAACCTAATAAGCCGACTAAGGATATTAAAGAGTTTATTAACTAATGGATTCTATAAGTGAGCGACGCATATAAGCAAGCGCCGCACCTTAAAAACTCACCAAAAAGTAGAAAATTCATACTTTAATATCTTAACAACCACTAAATAATAAATTCTAATAATTTAGATTTGGGCTTTCATATACGCTTTATGGTTTCTATTAAAGTTATATAGTAAATGGTTTAGTAGTTTTTAAGATATTAAATTTTCGGGGCTAAAATAAAGCTAAATAACTATATCTTAAAAACTACTAAACCATATACTATATAACTTTAATAGAAGCTATAGAGTGTATATAAAAGTCTAAATATAAATTATTAGAATTTATTAATAAGTGGTTGTTAAGATATTAGAGTATAAATTTTCTAATTTTTAGTAATACGTCGCTCGCTTATATGCGTCGCTTGCTTATAGAATACGTTATAAGCTAAGTGCCTTAAAATATATAGCTAGCCCTCTTAAAATAGATGTAGGCCTACTATTAGAAGACTTATATTTAGAGGAATTTTAGAAAATTATAAAATAGCTAGTAATCTTATAGCGTCTAAAAGAGATAAATATTAAGGAATTTAAAAGGTTTAAATAGTACGCAGTAAAGTTCCTAGTGTGAAATTAACAGCTCTTCCGCTAATAGTTAAAAAAAAATACTAATATAAAGAGTAATTAATAACAAGTATGCTTAGCAGAAGATTATTAAAAGCTTTTATAATTAAAGTAGATATCGTAAATGTTTATACTAACTTAATGGTATAAGTAAGTCATATCCTAGGGCACGAAATACGTATAGTATCGTATGCTCTTTAGGATGGTGGTGACTGTCGATTCTATTAAGGTAGACTACGTAGTCTATATACTGACGCGCCTCCCCCCTAATTAGTTAGCATGTAGGTGGTTAGTGCACGAACGCGTAAATACGCGTTCGTATATTAGGTGCTATAATTATATACTAGCGGTACTTGGAAAATAGAACCACTTATATACAGCCTCCATAATTGCCTTAATAGAACTATAAAACACGTAAGGAAATATATAGGAAATCCCTCCCAAGGTGCCTTCTAGGCTACCTCCTAAACGGTACTTTAAGCTGGCCGTAAGTCCTGCTTACGGTCCGTAAAATAAACTGTACGGCCCTTTAATGGGCCGTAAATAAACCATACGGCCTTCCGGCGGGCCGTAACTAAACTATAAATGCTCCGTTAGTCTCGCTCTACCTATTCTATAACCTTTAGGTTAAGCTTATTTATATTAATTAAGGTTTTAAGGGCTTAACACGGCTTTGCCTTAGTTATGGCGTCTACTAAGTTGTTTTCGCCGCTAATCTATTTAACCTCCGTAATTTCACGTCATTTATAGGCCTGATGTAAGCACATTAGGTCAACTATAAGCCTCTTCTCTTATGTCGTACCTAGTTTAACTAGGCAGTTGTCACGAGGCGCGGAACAGTGGCTGCTAAACGTATGTATTCGAGGAGTCTACAAGACATTACGCGATCGATCGTAAGGATCGAGGGCGTAGGAAGGTGATATACTACGCGTGGCTGACGTAAGCTATACGCGAAGCGTACGCGAGGGCACGGGGTTCCGCTAGGGAGTCTCCTATAGAGGCTCCTGCGGCGGCGTTCCATAACACTACCCCCCCCCTTATAGAGGCGGAGCTCCGGCGACGCTATGGTTACTATATACATGTAGAAGGAACGCTTAAGGTATAGAGAAGGAAAAGGAATAATGCTAAAGGGGTTGGTGGTGTAGAGTTCTGCCAGCTCTAATCGTTAAATGGACCAATTAGAATTTTCCATCCCCGGGATAAAAAATTACTATTAGCTTAGTGGAAGGCGGTAAGCTAAACTAACATCTTTGTAGTCCGCAGCGATATTATATAGTAAGGCTTAGCACCTAAGAATTTAACCAATTAGATAACTTTAACCAGCGGTTAAAGTTCCTGGACATCTTAACGATTTTTCAGTTATATAATGGCAATCTACGGCAATCTGACGGCAATTTGCCCTTACGTAGCAGTGTATAACGGTTAAACTCTATAAGGGCTTCCATAGAGGATTAGGCATAAAATCTCTGCTTAGGCCTGGTTTCTGTAGGTTTGTATAGTAAAAGTCGCTAATTAGGTCCTTTGCATTTTCAAAGTCTTCCTATAGTTACCATTCTAGCTAATCTATATTAAATCCTGTATAGATAGCTCTATAGTAGAGCCGCCGTCCTCTACCTTTACCAAAGTATTTAGAGTTAATAATTCGTTTAACGGTCCACTCCTTATAGTTCTCGTCTTCGTTCTTATCTTAGATTAGTATTAGTAGGGGTTTAAGCTATGTCTATCCTAGTAAGGGATTAGGCTAGTAAAGGTGTAGTAGCTATAGGTGAAATATAGGCTATATCCCGCGGGTGGCTAGGGTAGGTAGGAGCTCTAGCTTATATGCGGCTCCCTTATTAATAACTTATTTAATCTAATAGGGGCCAAGATTCTTATAATTAAGTGACTTTATAGGCCTCTACGTAGAGATATTACGTATATCTAGCCATACCTAGTCGCCGACACGTATCTCTAGTAGTAGCGTTCTATAACGGTTAGTAAAGTAGGCCTACTTTGCTTAAGCCTAGGCCATTTCTCCCCTATAGTAGTTAAGTAGATTTTTTATACGGTTTGTATACTGGTTAGTAAATAGCATCTTAAGGCGTTTTCCGTATAGTAGTTTCTTATTAATAGGTTCTGGTAGCTCTATGCCGGATTAGGGGTAATAACCCTTATTTACAAAGAATAGAGTAAGTCCTATAGTAGCTAAGACGTAGTTATTAGCTGTAAACTCGCCTAGTAGGAGGTAATCTACCTAGTTATTTTAGCCGTAGGCAACAACCTATCGTAAGTACGCCTTTATACTGGCGTTGGCGTTTTCTGGCTATCCTATAGTCTTATAGTGGAAGGATATAAACATCTTAATGGAGATACTAAGATATTAATAGATCCGTCTCTATAGGTCGGAGTTAAATTACATGTCCCGGTCGGACGTAATGGAGTTAGGTATTCTATATAGTTAATAAACTTCGCAAAAAAAAGCGTCTACGACGTTGTTAACAGCTATACCTTCAGTTAGGACGTAGTGACGTTCCTTTATAAGTCAGTATATTATTATTAGGATATTTTTATAGGTACAACCGTGCCGTTTATAGGGTAGTAGGTTAGTAATAAAGTCTATGGCTATATCTGCCCACCGCCGTATAGGGATTAGTAGCGGGTATAGTAGTCCTTAGTATTTAGTGCGAAAGGCCTTAGCGCGTTTATAGCCGTAACAGGCGCTTATAAAGCGTTTAACTAAGTCTATTATCTTAGGCCAGAAGTAGTATCGGCTAAGGAGTTTGTACATTCCTTTTTTGCCTAGGTAACCACTTAACCGGAGGTCGTAGGCCATCTGGATTAGTTGCCGTTATAGGTCTTCTAAATTGGGGATAAATAGACGGCCTCTATAGTAGAGTCTGTTCTCCTTTACTTCTAAGGCTGCTATATTAATTTAGCCTAAGTTTTAGAGGCTAGTAGGTGGCTTACAGACGCTGGCAGTTTTCGCAGTAATAAGTTAGTATAATAACGGGTTAATAGAGATGTTATATGCAGCAGTAATAAGCTTATTAATTTCAGGGGGCGGCTTTAAGTCTATAGAGTAAAGCTAAGGTACGGATGGTTTTGTTATAGGTAGTATACTAGGGGCTAGGTTCCTTACTTTTAGGATTATCTACTATTAAAACTAATTATAGGGGTCATCCTCTAACTAAGGAAGATCTTATAAGCGGCGTGTTAGGCTATTAGGTTTTGTGCCTTATACTCCCGGCCTATATACAATTTTAAAGTTAAAACTAAAGAGGAACTCGTTCTAATATACTTAGCGTTAGTTTAGCTGCTTTATAGTTATAAAGTACTTAAGGTTGCGATAATCCATAAGGACTTTAGTTAGCTAGTTAGGTTCTACTAAGGAGAGTTCTAGTTAGAATTCTTTAAACGCTTATATAATTATAAGGAGTTCTTTATTATAAATCTCGTAGTTATACTCTTATAGTATAAGCTTAGACGAGTAGAATGCGACTAGGTAGAGGAAACCGTTATTGCCTATTTAGGAAAGGACGCCTATATTAACGTGGTCTAAGGAGTTGGTTTTAAGATAAAGTTGTCGTCCTAGTATAAAGTGAGCTAGGATAGGTGCTTTAGTAAAGGCATTTTTAAGGTCTTAGAACGCCTTCTTACAGTTAGGCATCTAGGTAAAGCGTAGGTACGTTTTTCTTCCTTTTATAGAAAGGCCCTTCGTTTATATTATTGCTGTAAGTAGTGCTACTACGCCTAAGAAGTTATATATAAATTTTTAACAGAAGTTGGCGAAGCTAAGGAAGGCTTATACGTCCTTAATGCAGTTAGGGGCTTGCCATTTAGTAATTATATGTACTTTCTTAGGGTTTATATAGACACCCTTAGTAGTAATAATTAGTCTAAGGTATTTTACTTTTGTAACTAAGAATTTATACTTCTTTAAATTAATATAGAGTCCTGCTTCCCTAAGGCGCTATAGGACCTTTCAAACGTGCTTAGTATGCTTAGAAGGGTTATTACTATAAATAAGTATATCGTCCAGGTACGCCGAGTAGAAGTCGTTAAGGTAGTCCCGTAAGGCGTTATTAATATAGCTTTAAAAGGTGCCTGGGCCGTTATATACGCCAAAGGGTATAACGGTATATTTAAATTGGCCAAAGCGCGATGTAAATCGTCACCTTCCTATATTTAGAGATGGTTAAAGGCGGCGATAATATTAAGCTTAATATAGATTTTGGCTTAACTAAGCCGCTTAAGGGTCTTACATATAAGCGGTACTGGGTATCAGTTCTTAATTGTAATAGCGTTAAGTCCTCTATAGTTAATATAGAATTAAATACCTCCTCCTAGCTTCTTAGTAAGAAGGATAGGGGCAGCTACTGGTGATATGCTAGGACGAATAAACCCTTTATTAAGGTGCTCGTCAATATACTTTTTTATAACTAGAAGTTCGTCTTTTAATATTAGGTAGGGTCTCTTATAAGGTGGCATTTTTCCTTATTTAATATTAATGGTATAGTCATTAGGTTAATATAGGGGGAGTATATCTACGCCCTTTTATAAGTATATATTAATAAAGTTATAGTACCTTTTAGGGAGGAGCTTACGGAGTTCCTTATTAGTAAGTCCCTTTTTAAGCTTTATAAACTTCTTAAAGTCTAAGGTTAAGAGTTTATTAAGTTTTACAGGCATATTGTCCTCTAGGAGGTCTACTAGATCTATCCTATTACTATAGAGGATGTAATCCTATTCTTTATTAAGTTTATATAGCTATAAGCGGGAGGCTGCTATAACAACCTAGTTCTTCCTTTATGCTATATAATAGAAGGCTATAGCACTAACGTGGTAACAGTTAGTTATAGGTGGTGTAATTAGAGGTTCTTTAGGTTGATATTCTGGGGAGTAGGTAGAGGCGGCTAGGCTATACCCTAGGTAGGTCTCCCTATAGTAGTTAAAGTTAAAGGTTACTTCTCTTTTCTTCTAGTTAATAATGGGGTTATACTACTTAAGCTAATTTATTCTAAGGATAATAGGGTAATTAGTAAGTGGTGTAACGTAGGCCTAGAGCTCTTCTTAGTGTCCGTTTATATCTAGGTAGAGTTATGCTATATAAGTAATCTTTTCTATAGTATAACTACTATTAGCGAGTTATAGGGCGCGGGCTTTAGTAAGGGGTAAGGTTAGTAGGTTATATTTACGCACGAATTAGGTATCTATAAATTTATTAGTAGCTCCGTAGTTAATTATAGAACGGTCTTTATATTGTTTTTTAGCAGTTGTTCCTATTATAGGTAAAACTATCTATTTCCGTCCGTCTATTTTTATTAAGTTATCTATTAAGCAGGCCGATATATAGATCCCTTTATTATTAGAGTGTCCTAGCTTGCGACTTAGGGCTAGGACTAAGCATTTCCCGCTACTTCCGCTACTGCTGCTTCTTTATCTTATATGGTAACGGTACGTAGCGAGGTATTTGGTGTTTAAGGTATAAAGTTAGGTGTTAGGTGGCGATTACCAAACCTAGCTATTAGGTAGTTTAGGTTTTCGCGATAATAGCCTTCTTAATGGCATTTATAGCAGCGCCCTAGCTTTTAAAGTAGCTTACGCTCTCTATCTAGGAGTTTATGTGGGAAGGTTAGTATAAAGAGGTTAATATTAGCTCTAGTAGTGGTATTAGTAGTAGGCGTTAGTGACCTAGTATATGTAGGTATAGTTGGCCTAGGGGGCTTTTGTATAGGAGCCTTTAGGTAAGGGTTAGTAGTAGAGATCTAATTCAGCCGTTATTTAATCTTCCGTAGGGCTGCCACCATACTATAAACATTATTGTAATTGTGACTAGCGGTAGCGTAACTAAGATAATAGGTAACCTTTTTAAGGAGGTCTTCCTGGTCTTTAGTGTCGTCTTAGAAGAGGACTCTAGTGTATTCCTAGAACTTAACATAAAACTTATTAAATAACTTAGTAGGACTTATCTTTAAGGCGCGTAGTTTGGCTCAACTGGTGGCTACTAGGTTGTAGTCGCGATATATTAGGTTAAGATTATTAAGGACCTTATAGTAGAACTGCTACTTCTAGGGGCTATTGGTCTCCTATTAGGCAAAAAGTCTATTAAATAGGGCACCCTTTATACGCCCGATAATATAACTAATCTTAGTATCCTCCCTAGGAAAGAGGCAGGCGCTCTAGGTTAATTTCTCGCAGATTTGCATCTTCTAGTAGCTGTATTCCTTACGGTCTCCCTAAAAGACTAGGGGATTAGGGTATTATATATTAGACCCCGCAATTATAGCTTAAGTTTAGTTGCTGTTATAGGGGTTATCCCTATTAGGTAAAGCTGCTTAACGCTAACTTTTAGCTAAGCGTTAGGTGGGTAAGGTTGCTAGAGGCGTAGAGACTTAGGTAGTATAGTACGTAGTAAGGAGGTACTCAGTATTGTTACAGATGTGCTCGTTAAGCTAAGACTATAGGTATTTAATTATACCCTCCTTCTTAGTAACCTAGGTAATAAGTATAATTTTAACTTTCTTTAATTGTTAAATGTCGCGCTTAGATATACGGAGGTCATCTTTGGTCTCTTAGCGTGTGTTATTAGCAAGTGCCTTACTAGCTTATAAGTCTTGGATAATATTATAATCTTAGGCAGCACGTAGTTCAGCTTGTGTAAGCTTTAGGTAGTAGTTTTATAGAAGGCGGTAGTATTTATTAGGTTCTCGTGCTACTATTTATATAAATATCTCGGCGTCTCATATTTTGATCTTAATAGGTAGCTGCCCTTCTAGTTGCTTTTCTATGGCTATATAATTAATAAAGGATAAGACGTTACCGGTGTCTATCTCGTTAAGGTTATCGCTATGGCCACCTATACTAATAGGGGTATACCTATCCTGCTGGGCTAGTTAACTCTTATTATCTTTAAGGTGGTACTAGGTGCTTAGGGGTACTTATAGTTGTAACTCTTCTAAGCCGCTAGGCTTACCCTTAGGGGTTAAGGCTAGGGTTAATAAATTAAATTCTCCTGGGATTAATTGGCGTTATAGGTTAGATTAGGGTATTAGGTTACTCTTTAGGCTTAATATAGTGGCTAGTAAGGAATATCGTCTTACTATTATAGTACGAAGGTTGCTTATAAACACGCTACTTCTAGTAGCGCCTATAGTATTATAGAGACATAGAATTGGTTATAGGCTAGGTGTTAATAGTAAAAAAAAGGCATAATGTAATATCACGAGGCGCAGAATAGTGGCTGCTAAATATATATATTCGAGGAGTTTACAAGACATTACGCGATCGATCGTAAGGACTAAGGGCGTAGGAAGGTAATATACTACGCGTAGCTAACGTAAGCTGTACGCGAAGCGTATACAAGGGCACGGGGTTCCGCTAGGGAGTCTCCTATAGAGGCTCCTGCGGCGGCGTTTCGTGACAGTAGTTATAGAGGGACTTTAAATTAGTGTATAAAACTAGGGGTAACTACTTTAGTTATAAAATCTTCTAGACCGTTAATTTAATTGCAGCTGCTATATTAAATCTATAAGCTAGTGCATATAGTTTAGAAGCTAGTATACTGCGGGTTACTTATTTGCACTTAATTAAAGACTAGTGCAGTATATTTGCGTCCTAATTACGGTCCGTAAGTATAATTATAAAGCCGATTTGTGATAATAGGTCTTTATTATTGGTAAAGAAGGCGTTCGTAAATCCTAGTAAGCTAAGGGAACTTAGGTCTAGTAGTATAAAAGTAAATCCCCTTACTACATTATTAATTTGCTACTAAATGCGCTTATTAAGCTGCTTAATATTTTCTTCTTATGGATTTACTGCCTAGGCCGCAAAGGACAAATCGTAGGCAGATTTAGGTTGGCAGACTATAGCAATATAGGCGCCTCTTACACGCTGTGTAACGTATTAGTCCTTTATATTTACGGTCTTACGGGTCTCTTTATAGGAGCTAGTGAGGTCCGTAGGCTTTGCTATAATAGGCTTTAGGTTTTAAGCCTAGCGTTCCTAAGTTAGCTTAATTAGGTTGCCCTTTTATATAATTAGGCCTCTATTAAACTTAATTAGATTCTGCTTAGTTAACTGCTATTACGGCTTTACTAAGAACTTAGCCTTTTATAGTTTAGTTTCTTTAGCGTCCGTAAAGGTCTAGTCTGCTAGGAATAGGGTATTGTCTATTTAAAGTCTAATAATACTAAGGCCGTTTAATAGGCTATATAGAAGGCAGGGGTTATAGGTTAACTATTCCATTTTAAGTTTACTAACATAGTGCTAGTGGTATATTTTAAACCAATGGTTTCCGGCTTCTGGTACTCCGTAAAGAGGTTTTATAACCCATAAAACCGTTCCCAGTTATAGGTTAAGCTCGCAGGGTAGTTATATAAAGATGTCCCTACTTAGGTAGATATTAGACTGTATATAGGCTTACGAGATGTCCTATAAGTAGAGGGCTACGGGTTTAGTTTGCTATAGCCCCGGCGTAAGTATAAGTATAATCCGTTGGCTAACTTATTAAATTGTAGGCAATTATATAAGGACTAAGTCCTTTCCTTAGTCGTTATAGGCTTATATAATAAGCCTTAATTTTTTAAAAGCTTTATTAGTACTAGGGTGCTTAATTTTATTAATAAAGCGTAAGTTAAATATACGGACGCCTTGCGGAACGTCTCTCTCTATTATAANCGNAAAGACGCCCTTTTTAAGTAGTCCGTTAATNTCTTTACGTNNTAAGTCTNTAAAAGGGGTTTCCTATACTAGAACTAATATATCCGTAGGCGGAGATTGCCTTATAGATATTTCTACGGAGGTTAGGTAATTTTTTATTACGGGGTTCTTAGTTATAGGGTACTTTTAGGGCGTCCTCGACTGCGCCTTATAGCCGGTTTAATAGGTATCTAGGGGATTTCTAAAGTAGGTAGGGGTGCTTCTAGTTTATCTAGTTTGTCTAGTTTAACGGTATAGGTATTTTTAGACCAAAAGTAGGGTTTTATGGACGTGCTTTTGAAGTTAGTTGGTCTGCTAGGAAGTTATACGCAGCACGTTTTATCTTCTACAGCTAGTAGGCGATAAGGTCTAGTCTAGTTACCGCTCTTACGCCATATAAGGACTTTAGAATTAAGCGGGAGGTTATAAACTAAGGTTGTATTAGGTCCATTGCGGTAATATAGGGCGCTATTAACGGCTTATTTGGCCCGTAATTTGACTATTTCGGCTATTGCCTTCTGTATTGCAGCTGCTCGTTCCGTAATAGATAGGGTAGGAGGGCCTAGGTTGCTTATCCTTAGATAGGCTCTATAAACTAAGAGGGTAGGTACTAGTCCGTTAGGGCTAGCGGTGTTATTAATGGCTTTTACAGCCATCTGTAGAGCTAGTTCCTTTTAAATATCCTTATATTCGTCCGTAATAATCTAATAAGCTCTTTATAAGGCTAGATAAGCTCGCTTAATAAGCCTAATAGACTAATGCGCCTTAACTAGGACAGCTTTTGTTAATATAGCCATAGCCGTAATATACTGCTGGAATTCCTTACTAATAAAGTTTCTACTAGTGTTGTGGGTGATATACTTAGGGGGTCTAACGTATATATCAATCTAGCAGGTCCGTAAAATATCCTAAGTATATTTTGCGGATATATTTTGCAACTAACGGGCGGCTTAATAGCGGGTTGCCTCGTTAATTATATATAATACTGGGCTGCCGTTAATATATATAATGTCTACGTACACTAAGTGGTTAAAATTAAGGTCTTTATAAAGAGTGAACTTAAATCGGCCTAGGGAACGTCTGTATTTCTAGCAGAAGGAGTAGTATTTAGTTAGGTAGTTAACTGCCTTCCTATTAACGTTATTATGTCTAGAGCGTTTAAGGACTCTATATAGCTTTTCAGCTAATAGGTGGCCAAAACGGCGGTATAGGCGGTGGATTTCCGTACTAGTAAGGTAGTATAGGTTATAGTCGAAAGATTCCTAAATATAGGTCTATAAAGTCTCTCCCTATATAAGGAACGGATGTCCAAATTGTTATATAATTAGTAGGGTAATATGCTTACTTCCTAGGGCAGTTATAGGGCTAATTAGGGTGTCCGTAATATTATTATAGTAAACCTATAGCCTATCTATGTCCGTAAGGTAAAGTAGGAAAGGGGTATCCGCTTTTACTATATGGAAGTTAACTAGGCTAATTAGAGTCTTAACTTTAACTAATCTAATTAATGCGGTTAAGCTGATGCCGAATTAGACGTTTACGGCCCTAGTTTGCGTAATATTAATGTCCGTATTATTATTTGTGGTGGTCCTATATACGAGGTATTGTTTATAGCCTACGGTAGACTTCTTAGAGGTACTTATATTAATTATAACACTGTAGAATTTCTTAGGGGTATAGCGTTCTATGGTAATATATAGGTCCTGCTTATAATCTATAACGTCTATAATAGGGGTGCTTATAGAATGGTTTTTAGGTGTAACTAAGTGTATAAAGGAACGGTCGGCTAATACGGTCGTAATATTAAAGGCTTGGCTATATAACGGCGCTATCGCACATTACCTGCCAAATTCTACTATATTCTACCGACCTATAATTAGCCCGCCTAAAGCTAGCGCCTTGGCGGCTTACCCTATATATTTATTTACATCGGTCCTAGCGACCCCTTTTCCTTCTCTTTAGCTTAGTATCTTCGTAATACAGCATTCGTTTAAGCTTCGGTTTAGAGGCATTTGTTTAAGCCGTGATATTATACTAAGCTCTCCCTATCTTGCCTGGGAAGGCCTTAATAATATCCTACCCTAAAGAAACTTCGTCTGCAACGACGTATTAACGCGCTATACTTAGATACTAAAACAACTCTATATTGCCTAGGAAGGCCTAGATAATATCCCACCTTATAAGCTAGATAGGACTAGACCTATACCCTTAGAATTAAAACTAAAGCGTATAATACTGACGAACCTTAGGAAGCTAATGATGGCACCTAAAGTAAGCTTATCTAAGAGAGCTGCCTCTACCTAAGAGGAACCTAAGATCTAATTAGGATTAGAAATTAAAGACAATAATAATATTATAGACATACGCGAGCAGATTCACGCCCTCGCAGCTAGCCAGGAAGCCAATTATCTTGAAGTAAGAAATATATAAGAGACCCTATAAGAGATCCTAGAAAGCCTTACGGCCCTATAAAATAGCCTAGCTTCCCCTTCTTAAAGCCCTAGCCGACCTGTTTACTCTACTAAATGCGATATACTAGGGAGTATAGATACAATAACGAAGTAATTAAAGTCTATTAAGCTCCCTAACCCCCTACCACTGTCTAACAGGATAGACCCTACCTTTAAGAATTAGAGGATTTAAGTATAAGGAAAGCTCTGTATTAACTATAACTATTTCCTTTCTAAAGAAGCCAAAATACTCTACCTCTTTGGTTAAACCACTGGGGACGCCTAACGGCACCTTTAAGCTAAGTTTGAGGACAACTTCCCTGTCCAATTTATATCTATTAACGAGATAATATAGCACTTAACGGCTATTTACGTTAACCCAAACAAAGTACGGGATGCTTATTATAACTATAATTACCTAATAATAAAACTAAACCAACCCTTTACCGAATTCCAGACTTAATTCCTATACTTTATAGGAGAAGGCTAGGTTCCCCTTAAGAACTACTAATTAGACCTATATAATAAGCTGACAATCTAGCTATAAGAAAAGATCGCTATAACCTTAGATAACCTACTAACCTACAAAAAACTTATAGCTTATTGCCTATTATTAGACTTAGAACTAAAGCGGATTAACGCCTATCTTAATTAGTAGAAGCGACTCCGTAACAATTGGAACTCGCTAGCTATATTTATAGGAGCTAGAGTAGGAAGATAAGTTACGACTGCTCTTATACTAAAGGCGGTTATAACTACGCACCGATAAGCCTTACCCGACTAGCTACGTACTACGCCATTAACTAGTATTCGCCGTAATACTCTAATTAACCCTACCTTAGCTACGTGCTTTAACTACAAAAGTAAGATTACTTTACCTTATCCTGCCCGGAGCTAAAGGATATAGGCGATATTAAGGAGATAGAGGAAGGAGAAATGTCCGATAAGTTAGGAAAAGAAGAACCCTAGGGAAAGACTCCCCCTTAGGGTACCCTATCAATCTTAAAGAGATTAATCTTAGTTAGTTAATAGGTAGAAAGCATTTTACGGTTCTATATATAGTATCTTAAAATGGATATAGAGTTAATATAACCGCCCTTATTAACACTAGAGCAAATAGCTTCACCTTTATAAATACTACCTATATAAATAATGTTGCCAAGTTTCTAAATGCAGAAGCCATCTAACTAGAGAAGCCTATTTAGGTAAAGGGCTATAACGGCTAAGCCGGTTAGCCTATTACCTACATCTTAAAGTTATATATCGCTCTTAACGGACGACGTTAATATAGTATCCCCTTTTGCATCCTAGACCTAGGGTCCCACGATATAATCCTTAGACGAAAATAGATATCCTATTTTAATATTTAGTTAAACGTATAAAAAAGATAGTTTATTTAGCCAGAGGATAGACTAAGGTTACCCTCCTTTATTAGGGAGATCTAAACTGACCGTAAAATACTAGCCGTAAGGGGTAACCCTACCTACTAGTAGGATATCCGGGCCTGTGACCTAGCCTTTACCTAAGAGGACGCCCGCCATAAAGCTAGAAAGAACTCCGTACTAATAAAGATACTCTCCTAAAGCGCTATATTTAAAAAGGACTCTACATATAGAAGCGGGATAGATAATAACGTAGATAACGTCTAAATTGTATAGATCTAACCGTTATGGAAAAGAACATATTAATAGGATATAAGGGATAACCTTTAAAAGATACAACAGGAGCTAAAAGGAGTAATAATAACGCTAGTACCCTAGAAGTCCCTAAAGTTATATACGCCCCTATTGTTAGTTAACCCCCCTACTATAAATATTGCCGCAATTAACGCTATAGCGTTCTACTTTAATATATACCAAAAGGACAATAAGGTTTTTATAACGAGCCTATATAAAATTAACCGAATTATTAATAATAGAGAGGAAAGGCTAGATGAGGAAACTAACAAAAAACTAGTTAAACGCCTTCTTTTTACTATTTATATAGGCTATAAGGATACATTCTCAAAGGCGGCCTTAGATAAGTTACCCCCCTACTAGACATATAATTATAAGATTTAATTAAAGGCCAATAACTCGCTAGGCTATAGCCCCCTCTACTATTAATTAATAGATAAGCTAAAAGTAATAAAGTAGTACTTAATTAACAACCTAGATAAAGGGTTTATCGAGCTAAGTTAAGCCCCTTTTGCTTCCCTTATTCTATTTATAAAAAAGCCTAATAAAGGCCTTTATTTTTATATTAACTATTAAAAGCTAAACGCTATTACTTAAAAGGACCGGTATCCTATTCCTTTAATTAACGAGACCCTTATACGTCTAAGCTAGGCAAAGATCTTTATTAAACTTAATATCCGCTAAGCTTTTTACTAAATTAGAATAAACCCTATATCTAAAGATTTAACAACGTTCTATACCTACTATGGTTCCTATAAATATAAAGTTCTTCCTTTTAGACTAATAAACGGACCGGCTACGTACTAAAGGTATATAAATAACGTTCTTTTTAATTACCTCAACGAATTCTGTACGGTATACCTAGACGACATTCTTATATACTTAGATGACGAACTTAAGTATTAAGTTTATATTAAGAAGGTCCTAGAGAGGCTATAGAACGCGGGCTTATAAGTCGATATTAAGAAATATAAGTTTGGGGTAAAACGTATAAAATACCTTAGGTTTATTATAACTATAGAAAGAATTAAGGTTAACCCTAAGAAGGTAGAGGCAATCTATAACTAGAAGCCCCCTTATATAGTAAAAGGAATCCAGTCCTTCCTTAGTTTTTATAATTTCTACCGCTGGTTTATCCGTAACTATAGAATTATAGCAAAACCTCTTATATAACTAACTAGAAAGGATACGCCTTTTATCTTTAATAATAGCTATATAGAGGCCTTTAAAGAGGTAAAGGATTGGCTTATCTCTTCCCTAATCCTTTATTACTATAACCTAGACCTTAAATTAATACTAGAAATAGACGCCTCTAATAGGGTCGTAGCGGGAATCCTATTATAGTTATATCTAGATGGCGAATAGTACCCTATAGCTTTCTTCTTAAAGATAATAGACTTAGCTAAGTGTAACTATGAAGTACATGATAAAGAAATACTAGCTATTATTTAATTACTCTCCTAATAGCGTGTAGAGCTTAAAGGTACGAACTCCCGGATTAAGATATATATAAATTATAAAGCCTTAGAGTACTTTATAACTATAAAGCAGCTTATAGGGTAATAAGCCTAGTAGGCCGAAATACTCTTCTAATTCTTCTTTATAATTATATATTATTCTAGTAAGTAAAACTCTAAGGCTAATGCCTTAACCTAAAGAAAATAAGATATAGAACCCTAGGATAAGCTAAAGACCTAATATCGGACGCGCGCCCTCCTCTATTTAGAATAGCTTAACCTATAAATCCTTAAGGAGCTAGACTTTTAGCAAAATAAGCTAGCACTAATAGAGGAGTCCTTAAATAAGCTAATAGGGCTAATTAACCGCCTTCTAACTATAAACCGCACGGCTAATGCCCTAAGGGCCCTCCGCGAATAAGCCGTAAAAAAAAACCCCAATTTTAAGATAGAGGAAGGATTGCTCCTATATTAGGAGCGGCTTATAGCCCCTAACGTTAATAATTTATAGACTAAACTAATCCGCAAAGCTTATTGCCAAGTTTCTATGGTATACCCTAGTAAGAATAAGACCCGTAAAATTATTAACTGCCGCTACTACTAGCTAAGAATAGTTGTGGATATTAATTAATATATACGGAACTGCGAAGACTGCTAGAGAGCTATAATTCTATAGGATAAGACCCCAGGACTACTTAAGCCACTCCTAATACTAGAGCGCCCTTAGTAGTATATTTTTATAGACTTTTATAAACTACCTAGGGACCGTAACGGATACAATATGGTTATAATTATAATTAACCGCTTTAGTAAACGCCCGTTTTTAATTCTATGTTATAAAAACATTAATGCTAAAGAGGCAGCCTAGCTATATATCTATTACGTTTACTAAATCTACGGACTACTAGATACTATTATATCCAATTATAGGCTATAGTTTATATCGGCCTTCTAGAATAAGTTTACCTAGATTCTAGGTATTAAACTAAAGCTTTTTATAGCTTATTACCCCTAGATAGATAGTTAGATAGAGATTGTAAATTAGTACCTAGACTAGAGGCTTAGGCCCTTTATTAACTATTTTTAGGACAACTAGTCTAAACTACTACCCTTAATGGACTACGCGCAAGTAACCTTACCCTATAACTCTATAGGGTTTGCCCCAATTTAGCTAGAAATGGGATACTTACCCCGTATAAGCTTTAACTAGAAAAGGCTAGAAGAACTCCAAACTATACGAGAGAAGCTATTTTATGCTAAGGCCTAATAGTACGCCAAATGATTGGAGGAGGCCTGGATGGTAGCCCGCGAGAACCTAGAAAAAGCTTAGAGGTTAATGGAATAGTAGGTAAACAAACACCGTTAAGAGCCTAATTTTGCCCCTAGTAATATAGTCTGGATTATAATAAGGAATTAGAGGACCAAACGACCTAGCCGTAAGCTGGACTATTAGATAGTAGGACCGTATAAGGTTTTTAAGAAGATAGGCAACTTGTATAAGATAAAGCTCCTAAACTTAATTAGGGTTTACCCTATTTTCTCGCTAGATAAGTTACAAAAAGCTATAAATAACCTATTACCTAGACAAAAGAACGAGCTTCCCCTACTAGTTTAAGTAAACGGTGATAATAAATAGGAGGTTAATAAAATACTAGCCTATAAGATAGTACGGGGAGCGCTAAAATACTATATTTAATAAAAGGGCTACGATCCTAACCTAACCTGGTACCCTATGTGGAACTTTATAGGCTACCCCTAAAAGCTTAAAGAATTTTATAACTAATACCCTAATACGCCTAGACCCCTAAAGTACCTAGATAAATAGATAGAATGCTAGTATAATAAAGATGATAAGTTACCGGAAGAATATAGGGACAAAAACGCCCCAAAGCCCTAATACAGCTGTCTGCCAAATTCTGCCATATTCTGCCGTTTTCTGCCAGTACCGTAAAATTTTAGATGTCCAGGAACTTTGACCGCCGGTTAAAGTTATCTAATTAGTTAGATCTATACTAAGACTTTTAGCGGCTACTCTTTCTAGCCTAGTGCTTCCACTTAGCCCATAATCGCCCTTTATACTTAGTCAGGACGGACTCGTGTCCCCTTTATCTCCTTATCTTATATTTTTATAATCCTACATTTATAAGCCTAGTACTACCCTATTTTTTCTAACTAAGCCTAAGGGTAGGCTTTCTTTTAAAGAGGGGGGTGATGTAACGGCGCTATTGCACGTTACCTGCTAAATTCTGCTATATTCTGCCGACCTATAATTGGCCCGCCTAAAGCTAGCGCCTTGGCGGCTTACCCTATATATTTGTTTACATTGGTCCTAGCGACCCCTTTTCCTTCTCTTTAGCTTAGTATCTTTGTAATACAGCATTTGTTTAAGCTTCGGTTTAGAGGTATTTATTTAAGCTATAACAGGCTATCTATAAAAGGTCTAAAAGTGGTTAGGAATATCTCTAAGATCTCTTATTCCTAAGCGTTTAAGTTAAAGTCAATTATAAGGGCTTCTATTAACTCATTAGGGGGCTTTTCTACTTCCTCTCCTTTATATTCTAAAATGAACTAGTTAATATGGCTGTTAAGTCTCTTCCTAGACTTGTTATATTCTTCCTAGGTATACCTTATAGACTAATATCCTTCCTTACTATATACGAAGCACTTCTGGCTAGTTTATCTATAGGGGTATATTTTGTACAGGGGTTGCTGCGGGGGTTATAGGTAGGACTTAGTCGGTACGGGTGCTGCTAGTAGTAGCGGCGGTCCGTAAAGTAGACGTCTAAGTCTGTTTATGGATATTAAATATCCGTAATAAAGGCTTAAGTGCTGCCTGGTGGGTTTAAGACTTCATATATTATAATAGAGGAGCGTAGATTATTAATGAGGCCAGCTAAGGTATCTGCAGGCTTGTAGTAGGCGTATTTATAGGGCTCTACTTCCTGGTAAGCCGTAATAAGTTTGTTGTACAGAAAGTTATCTATTTAAAGCTTAATATTAAGGCTATGCTGTAGATGCCAGAGGTCCTTAATAAGGATTTGCAGGCACTCTACGGTCGACTTTTTGGGATTCTTATTAATTACGGTCCGTAGCTTAATCGCATTCTATTAGGTAAGGATATTACGCCTATATTCTAGCCCTTTAAAGTAGTTGCGTATAGCTTTATATAGTTTATTAAAGGGAACACTAAGGGGGTTACTTTTAAGGTTGGTGTAGTAGTGGTTAAGTGCTAGGCCGCGTAGTATGGTAGAGTAGGCTTGGCTAAACTCCTATTTAGGAATATTAGCCTTCTGGCAAAGGTCCGTAAAGATAGTTAGTTTAAAGTTAAAGTTATCGTTTTCGCCGCTATACTTAGATTTGTCGGTATAGAGCTTAGCTAGGTTAGCTAGCTCCTTGCCGTAGGTCTTTAGTTAGGTAGATTGCGGATCTATAACTTGCGGATCTATAGTTTACGGATCTATGGTTTGCGGATATATAGCTTATAGATCTATAACTTAAACAACGGGGGTAATTTGGTCCGTATTTTGGTTTATAGGGGTGTTATAGTCTATAGCTTAAGAGTAGGGTGTATTTTAGCCAATAAGGTTAAGTTTAAAGCCGCTTAGGTTTATAGGACGAATTTGGTTAAGTAGGTTAGGTATAAGGCTAGCGATTATATTAAGTTTGGAAAAAGTAAAGAGTTTCTTAGTTTCTTAGAACTGGTCTAAGATTTCCTCTTTAGTCCATTCCATTTAGTCCTTTTTGTATATTATGTTATATAAGGACTATATAATAGTAACTTATTTATTCCTTTTAACCTATACACCTTAGTTATATAAGAGGGTCCGTAGGTTACGGATAGTAGTAGGGTTGCATGCTTTAAAGATAGCTTCCGTAAAGTCCGCAAAGTCTTCCTAGTATTACTCCTATAAGTTAACATTTATAAGCTTAAAATATTTATATTTAAGAACTTTAAATTTAATATAGTTGTTGACGTTAGGTATAGACATAAGGTCGGCTCCCTACCTCCACTTTTCCTAGCCTTTATCGACTTGCTTCCTTAGGTCTGCCATACTATATAGTGTAGTATAGTACGTAGTGGGTGGAAGAGGTCTTGTAGTGGTTCGTAAAGGCGGTTAATATCCGTAATAGTTCGCAGGAGGGTAAGAGGCTTCCGTAAGGGGTCTAAAAAGGGGTCAAGGTATTAAGGGAGGGTGTAGTAGGGGTAAGGGTTCGAGGTTTAAGGATAAGGGGTTTAAGGCTCAACGGAGGTTAAGGGTAAGGGGTTCCGTATAGGTCTATATTCGCGTTTATTATACTTCTAGTAAACTATATTAAGACTTAAATAAGTATATAGGGTTAGTAATAAGTCCGCAATCCCCGACTTTTAACCTTTTAGTAGGTTGTACTAGGAGTTTAAACAGCCCGCGAAGCCCTACTGCACGCGTCCACGTCGCCGCGGGTGGAAACATTATCAGGAAATCGTTCCTTTTGATGGCTAAGTGCAGAGGCGATAGTAGAGAGCCGTCGCAGCGCGTGTAGCGCGCTGTCGCTACGGTTCTGTGGTGTTGAGCTCGCGACGTATATATATCGCCCTCAACAACACCAGGAGCCTTACTGCCTCCGCTTAAGGCTCCTGCTCTACCACCTAGGGAGGCCTATTAAGGGAAACTAGGATATGAAAACCACCCGATATACGACTACCTAGCTTATAGCTAGGCCTAAAACTGGCCTTATTATAGCTAGTTAACGTAAACGCGTCCTAGTTATACAACAGGACACCCTTAGGCTTATACTAGCTCTAAGATTATAAAGGGATACAGCGAGGGTATAGAGAACCTCTTTTTATAAGAACTTGTTAAGGTTAACGCGTTATAGATACCTTATATAAAACTTGTTAAGGCCCTAAGGCCACCGCGAAGAACTTATTAAGGCCCTGCCTAGAGAACTCGTTAAGGCCCCTCTATAAGGGCCTATCTATCCGACACCTAAGTGACTTAGAAGAGGGTCTTAATAGGCGTAATGCACGCGACCTGGACGATAGACGTAATAGCGACGCGACGGCAACTAGACGGCTTAACGAGGTAGAAATACGGGCAAAGCTCTAGGCAGCGGAAATATAGGCCAGCTTTGACGGCCCTATAGCGTTTAACTAGGTGACTTACAGGAGGGTTTTAATAGGCGTAGTGTATATAACCTAACGCGTATTATATGGGGGAGGCTTTAAGGAAATATAGGCCAGTTAGACGAGGACTTAATAGTTAGAGATATAGGCCAGCTTATAAAAAGGGGGGATATAAGCTTAGTTAGTAAGAGGAGGGGAGTAGGTTATCCGGTGCGGGACCTAGTATCTCTATAGCCCCCCTCCTACAAGATACGGTCGGCCTATTATAAGAAGACTTTTATAGGTAACGCGAAATAACTACCTAGTATAGTTACGGGGCGTAGTACGTAGTAGCCACTGCTGGCTTTAGGGACCTTACCCCTTAGCTAGGCTCTAACCCCTAGTGCACCTAGTAGGCAGGTAGGATTACGTCCTAGCTGGAGAGACTACTATATGGCTTAAGAGAACGGATGCGCGTGTTAGTGTACCAATAAACGGGACTGCTTGCTCGCTAGGGTAGTATGCTAGTAAGGTACGCTTAAGGAGCAAATAGGAGTTACTTAGGCGGGAGAGGTTTTGGCTAGGCCTTAACCGTAGAAGGTATACCTAGCTATATTACAGGATGTAGCCACGACGCCCTTATAGGACTACGCCAGTAGGCGCGTAAGATAGGAGTTACAACCCCTGTAAATGGCAGCTTATGCCCGCGCTAGCGGAAATAATAAAGAGAAGTGTAAAACTAGAGGCTATAGAAGGCTCCTAAGCCGTGCGAAAGTGTACTAACTTTAGGAGGAAACTCTTATATAGACCGCGGGGGGGCGGACTAGTACTTAGGCTAATCCCGTTATAAGATATCCGAAAGAACTAATAAGAATCCCCGTGTTAGGTAGTGGCAGCTAACTGCTTATAGACTAGGACCGAAGTACTAAAAAACTAGGGTAGAGGCCTAGATAAGTAGGCATATTAAACTCTACTATATTATTAGCTAATATATAACTACCTGCCTATCTATAGCTATCGCGCTATAGACGACCTCCACAACCTATTTATAGCTATCGCGCTGTAGACAACCTTCACAACCTATTTACGGCCATCGCGCTGCAGACGACCTCTACTACAACCGCCACTACCGCCATAATATACTATATAATACCGCACTATAGGCGTACCGCAGATGCGCAGATAGGGGTGGCTATAGTAGGGGAGGGGAAGGGACCGGCCTATATTACTTTAGCACGTTAAATCTAAGGTATATAGGCGAATTGGTGTTTATACCCTATATAAGACAACTTTATAAAAATTTTCCTATAGGAGTGGGTTTATATAACGAGGTTCGCCCTTATAAAATACCATTAGTAGGTTATTTTTAGGGAGAGTACCTATTAATTACTAATTCCCTACCCATTTCTTTAGCAAGGAGAAGAGATAGGGTACAGGATAAAAAGTCGCTTTAGGGGTAATTAGTAGCTGCTTCTAAGCTAGCAAGCTATTATAACGCCTCTTATTCTTAAGTGCAAAACTATTTAATAAAAATCTTTCTTTTAGAGCGCTTTTTCTACTCTAGGAACGGCAGAATACGGCAGAAATAGATAAAAGAGCTAGGATTTCCTTTTCTTGGTGTAAACTGGACCATAGTAAGCAAAATACCAGAACGAAAAAACACCAGTCGCTAGAGCTCCCCTAGCATTTTAAAAACGGGCCAGAGTGTCCACTTAGCTACTAGTACATGTTAAGCTGCCTAGGAAGGATTCATGTATATAGAACTATAGCGCCATAGCCTAAAGGCTGCATGCGCAGTATTGTACGTAGTATAATACAACGGATATAAAAAAAAAAAAAAAAAAAAAAAGGAGTTTAAACGGGTAGTCGCTGTCGTATATATCGCTTAGGGGAGGTATTAAGTGATTGCTAATCTATGCGCGCTTACTAATTAGTATTTATACCAACTTAATAGTATAAGTAAGTTATATCCCGGGGCACGAAATACGTATAGTATCGTATGCTCTTTAGGATGGTGGTGACTATTAATTCTATTAAGGTAGACTACGTGGTCTATATACTAACGCGCCTCCCCCCTAATTAGTCAGCATATAGGTAGTTAGTGCACGAACGCGTAAATACGCGTTTATATACCAGGTGCTGTAATTATATAGTAAATAAGAAGGAATATATTAAAGGGTTTTAAATTAGTATTAGTGGCTAGGGCTATAGGATTAGATATTATAGAATATTAAGTTATATCTATAGTACTAAAAGTAATAGTTAGAATAGGAAGTAGAAGTAATATACCCTATATAGGAGTCTACCGTATAGCAATAAGTAATGGCAAATATTATATTTATACCGCCCAACCGTCTTAGATTCTAATATTTAGCCATTGCTTAAGAATATATGTTTAGATAGGTAGAAGCTTAAGCCCTTAGAAATAAAACTATAAAAAGTATAGCGAAGTTCCTCTATAAAGATATTATTTGCTAATAGGGAGTATTTAAACAGCTCTCTATAAATAGTAAAGGAGAGAATACTAATATTACCGCTGCGCTTATAAAACTCTATAATATTAAAAGGGTTATAGCTTTTGTATATTACCTATAGGGGTAAGGCTTTATAGAGTAAGGTTATAAACCTATAATAGATGCTTTAGTAAAAATGGATAGCTTATAGCTGGATGATCTTTATACCGTTTTATGGGTAAATAGAGTAACTATTAAGCGGTTTATAGGAATAATACTAGTAAGAGTTATATATAGGCATAAGTATGTCCTTTCTATTAAACTGTATATACTAGCCTAGTAAACACTACCTTAATAAACTATAATGGGACTAGCCTAGTTATAGTGAGAATGTCTTAGTAAAACACTTAATAGATAAATTCTGCCAAGTTCTACTAACTCGATTAAATTCTGCCAAATTCTGCTAAAATAAATGTTTTAATAAAAATCGACACTTAACCAAATTCTGCCGAATTCTGCTAAGTTCTACTAGATTTTACTAAAGTCCGTTAAAGACCGCGTATATATGCACGTATATACATATATATTAACCACTAAGACCCCTAACTATTTAGTTATAGGATTCTCGCGTTATTCCTTTCTCTTCTTTACGCAACGTCTTGTTCTCTATAAGAGCTATATACCCTTAAATTTAGATAAAATTTAGATTATTTCTTTAAATCTTTCTTAAAGCCTCTTCGCGCCCTTATATTACGTTATATTAAAAAATAACTACTATTAAAATAGTAAACGACCTTAAATCCTATGCGTTAACTATAAGTATTATAACCCTAGTTAGGGAATAATTAACTATAATGCAAGAAGCTTTTATAGATGCTTTAGCTTAGTAGCAGGCTGCACTAGAAGCCTGGTATTAATAATTAATAGAAATACTCCGCGAAGAACTCTATAACGTTAAAACACTTATATTAGAAACCCTAATACCGCCTATAAACGAAATTAAAATAACTAAATCCGAGCCTAGCCCCTTTAACGCGAACTTTAAACTAGTAATAGTAACTTAACCTATATCTATAATGAATTTAATACCTATTACGAAATCTAAAAAGCTCCCTAATCCTCTAATATTTAATAGAAATTAAAATAACCTACGTCCCTTTATAACCAAGCTCTGTTTTAAACTTTTAATAAACTATAACTAATACCCTACTAAAGCTAGCAAGGTTAGCTATAAAATGTCTTATTTAAGTAAAGACACTATACAAACTATAGATATATTCTTCTATAATAGTACCTTTATTAATTTTAAAACCTTTATCTCTCTACTAGAACGAACGTATAATAATACTAGCCGCGAATATACAACTATTACTAAACTTAAAAACCTATAATAATAGAACCGAGACTTTACCAGCTTCTTTTTGGAATTTTTAGGCCTTATTAGCAAACTGGATTAAAATAAAGCTGCTAGAGTTACTACTCTTTAATAAACTATTTTAGATAAGATTAGAGCCTAGTTAGTAGGTAGAGAACTACTAAAAGATTTATCTAAATTTGCTATAATATATTAATGAATTAATAAGGACCTCTAATATAATAAATAAACTTATTCTCTAAAGCTAACTATACCTTATATCTAAAACCCTATAAAACTAATATATACCCTAAAGCGTAATCTGTTTCTAAAACCTAAGAGCTTTATATATAACCCTATAAACCTTAACGCCACTTAATCCTATATACCCTTAGGAACTAATAAACGAAGAATATAAGCCGTAAATGGAGAATGCTTTAGATATAGTAAAAAGGGATATATCTAAAGGAATTGCCAAACTTACCCTTTTAAAAAGGTCCGCCGTAGTTCCTCTTAGTCCTTAAATTATACTTATTTTATAAATTATATTTAGTTACCATAAAGCATCTCCCCTTTAGTTAACTTGGAAAATAAATTATCCTAAGGCTAAGTTACGCCTTAGGATAAGAAGTAGAAGAGTATAAGTATCTAGGCTCTTTCTACGCTAATATATAACGCGACTCCCTTAATATATTTAGCGAAATTTAAATACTTAAAAAATAGAAAGAAGTATAAATCCTAATAGATAGCGGAGCTATTAGTATAGGCTTTATTAATACAAACTATATAAAAACTTAATACTTAAATTTAAAATGACTTAAGCAACTATAAGGCTTATAAGGCTTTAATGGTAAACCCTTAATATATAGTAAACTAATATATTACGCTTTTATAAAGTTATAAATAGGCAAATACCTTAAATACGTTCCCCTATTTATAACCCCCTTAAAGTAATATAAAATAATATTTAGATATAAATAGCTAAAGCGATATAACCTTTTAATTAGTTAGGTAAAAGAAATATTAAAGTTCCGTACAACCTACTGCCGAAGTTATTACTTAAAATACTACTTACTCTATAAATATATATATAACTATTCAAATTTAATATAATATAAATTGCCCTTATTATAAACCTTAAACTAATATAATAAAGTTATAACTACTAATTGCAGTAAAGAATGTAAAGATAATATATTAAAACTCCTTAAAATTTATATAATATAAGCAACACCCTTTTATTTATTAGTAAGAAAACGAGACTATAAGATCTTTATTATAATACTAGAAGATATTAAAAAGGCGTTAGAACTAAAGTAATATATTAACCCCTAACCTCTTATACCTAAAGAATATTATAATCTAATTAATATGTTTAAGAAACAATTTGTAAACTAACTACCCCTATATTAAAACAAGTACGATTTTAAGATAGAACTTAAACCTAGTATAACGCTAAAGTTTAGCCTATTATATGGTATATCGCGAAAAGAGCTGCTTATAATGCGATAATACCTTAAAAAGTACTTAGGGAAAGAATTTATTCGCCCTAGTTAATTACTATTTACTTTACCCGTACTATTTATTAAAAAACCTAAAAAAGGCTTAAAGTTCTATATTAATTATTAAGCCCTAAATGTAATTATAATTTAAAACTAATATCCGATTTCTCTACTTTAAGAAACGCTTAACTACTTAGTAAAAGTATAATACTTTATAAAGCTTAACGTAGTTACTACCTTTAATTAAATCCGCATTTATAAAGGAGATAAAAAGTATACGGCTTTCTATATATAATTAGGACTTTTTAAATACCTAGTAATGCTGTTTAGTATAAAGAACGGTCCTAGTACGTTTTAGTAATATATTAATAATATACTTCGCGAATTCCTTAATATATTTATTACCGCGTATATTAATAATATCTTAATCTATTAATTTTTACTTTTTAAGCATTAAAAGCACGTCTAAATAGTCCTTAAACGCCTATAAGACGCGGGCTTATAATGTAATATTAAGAAATACAAGTTCTATACGTGTAAAGTTATATACTTAGGCCTAATTATATCCCGTAACGGTATTAAAATAGACCCTAAGAAAATCGCTATAATTATAAACTAGGAAAATCTTAGTAGTATATAAGACATCTAAGAAGTTCTAGGATTCGTAAATTTCTATTATTAATTTATTAATTACTTCTTAAAAATAATTTAACTATTAGTAAACTTAATAAGGAAGAATATAAGATTTAAATAGACTACTAAATATAAATAAGCTTTTAACGACCTAAAATATCGTTTTATAACTGCTTTAATTCTCGCCTACTTTAATCTAAACTTTAAATGCATTGTTAAAACAGACTTGTCTAATTATGCCCTAGGAGGAGTATTATCGCAATATAATAAGAACGGCGAGCTACGCCTAGTAGCCTTTCTCTTATAGAAACTTACCCCTACTAAATTAAATTATAAGATATATAATAAGGAACTACTTGTAATTATTAAATGCTTTAAATAATAGCGTTTAGAACTTAAAGGGTTGCTATTTCTAATACGTGTATTAATGGACTATAAAACCTATAGTATTTTATAACTACAAAACAGCTAATATAGCGCTAAATTCGTTAGGCTAAATACCTCTTATAATTTAACTTTAAGATTATATACTAACTAGGCAAACTTAATTAGAAGCCTAATATATTAATATAATAATTATAAAACTTACTATATCGGCAAAATATTGTAGGCTGCTAATGGTCTCAGTTACCGGTAATCGGCGCAGTTAGCGCGCAGTTTAGGTTATTTGGCAACTTGACCAACCTACCTATGTCGTGTTTTTTTTAATAGGTAAACTGCGTAAACTACGCGTAAACTACGCGCAAACTGCGCATTTAGCAACTACAATTATATTTAGAGCTATTTACTTCTTTTATATTAATAGTATATTTTAGATAATAAAAACTATTTTAAAGCCGTTTATAAGGCTAGTAAAATAAATTATATACACTTCTTTATATAATCTATTATGTCTATATCTACCTACCTATCTACATCGTCTACCTATCTATATTATCTACCTGTCTACATCGTCTACCTATCTATATCGTCTACCTATCTGCATTATCTACCTATTTACATCGCCTACCTATCTATATTACCTACCCGTCTATATCGCCTACCTATCTATATCGTCTACCTATCTGCATTACTTACCTATCTATATTACCTACCTGTCTATATCTACTTGCCTATCTGCATCTACCTACCTATCTCTATCTGCCTACCCGTTAGTATCTACCTACCTATCTATATTTGCTTACCTATCTATATTTACCTCCTATTATATCTGCCTACCCATTAGCGTCTGCCTATTTATACCTACCTATCTATATTACCTTAATTCAATCGATTAATTAAATCGTTTATAGTGTTTACTGGCTAGTTATTATTATCTAGCTCTAGCGACGGTTATCTAGTTCTAGTAACAGTAGTCTAGCTCTAGCGACGGTAGTCTAGTTCTAGTAACGGTGGTCTAGTTCTAGCAACGGTAGTCTAGTTCTAGCGACGGTTGTCCGGTTCTAGTAATGGTCGTCTAGTTCTAGCGACGGTCGTTTGGTTCTAGCAACGGTCGTCTAGTTTTAGTAACGGTTGTCTAATTCTAGCGACGGTTGTCTAGCTCTAGCGACGGTCGTCTAGCTCTAGCGACGGTTGTCTAGTTCTAGTAACGGTTGTCTAGTTCTAGGGCGGTTGTCTAGCTCTAATAACGGTCGTCTAGCGACAGCGACGGTCGTCTGGTTCTGGCGACGGTTGTCTAGTTCTAGCAATAGTCGTTTAGTTCTAGCGACGGTCGTCTAGTTTTAGCAACGGTCGTCTAGTTCTAGCGACGGTTGTCTAGTTCTAGTAACGGTCGTTTGGTTCTAGCGACGGTCGTCTAGTTCTAGCGACGGTCGTCTAGTTCTAGCAACGGTCTAGTTCTAGCGATAGTCCTCTACTAGCTGCCGTTCTAGTGCCTCCTAAGTTAGGGAGGATGTAAGGAAGGGTAAAAATTAAGGTGGCTGCAAATTAATGAAATGGGTTAATTAATTATTTGGGCCCCTAAGGGCTTTAAGCTATAAAGAGATTTTATAGTATACGTGACCTATGCACGTAACCTGTGCCTTAAAGAGAATATAGATTATCTAATAGATGTAGAGCTTCGTGTAGAGCCTCTGTACGTAGAGCTTCGCGCAGAGCCTCGTGCAGAGCCTTTGTATGCAGAGCTTTGTGTAGAGCTTTGTGCGGAGCCTTATGCGAAGCCTCTGTCGCGGAGCTTCGTGTAGAGCTTCGTGTAGAGCTTCGTGCAGAGCTTCGTGTAGAGCTTCGTGCAGAGCCTTGTGTAGAGCCTCGTGCAGAGCCTTATGCAGAGCCTCTGTTGCAGAACTTCTGCAGAGCTTTGTGTAGAGCTTCGTGCAGAGCTTCGTGTAGAGCCTCGTGTAGAGCCTCGTGCAGAGCCTTGTGTAGAGCCTCGTGCAGAGCCTCGTGTAAAGCCTCGTGTAGAGCCTCTGTTGCAGAACTTCTGCAGAGCTTTGTGTAGAGCTTCGTGCAGAGCTTTGTGCAGAGCCTCTGTCGCAGAGCTTCTATAGAGCTTCTACAGAGCTTCGTGCAGAGCTTTGTATAGAGCTTCGTGTAGAGCTTCGTGTAGAGCTTCGTGTAGAGCTTTGTATAGAGCTTCGTGTAGAGCTTTGTATAGAGCTTNGTGCAGAGCTTCGTATAGAGCTTTATATAGAGCTTTATGCAGAGCTTTATATAAAGCTTCGTATAGAGCTTCGTGTAGAGCTTCATGCAGAGCCTCTTGTAATTAGTATATAACTTAAATAATATATTATATTACCTTAATTGCATATTAAGGAATATATAAGTTAGTTAACTGCGTATTATTTAACTTTTAAATATATTAAGTTGGTTAACTGCGTGTTATTTAACTTTTAAATATGTTAAGTTAGTTAATTGCGTATTAAGTTGGTTAATTGCGTGTCGAGTTGGTCAAATTGCATGTCAATTACGCGAAACGCGCTTAGTAAAGTCAACTTGAAACCCAGCCTGCGAATATTTTCCCAATGTAGTAAATGCCTCTAATAAACGGGTTATAAATTAATTACAAATTCTGCTACCTTCTAAACGCTTTAAGAAACTACGTCCTATATTTCTAAATACGGAACTTAATTAAAATGAATTAGAAGTAGATAAATAGGATATAGAAATTAATAAGCTAATAGAGTATAAATATAAGAACGACTTATAGATCGTAGATATAATAAAGGCGATTTAAACAGGAAAACAATAATATAAGGATATTACGCTAGTGGAATGCGAGATTTGTAACAACTGATTATACTATTAATAGAAGATAGTAGTCCTAAGTTCCGAACCCTTATAATTTAAGATACTCGAATTTATATATAACTCTTCCGTAGTAGGATATTTTAGCTGTATAAAGACGTATAAGATAGTTTAGCGAGTATATTACTAGCCTATAATGTATAACTATGTATAAAAATATGTCTAAGTATACAGAACGTACGTTTATGGAAAGACTTCTTACGTAAAAAAATAAGGAGTACTTTAACTATTGCTAATATTAATGCAAAGATGGCGTAATATCTTAATTAACTTTATGGTAGACTTGCCTAATAGTAATAAATTTATAAATATTATAGTAGTAGTTAACCGCCTTATAAAAATGCGATATATAGTTCCCATAAACTTAATCGATGCTATCTTAGTAGCTAAATATTTTATTAAATACGTCTTTAAGCTACACGGACTTCTGGATTTAATAATATTAGACTAAAAAAGCTAGTTAGTTTTAGACTTCTAGTAAGCCCTATATAAGTAATTAAATATATAAACACAACTCTTAACCGCATTTTATCTAGAGATAGATGGCTAAACCGAAATTGCGAACGCGATTATAGAATAATACCTATAAATATATTACTCCTACCTACAAGACGACTAGGAAAAGTGGCTACTATTAGCTAAGTTTACCGCAAATAATACGATAAACAAATTAATAGGCGTAATGCTGTTCTACGTAACCTACGGATAAGACCCTCGTTTTAGATTTAAACTATAACCTAAAATTAATATAATAGGACCTACGATTAAGCGGATTTAGTTAATTAACGCGCATAACTTCGTTAATTAAATAAAGTAGTTAACGGAACTACTATAAAGCGAATTAAAGTATGCTTAAACGGTATAGAAATGGTATATAAATAAAAGATAAGCTCCTACGTGGGACTTTAAAAAAGGTAATATAGTTTACCTAAATATATAAAATATAAAGACTTAACGGCCCTTAAAGAAACTTAATTAGAAGTTTATAGGCCTATACCAAATTAAGAAGAAACTAAGCCCGTACGCCTATAAGCCTAAACTACTAACTAAGATAAAAATATACCTAACGTTTTACGTAAGCTTGCTGTAACCTTTAAAGAGTAAACCTTTAACTCGCGAAGTACCGCTGCTACTTCCCGTAATTATTAATAATGGTAACGGTTCTTACTTTATTAACTTAATTAATAATATCAATAGAAAATATAATTAAAATAATTTAAACTTCTTATTAAATAGGAAGGATATAAAACACAAACCTAGGAAATCTATAAATAGATTAAGGCCGACGCGCCTTCCTTAGTAAAAGAATTCTATAAATACTATCCTTTACGGCCTACTTTAACTAAATAGACACGATATAAAGGTAAATAACTGCTACCTAACACGAATATATAAAAAACGATAGCAGAAAGCTTAAAATTAAAAAGAACTTAAAATAAATTATAATACTCGTAATACGGTAATATTAAGAGCCTTAGAATATTAAAGTATTTAAGCCTTTAGCTAAAAGGGGGAGGGTTAATATAATAGGACTAGCCCAGTTATAGTAAGAATGTCTTAGTGAAACACTTAATAGATAAATTCTGCCAAGTTCTGCCAAAATGAATATTTTAGTAAAAATTAACGCTTAACCGAATTCTGACGAATTCTGCTAGCTTAATTAACTTCTGCTAAGTTCTACTAGATTCTACTAAAGTCTATTAAAGACCGCGCACATACGTATATATATGCACATGCATTAACCACTAAGACCCCTAACTATTTAGTTTTGGGATTCTCGCGTTATTCCTTTCTCTTCTTTACGTAACGTCTTGTTCTCTGCAAGAGCTATATACCCTTAAATTTAGATAGAATTTATATTATTCCTTTAAATCTTTTTTAAAGCCTCTTCGCGTCCTTATATAGACAGTCTAGACTACTATAGAGCTATTAGTACTTTATATAAGGTAGTTTAACTAAAGAGACGTAAATATATAAGAGGCTGTTATATATATAAGACGGCTAAAGGTAGTAAATAAGAAGTATTTTAATAATACCTATTATATTTACTTGGAGGGATTTAAGGTTAGAGATATGGTTATACTCTATAATATATAGCTTAAGTAAAATTATTCTAGTAATTATAGGTTGGATCTAAAATAGCTAGGCTTATTCCGTATATATAAAAGTTACCCTTATAAAGGATAGTACTTAATTAAGGATCTTAACGGTACGCTATTTTACGATTAAACTCTAGGGAATAAATTAAAGAAGTTCTATTAATAAGAGATATCTAAAGTCTGCTAGAAAGATTAGCTTAGCTAGTTAGGCGGAACTATACTATAAGAAATAACAGTAGAGCTAGAACCTAAGGAAGATACTATATTAGATCTATTAGTATCGCAACGCTACGTAGTTTAAGAAGTATATATTTTAGAAAGATTATTTAATAGAACTAAGTATAAAATATTTAACTAGGGGATAGTTAAGTTCTAAGGTAGGGGAGGAAATATAGATAATAGCCGTATAATCTATCTGTTTAATTACTATATTTCCTAAAGCTCTTTCTATTACACTTTCTTATTTACTTTTTTATTATAGGAATCTAATATATATTAATAGTAAGGTAAGAGTAAAAGGATATTTGCGTATAACTATCTAGTATTATTTACTACAAAGATATTAGTTTCGCTTACCGCCTTTACTAAGCTAATAGCAATTTTTTATTCTAGGGATAGAAATTTATAATTAGTCTATTTAACAATTAGAGCTAGTAGAACTCTATACTACTGCCTAGATTTAGTAGACTATTTAGATTAGGAAACCCTATTCTAAACTTTATCTTTTTACTCTTAATAAACCTTAAACATAGCCGCAATTAGTTAAAGTATAAATTAAACAAAATTAATAATAATATAATTATTATATCTTTATTTAGCAGACCTCTAGTATTATATAAAGGAGCTAAGTAATAGATTAGTAACGTCCTTATAGAAGTTAGAGGCTTTATAATTAATTAATATTAGGTAGTACTCCTTTAAATCTATAACAAGATTCTACTCTCTTAAGAAAACTATATAGATACTACTAGTATAGTAGTTAATTTTATTAACTAGGATAATAGGTTATAAGTATCTTTAGGAAAGGACGCGTTCTTATTAATCTTTAAGGATATCTCTAATATTAGTAAGATAGTAAAAGATTAAATAAATTAGTGTAATGTTACGGACCTTATATTAGCAGTAGTGCGACACTAAGAAGAGATATAAATAGGTTAGTTAAGATAGTATAAAAGGCGCTAGAACCGATTAAGCTATAAAATAAGGGTTAGCTAAGTTATGTAGCTAGTTATATTATAAGTTCAGAATATAGAAATATAGGAACATAGGAATAAAATATACTGACGTACTAATATACTAATATACTTAGTACATTTCTTAGACGGAGTATTATATATTTAAAGGACTATAGTCCTTACCTAAATAATTCTCTTCTTTATAGTAAATCTTAGAATATAATTAGAGTTAATCTGTTAGGTAACCTACTCCACTAGTTATATTTATTGTTTGACTATTTCCTAGCCTATATACCCAGCCTATTAATAATCCCAACGTAGTATTTACTATAAGGCTTTATTATATATTTACTACTAAGGTTATAGTAAAGGAAGTCGAAATAAATATACTACCTAAAGTAGTAACCACGACGCTATCTACGGCAGCAACTGCTTTAGGATTAGGAGGAAATACTAGTATGTATAATAATAACTTATAGATAGTTATAATAAATTAGTTAAGAAGCGTTATTAAATAGAACAATGCTAATAATTAGGCATTACTTTAGCAACTATAAAATATAAACAGAGAAAAGATCAAGATGCTATTAATTAAAAGATTTATAAAAGAAAAATATAAGCTAAAGGGATTCCTTACTTAAATAAAGCTAAAGATTTAATATAAAGGAAAAAAGTTAAAATAGGCCGTGGACTACGCTATATACGTAGGGTTATTTCTAACGCGTTAGGTATTAGAGTAGTTTAATCCCTATTTTATAGAGATATAAACTAATAAGGTAGCTACTACTAATTTAGAAGTACGGTATATATTCTTAAGCTAGAAGGGATTTACTAGTAGGCTTATATAGATATATAGGGATCTAGAATTAGTAATAATTGTTACAGAACAAGGTTAGGAGGCTCTGTAAACGTTATAGCATTAACTATAATATATAATAGGATATTGCACGAAGGTGTAAAGAGGTGTAAAGGGACTAGCACTTTATATACTGTGGGGTGCTAAGGCTCGCTAAGGGCCGCTAGGCCGGAATCCGTGATATAATAGCAGAAGAAAAGATCTTCTTAGATAGTAACCGTCTAGGCGCAAACGGTTGGGGCGCTAGACCCAAAACGGCCTAGTATACGCGAGGTCTTGGCGCCTAAGATAACTTTACTCTTAATTAAGCTCTTTAACCTTAAACACCTTGACGCTTAATTAATAAGTAAAAATTAAGTAAGCTAGAGCTCTATATTAGCTATATACATTATATACTAACTTATATAGTAGATTTATAATCTAATAGCTCTTCTAGAGCTTCACAAATGCCTCCTAAGTAAGTGGTTTTTAGGTTATATAATTTTTATATATTTTTAGAAAAAAAAGTCCTTTAGAACTATATTTTTAAATTTATAAAGATTTCTTTTTTCCTTTCTCGGTTTTATATTATATCGCTTATTAGTTTCTCAATTATTCTAATATATTAGCTTTAAATTAACAACTTTAATTTTTTTTAGGGAATTTATTTCTTGGTTTTTTACTATAGCGATTACTTAATTATTAGATTTTCCAATATCTTAGGCTTTCTTTCTCACTAGGAAGAATTATTCTATATACAGCCTCTTACTTAATAGACTTATAGTTTTTCCTATTTTCTTTTTATTTTTTCTTATTTTTTCTAAGAATTATTTTAAATTTTAGGTATTAGATCTGCCAGTACTACTGCCGTCCTCGCTGCTAAAAAGGCAGTATATTAGAAAGATAGTTATCTAAAAAGCCGTTAAAGGTATATTTTTTTCTTAATAGTTCTAAGAATATACTAATTCTATTTAGGAAGAATAAGATAAAGACCTTAAGGAGAAATTAAGGTAAGAAATATTCTATTTTTTCTTAGTTTTTTTAATATTTTAGGGCTGGTTTCTAGGGGCACAAAGACGCAGATCCTAGGTGCTATACCTATCGCATCTAAAATGCAGTATAATTTCACCATTTTTCTAATAAATAAAACTAATTTAAATTTTTTTTTAGAAAATGCCTGCTAATGGTAAAATTAATAGCACTAAGGAGGTTAAGAAACTTCCTTATGGCTATAATTACGAAGTATATTATCGAAAATTCCAATATTAGTAATTTAAGTTCTTACTTTACCTAGGAATTAATTCTGGAGCTATAGTATATAAAGAAGGGTCTTTAGGATATAAGAAATCTAGTTTATTTCTTATATATTTTAATAAAACTAACTTTCTTTAGGGAAATTCTAACTTAAATAAAAATAAAAGAATGCCTAAGGCATTTGGGAGACATAGATCTTACCTACTTTCCTTTTTTAAGATTTTTTTTAGTACTTTCTCCGTTAAAAAGGTATTTAATTCTTATTTTTTCCAACACATTCTTTTATAAGTAAAATTAGCTAATTTCTTAGATTTTCTATTAAGATGCTTAATATTAATGGTGCGCGCGTGGCTGCATTAAAGAAGGGTTCTAAAATTAAGTCTAGAGGTAGTCTTTAACTAGGTATATAAAATAGCTTCTTTTTTTTAGAATTTATTAATAAATCTTACTAGCTTCTTATAAATTCCTAGAAGATTCTAAGTCTAATTAGTAGCCGGATATTAATATATTTTTGGCTTAAATTCTTAAATATACCAAGATTATAGAAGTGTTTTGTCTTTTTTGTTTAGTTATAATTTGCCTTAGTTTATTTAAAGAGGATTTCTTAGATTTTCTAAAATTCCTAGAGGATTTTCCTATATAATCTACAAAATTGGGGTTCTTTCCCCAGCGTTGGTGGTTATTAAGAATTTTAATACCCCCTTTTATTTTTTCGGATATTCTAATAAACCTCTGGTTTATAGCACTTATATAGTGCCTAAGTAGTCTCTTAAAATTTAGAGAATTACTTAACTAAAAGTTTTAAATTTCTTTAACTATATTTTATTTATATAAAGCTATATTAATTAAATATAATATATATAATAGGGCTATAATTTATTTATAATATTAAAATTCTACTAAATATATAACTATAGGTAGAGTATTTATATAAAGTATTTTATAGTATTATAAGTGTTAGCAACTTAGTTAATTAAGATATAAGCATAGCAAGAAGGACGTGTGCAAGCCTATATAATTAGATTGTCTATAAATAAGAATCTAAAGCTAGAGAAAGGAAAGGAGAAGAAAAGCAGCACTAGTTAAAGAAGGGTTCTTTTATACGGTCCTCTAATTATATAACCATAAAATTCTACTAAGTTCTACCAAGTTCCGCCAAGTTCCGCCAGTTCCGTAACATTACCCCCCCCCTTTAAAAAAGCCTACCCTTAGGCTTTATTGCTAAAAGTCTTAGTAAGAGAATTTAACCAATTAAATAACTTTAACTGCTGGTTAAAGTTCCTAGATATCTTATGACCTTATATAACTAAGAAATTTCTAGGGTATTTTTGTCCTTATGTTCTTCTAGTAGCTTATTATCTTTATTATACTAGCACTCTATCCACTTATCTAGGTACTTTAACAGTCTAGGTTTATTAAGGTAACAACTATAAAACTCCTAAAGCTTATAGGGACTACCTATAAAGTTCTATATAGGGTACTAAGTAGGGTTTAGGTTATATTCTTTCTAACTAATATAATACTTTAACGTTCCCTTTACAAGTTTATAGGCTAGTATTTCTTTAATTTCCCATTTATTATCGCTATTAACTTAAATTAGTAGAGGAGGTTTATTCTTTTATCTAGGTAATAGGTTATTTATAGCTTTCCGTAGCTTATTTAGTAAAAAAATAGGATAAACTTTAATTAAGTCTAGGAGCTTAACCTTATACAAGTTACCTACTTTATTAAGAATCTTATATAATCCTACTATCTTATAGTCTAGCTTACGGCTAGGCCGTTTTATCTTTTAGTTCTTTATTATAACCTAGACCATATCGTCTATAGTAAAGTTAGGCTCGCGCCTATACTTATTCGCCTACTATTTTATTAATTTTTAGGCCTTTTCTAGGTTTATACGGGCTACTATTTAGGCTTCTTCTAAGCGCTTAGCGTACTGCTAGGCTTCCTTATAAGATAGTTTTTCGTATATAGTCTAGGGCCCTTTTAGTCTTTTCCAGTTAAAGCTTATATAGGGTAAATAACCTATTTCTAGTTAAATAGGGGCAAATCCAATAGAGTTATAGGGTAGGGTTATTTAGGCGTAGTTTATTATAGGTAACAGTTTGGCCTAGTTATCTTAAAAGTAGTTAATAAAAGGCCGGAGTCTCTAGTCTAAGTATTAATTTATAATCTCCGTTTAACCGTCTATTTAGGAGTAATATACTATAGAAAGCTTTAGCTTAACGCCTAAGATTTAGGTAAACTTATTCTAAAAGGCTAATATAAACTGCGGCCCGCGGTTAGATATAATAGTATCTAGTAGTCCGTAAATTTAGTAGACGTAGTAGATATATAGTTAGGCCACCTCTTTAGTATTAATATTTTTATAATAGGGAATTAAGAATAGGCGCTTGCTAAAGCGGTTAACTAAGATTATATTACGGGACACCCCTATAACACCTTGTATACGTTTACCTATTTCCACCAACTTAGTAATTAGAGGCCAACTATAAAATAGCAATTTAACGGCAATCTAATGGCAATCTAATGGCAATCTACGGCATTCTGCCATATTCTGCTAAGTTCTACTAAATTCTGCTAAGTTCTGCCAGGACTATAACCTAAACCCTATTCTGCCTATATATATATTAACTAAGCAACTAAGTTAATAATATATACCCTTTCTTCCCGTTTTCCTACTTTCTTTCCTTATATAACGTCTTAACCTCCTTATACAGTTTATGTATATAGCTTAATAATATCTACCTTACTATATATTATCGCCGTTTATACTTACTCTGTAATACTACGTTGCGTTAACTACCTATACTACTGTTAATATGCAGAACGAACCTAAAGCCCCTATAACGGCCGCCGGTATTATATCCGCATTCTAGGAATAATTAGTAGGGATATAAAAGTCTTTTATAGACGCCCTTAAATAGAACTAAGCTACTTTAAATTAATAATAAGCTAAATAAGAAGCACGATACTAGTAATTAATTAAGGACCTCTAAGAAGAAGTCCGCGCCCTTAAGATACCCACGCTAGGATCTTAAGACTAAACGCTATCTCTAGGGATAAACATAAGAAACGCGAGCCCTAAACCCGCAGTAGCTACTTACCCTAAGCCAACTACTACACTAAAACGATCTGAACAACTACTAAACCCCCTAGTATTTACCGGTAAATAATAAGAGCTCCGATTATTTCTAAGCTAGCTTAAAAATAAGCTAACTAACTCTGTTACGCCCTAAGTTAACTAGAAGGAGATATAGCTAACCTTATTAAACCGCTTTAGCTAAACTTAGTATAAAGCCTAGTTGTACTTCTTAAAGCTATATATAGTAACCTAAACCGCTAAGCTACTACTTAAAGAAAGATAAACTATATAACTTAAGGAACGAAAAGTTTCCTAGTATACTTCTCTAAATTTAACTATTACGTAAAGGAAACAGGCTAGAACGACTCCGCACTAATTAATAGCCTTATTAAATCCCTAAGCCCTAAACTAAAAATCTCCCTAATAGGCGTAGACCTACCGGGAGCCCTTAATGCCTGCGTAAACGTTATTAATAAATAATATAATAATATACTACGCCTGACGCCGAAGCCCGCTTTACAATATAATACGGCAACCCCGTAAACGTCTATTAAGTTATTATCTTAGCCTAAGCACCTTAACGCTATAGATATTAACACTGGGACCCTAGGGTACGCCCCACTAGGGTCCTCTAAATAAGAACAACGCGTTAAGCTAGGCCTCTACTTTAAATATAGAAGTAGCTCTTACCTCTCCAACTACTACTCCGTCCCTATACCTAAATATAAATTATAAACAGCTAATACTAGCAGCCGTTTACCGCATCGATCTTTTGGTTACCGTCCCCAATCTCTACCTAGTTTTAGCCCTATATCTAGTAAGCACTATTTATAAGGACGAAGCTACAGCTGACGTTCTATAAGAACCCCACCCTAATTACCTCTAAAAGGAAGGTCCTAGAGCTAAGTCGCTCTCTAGGATAGCTCTACTATAGGATCTTGTTAAACGTATTTAACGTTATAAACTCTAATTCTTAGGAACGTAGCATAACTATTAACTACCGTCTTTAGTAGAATATTTAATAGGCTAACGCTTAAATCCTAATTAATATAGGAGCTAGCGGTATAGGATTTATTAACGAGATCTTTGCGTAAGATAATGGTTTTACCCTAACTCCCCTTAACCGGTATATTAACGTATTTAGATTTAATAGTAAATACACCGTCTTAGGCCATATTACCTACGTAGTATTTCTAAGGCTCCAATACCTAAACTATAAAGAATTAATTAAACTTTTGTTACTACCCTAGGTTACTTAGTAATCCTTAAACAACCCTAGATAAAGCTATATAAGGTAACTATTAATTAAGACAACCTTAAGCTTCTATTTACCGCCCCCTATTATAAGCAGAAGTGCCTTATAACTTGCTACTTAGACCTAAAACTAAAAACTAAAAAATCTACCACAATCTACTAGTCTAAAATTTCTATAACTGTCCACCCTATACCTAAGGAATCCACTAGATTCTACTAACCTAGGAACTCTACTAAATTCCATAAGTTATTACTAAGCACTATACCGCCCTAAGCTAAGTAAAAGCTTAAGCTTTATATACGAGAATACTAAAAGGACTGGTATTCCACTATAAAAAAGATTTTTAAAGAACCCGAACCTAAATCTAATATTAACTCCGTACCTAATACCGAACCTAAACCCGAATAAGAAACTATGGATAATCTAAATAAGCTTGACACCCTAGATATCCGCATAATTGGAGCTACCCTACTAGTGTAACTTGCTAAGAAACCCAAGCATACAATCTTCGCTATTATAATGGCCGATATTAAGAAGGCCTTGGCACTAAAGAAGTACACTAACCCTGCCACGAAGGTACTAATAGAGTATTATTATCGCCTAGATGTATTCTTATAAAAGGAAGCTAATAAGCTACTAGAATACTAACTATACGACTATAAGATTATACTTAAAGAAGGAAAGCAGCCTAGATTTAGACCCTTATACAGGATATCCTAAAATAAACTCTAAGTACTATAAAAGTATTTAGACGAGAACCTAAGTAAAGGATTTATTAGAGTAAGCTTATCGCCTATAGCCGTACTAGTGATCTTTGTTAAGAAACCTAGCGGCGGTCTGCGCTTCTATATAGACTACCAAGCTCTTAACGCCGTTACCGTTAAAAACTAATACCCGATCCCGTTAATACAAGAGACGCTAAACTAACTAAGTAAGGCTCGTTACTACATAAAGCTCAATATTATCTCTGCATTTAACCGTCTCCGCATTATAAAAGGAGACGAATAGCTTACTGCATTTCGTACCCGATATAGACTATTTAAGTACTTAGTAACACCCTTTGGCCTTATAAACGCTCTAAGCTCGTTTTAACACTATATAAACAATACCCTGCGCCCCTACCTGGATATCTTCTATACTACTTATATTAACAATATCCTAATATATAGTAATAACCTAACCGAATATTGGAAATACGTTAACTTTATTTTATAAGCCCTATACGGAGCTAGTCTATAATTAGATATAGATAAATATAAGTTCTATAAAACGGAAGTCCTATACCTTGGACTTCTTATTTTTATAAACGGTATATAAATAGACCTAAAGAAAGTTAAAGTAATTATAAACTAGTAAGAACCTAAGAACGTTAAGGATATAAGAGCCTTTATAGGATTTACTAATTTCTACCAACGGTTTATTAATAACTTCTCCGCCCTGGTTTTACCCCTTATAGCTCTAACCTAAAAAGATAAAGTTTTTATCTTTAATAAGGAATGTAAGAAGGCCTTTGCCTATCTAAAGGTTATATTTACTACTACGCCTATACTCTAACACTTTAGCCTAAACCAAATAAGCGTTATAAAAGCCAACTTATCTAACTACGTTACTAGAGGCATCCTATCTTAATATAATAAGGATAGAGTATTATACCCTATAGTATACTTCTTAAAACAACTAAGCCCAACTAGATATAACTACGAGATCTACAATAAGGAATTGTTGGCTATTATTAGATATTTTAAATCATGGCAACCCAAACTAGAAGGCGCTAGATTTCCAATTAAGGTCCTTAATAACTATAAGAACCTACAGTACTTTACAACTATAAAATAGCTAAGTTATTATTAGGCCCGCTGGTTAGAATATCTATCTCATTTCCAATTCTTAATTACATACCGCCTAGGTGTCTAAGGCTAGAAGCCTAATACCTTAACCCAACGCTTGCAAGACGCGTTAGCCCTAAAAGAAGCGCGCTCTTACCAAAATCAGACCCTACTTTACCCTAAACTATTTAACCCTCCTACTAAAGATCTTACGGTACACGTCCTTGAAATAACTAATTAATTAATTAAATAGATTATAGTTAATAAATACCTAAATGACGAGTTTATCTAAGAAACGCTTAAGCTAATATAAGATGGCATTAAACGCTCTAAAAAGATTTCTTTAAGTAAATACAAAGCCTGTGGAAACCGCTTATATTACTAAAATCAACTAATTATCCCTAATTACGATAAGCTTAAGCTTAAACTCCTTAAACACGTATATAATCTACCTATTACCAGCCACCCGGGCTAAGGAAAAACCCTAAAACTACTCTAATAGGAGTATTATTGGCCGAATATATATAATATAACACGAAGGTACGTCTCTAGCTGCTATACCTACTGATAAGCTAAAGCCTCGCATAAGACATATAACGGTCTTTTAAAGCCGCTACCTATTCTAAACCGAAAATGGAAGGATATCTTAATTAACTTTGTTGTTAACCTTCCTAAGAGTAAAGGCTGCATGAATATTATAGTAGTTATAGACCGACTATTTAAAATAAGACACTTAATCGCCTGCCCTAATATATTAACGCCTGCCATTGCCTAACTATTCCTAGATTATATATAGAAACTCCACGGACTCCCTAAAATAATTATCTCTAATAAAGGCAGCTAGTTTACCTTAGCATTCTGGAAAGAACTAACTACTCAACTCTATATTAAAGTACTATTATTTACCGCGTATTACCTAGAAACGGATAGCTAAACGGAATATATAAATGCTATAATGGAACAGTATATTTAGATATATACGTCGTATTTATAGGATAACTGAATTAACTGGCTTACATTCGCCGAGTTTATTATAAATAATTCCGTCTTAGAAACTACGAAAGTCTCCCTATTCCTAGCTAATTATAGCTAGCACCCACGAATAGGTTTTAAACCCTTTAGTAATATTCCTTACCCTACTTACTATGCCTTATAAGTTATAGAAGCAAATAAATTTATAAAGAAGATAGAGGAACTATAACAGTTTCTTACTAATGAGATAATATGGGCTTAATCTGTCTATAAAGCCGTAGCGAATAAGAAACAAACCCTAGCACCGGCCTACTAAATTAGTAATTTCGTTTAGCTAGATATAAGAAATCTAAACACGAAACGGCCTACTAAGAAACTTAATTGGAAGAACGCTGGCCCTTATAAGGTTAAAAAGGTTATCTTTCTTTATGCCTACTAACTGAAGCTCCCTAATACGGTTATAATCCACCCCGTATTCTATACGTCAGTTCTCTGCCCTACTACCCCTATATTAGACGCCCTGCCTAGATAGATATAAGACCCTCCCCTACTAGTTAAAGTGGATGGCGAGAACGAGTACTTTATTGAAAGAATTAACGATATTAAGTATAATAAACGGAAACACTAATATATGTATCTTACGAAATAGAGAGGCTTTACTAAGTCCTTATGGGAACCCGTTAACTCTATAGGACTTTTATAAACTTCACCTAGAACTACCACAGCCCTATTTCGCAGAAGCTTGAGTTTAAAGAGGGGGTACTGTTATGGGATACCCCTGTAACACCTTATACACATCTATCTATTTCTACCAACTTGGCAATTAGAGGCTAACCGTAAAATGGCAATCTAATGGCAATCTAATGGCAATCTAACGGTAATCTACGGCATTCTGCTATATTCTGCTAAGTTCTACTAAATTTTGTCAAGTTCTGCTAGGACTATAACCTAAACCCTATTCTGCCTATATACGTGTTAACTAAGCAACTAAGTTAATAATATATGCCCTTTCTTCCCGTTTTCCTACTTTCTTTCCTTACGTAACGTCTTGACCTCCTTATATAGTTTATATACATAGCTTAATAATATCTACCTTGCTATATATTATCGCCGCTTATACTCACTTCGTAATAGATTATAACTATATTTTATCTATTACGGTCTAAAGGTAGCTTATAAAAATCTATAGAGATATATTACTAGGGGCGGTTAGGTATTAAAAGGGGTTTTAATAGTCCTAGGGTTTTATCTCATAGAATTATAGACTTATAGTAGTTATTGCAGTTCCGTATATAGCGGTTAATATCTATAATTATTCTAGGCCGGTAGTAGTAGTTGCTAATAATCCTACGGGTCTTATTTTTTTTAGGGTAGGCCGTAGAGACCTAGGTATATACTTTAGTACTAAGCCAAGTCCATAAATTCTATTCCTCTACTACTACTAGCCGTTTACGGTACTTAAGTAGTCCACTTTTAAGGGATTATAGGCTAGAAACGTTCTTTACCTTTTCGCGGTACTCTTATAAAAAAGGGGCTGTATAGTTTACCTATAGTAGTTTATTAATAAGGTCCAGTTCTATAGAGTTAGTAGGGCATATTTTAGTATCTAAAGAGTCTATATTTAGTTCTGCCCGTATTTAAGGGTTAAAGTACTTTAGTTATAGTAGCGCCTAGGTCCGTAATAAGATCTTTACGGCTATCTAGTTATTTATACCCTATTTACGCCTTATAAGAGCGTCCGTATAGTTAGTAGCGCCTAGCCTATATATAATTAGGAAGTTAAACTAAAATAGGGTATCTGCCTAGCGCGCCTATTAGGCTATAAGGGCCTTTATTATTATAAAATATTCTAAGGCCTTATAATTAAAAACCACCTAAATAAACTTAGGGGTACCTAGTTAGGCTTACCAGTGCTAAAAGCTAGAGATAATAGCTAGTATTTCTCTATTGTAAATCAGGTAGTTTAGCTTAATATCTACTATAGTCTTTAAATAGTAAGCAATAGGGTACCATTCTCCGTCTATCTACTTTTAGGAGTAAACGCCAGCTATAACGCTATCTAAGGCATTGGTTTCTAGTATTAAGGGCCGTTCTAAGTTAAAGTAGGTAAGTAAGGGAGCAGAGACTAGTCATTTCTTAAGCTTATTAAAGGCCTGCCTATATACAGTATTAAAGTAAAAGGGCCGGTCCTTATAGGTAAGTAGGCTTAGTAGCCGGGCAATTCTACTATAGTTCTTAATAAAGTATTAGTAGAAGTTACAAAACCCTAAGAATAACTACACCACCTTTACGGTCCTTAGGGGTACCCATTAGTTAATTACGGCCGTCTTTTTTAGGTCTGCCTTAATTCCACTTATACTAATAATAAACCCTAGGTACTTTATATGCTTAACACTAAATTCTAACTTCTTAATATTAGCTTAGAGGCTAGCTTCCCAAAGCCGTTATAGGACTTTATAGATATACTCTTTATATTCCAGTTTATTTTTAAAGTCGATTATAATATTATCTAGGTATGCTGTATAGAAGTTATTAAGGTAGTTAAATAGTATATTATTTATATATTGTTAGTATATAGCCAGTCCGTTAGTTAGTCTAAAAGGCAGTACTTTATATTTATACGTTCCGTAATAGGTCTAAAATATAATAAGGTCTTTTAATTTAGAGTTTATCCTAATTTAGTAAAAAGCCTAGCGGATATCAAGCTTTATAAAGATCTTAGCTTTACTTATTTAGGCCAAAGTCTTATTAAGTAAAGGTAGTAGGTAGCGGTCTTTAAGGGTTAAATTATTAAGCTTATAGTAGTCAATACAGAAACAAAGTCCTCTATTTAGTTTTTTAGTAAAGAGAATAGGTAAGTTAAAAGGGGCTTAACTAGGCTTAATAAAGCCCTTATCTAGGTTATTAATATGATACTACTTTATAGCCTATAATTTAGCAATAGATTACTATCGGAGGGGGCTATAACTAAGGGTAACTACCTTATCTAGCTTAATTTTAATCTTATAGTTATACGGTTAGTAAGGCGGAAGTATATTAGACGCTACTTTAGAGAAGGTATCTTTAAATTTCTAGTATTAATAGGGCAGTTTCTATTCTACTAGCTCCTCATCTATAAGTTTGCCTTTCTCTTAGGCTAGGGCTTCTTTCTCTTTAATTAATTAATTAATTTCATATAAGCTAGTTATAAAGGTAATAGTATTAAGCTAAACTAGGTTTTGGTAGAATCCTATAGCGCCAATATAGCAAATATTAACTAGCGGGAGGTCCGTGGGTTTCTTTACGGATATTTAGGCCGTATTTTACGGTATAGGGTTTATAGTCTTCCTTAACTTACATTCCATTTTCCGTAAGTTATCCTTCTAATTTATTAGTTTAGTATATCGTCTAATATCCCTAGCCTTCCTTTATAGCTGCGTAGGGCCTAAGTTCTCTATTAAGGACTTAGCTAAGCCACTACCAACTTTCTAAGTCTTTAGTGCGGGTAGTATAACATAGGCAGTCTAGAGGCGGCGTAGTATACGGATCTATTACAGATTAAGCTATATATCCTTCTTAAAAGCCTAGTCCCTACGCGTCGCATCGGCTTAGTAAACGGTATTTATCTATAGCTATATAAGGTTTTCTATTATAATACTAATCTCTTTTATAAAGGAAGGCGTTAGGGGTATAGTTTTGGGCTAGATAAGCTGCCTATTCTATATATTAAGCTATAGGCCTAAATAGGCTAGCTATTTTCTCCTTAAGATTATATTATAGCTTCTAAGGTCCGTAATAAGAAAGGGGACGTTATACTATCTTTGTCTATTAATATAGAGGTAGATCCGCAAGATAGTTATAATAGGTGGCCCTATTTATCTATTATACCTATAAATAGGGATTAGTTTAAGCAGTTCTTTAAGGGGTGCATTTAAAAAGTCAGCCAGTTTTGCAGCGCACTTTATATTAATTAAGGTAAAGGCATTTACTCCTAAGTTAGCTAAAGCAAAGGTTAAAACTTAATATCTATTACAGAATAAAGTATAAGGGATAGTATAGCTTCTTTTACTAACTAGCTAACCTAGATTGATATATAATATATTAATCCCTTTTAACCCTAGAGAGAAGTCTTCCTCTAGGGTTCCTCTTTTTCTAACTTTATACTATCCTCCTAAATTAATAGGACCTTATTTATCTTTGCCTTTATTAGGCAGTTCCTTATAGGGTAGCCTAGTTAACCGTATAAGAAGTAAGCTCCTTAATCGCTAAAGGCCTATATATAGGGGTCGCTGTATATAAGCCGGGTGTACACTAGGCCCGCAGTAGGGGTAGCTACGCGGTTAGCTACTAGGCTAACTATAGGCTAAGCGGCTAGTACTATAGGGGTTACTAATTGTGCTAGGGCACTATAGGCCGTTCTTATATTACTTATAGCCTAGTTTATAAGATTTCTAGTTTTTAGCTAATTAGCGCGTGCCTTAATGCGATGGAGGCCTTAGTTAATAGCTAGGCAATAATTCGTAAGTTCCTTTAACGTCTATACTATAGTATAAGCTAACAATACAGCCCGCTATAGGTCTAGGGTAAGCTTATTAAAGAGGTCTAGTAATAGGTCTTCCTAAGAGATCTAGGCCTATTTAGCTAGGTATAGAAAGCGGGTTTAAAAGGCTAAAAAGGTCTCCGTTATTTTTATATTTAGGCTTTTATAGCTAAGGCGAGCGTTCTATACTTTAAAAGGGTCTTTATAAATAGAAGATAACTATTTAACTATTTCTTCTTTAGAGATAAAGGGGTTTGCGGAGTCTTTAGTATATTATAGGCGTAAATACGTTTAGGCGTCTCCGCTAGTACAGCCAAAGACATAGGCCATTCTAGCTCGGGCGTTAAGGAAGTAGTCTATATTAACTTTAAGCTTATCCTATAATTAAAGCTTCTAATTATTAAATATAGGGTTAGTTCCATCTATAAGTAGCGGGGGATCCGCAACCTTTACTAACCGCTTTAGTGCTATATAGGCCTTAATAGATCTACTAAGGCGCTAAAATAGGGCCTAAAGGGCTATAGCAAGTCTTTAGTTATTTAATAATAACTCATTATTAGATATAGGGGTATCTCTAGCTTTAAGCAGCTCTCGTAGTTATTTAATTTCGGCATTAGCTGCCGCAAGCTCCGCCTAAGGGGTTAAGACGTTAATTATTTCCTTATCTAAAGTATTTAAGGGTCCTATAGCTGCTTTACCTACTACTATATTTTATAGCATAGTGGTAGGGGTATTAGGTAATTCTAGGTAATTTCTTTAGGGGTTCTAGTCTGTGTATATCTTATAGGTCCTTTCCTTAGGGTTCTATTCTTTTCTTTTAGGTCCTATCCTTATAGTCCTAATAATATCCTTAAGGTCTTGTTCTGTATTCTTGTCCTATTTATAGTCTTATAAATATATTTAAGTTCCTTCTTAAGAAGAAAGAGTAGAGTGAGCTTTAGATAATATTAGTAACTTAGTTAATTAAAATATAAGCATAGCAAGAAGGACGTGTACAAGCCTATATAATTAGATTGTCTATAAACAAGAATCTAAAGCTAGAGAAAGGAAAGGAGAAGGAAAGCAGCGCCAGTTAAAAAAGGGTTCTTTTATGCGGTCCTCTAGTTACGTAACCGCAAAGTTCTACTAAGTTCTGCTAAGTTTTGCCAAGTTCTACTAGTTCTATAACAATAAAAGGCTACTAAAGCTTCTAACTAGAATATCTAATTATTTAATTAATAGTATTAAATAAAAGTTATAGGTAGTTTAAATATAAAACGCACATTAAATATTTAAAAAAAAATCTTTTTTAATATCTTCTATTTAGAGAATAATTACTAGTTCTTTTCTAAAAGAGAACTAGTTTCTTTTAGAATCCGTTTAAAATAGTAATAAAACCTCTTACTCCCTATTTAACTATATTTTAGCTAATATATCTTAATTAACTAAGTTGCTTATATTATTTAAAGCTTTTATTAGTTTTTTTCCAAAAAGGAACTTAAATATATTAATAAACTATAAATAGAATAGGAATATAAAATTAGACTAAAATACTATTTATAGGACCCTAAGAATAGAACCTTAATAGAAACTATTAGAAATTACCTTTATTTATAAGGACCTCTTTAAGATATAAAATACCCAACTTAATTATAAAAGCCCAAATATAAAAACAATAGAGACCTTTTTAGCTTTTTAGATCTACTTTTTAGACCTGGCTAGCTAAGCCTAAATTCCCTATAAAGACTTAATACTAGACCTCTTTAATAAGCTTACTTTAGACCTATAGCGCGTTATACTACTAGTTTTTACTATTATATAGACGTTAAAGGTACTTATACATTAGGAAATTTTTTTTTAGCCCCGTTGTTGCAAGCGAAAATCAGGGTCTGCAAAACCTGCGTAAGTCGCAATTTTGGCAATTTGCGGGCAATTTATAGCAATTTGCTACAAACACGTAACCCTAATTTTCGGCCGCAACAACGTGGCTAAAAAAAATTTCCTAATGTATAGGAAGTGTAACCGTAGGGGCAGGCCAGTAGACCTCTCTTATTAAATACGAAATTGCTATATATTAATAGGCACACTCCTGGTTCTTTAAGCGGCAAGTTAATAGACTTCTATTATTAAGCATGAAATTGCTGTATATTGCCTGGTATATTGCCCAGTTCCTTAAGCGGCAAGTTAGTACACTCTAGTTATTGGGCACAAAACTACCGCATATCGCCTAGCATATCGCCTAGTTCCTTAAGCCGTAAGCTAGCAGACTTCCATTACTAAGCGCGAAACTGCTGCATATTACCTAGCATATTGCCCGGTTCTTTAAGCGGCAAGCCAGCAGACTTCCACTACTAAGTATGAAGTTGCCGTATATTGCTAGGTATATTACCCAATTCTTTAAATTGCAAGCTAGTAGGCGTCGCCTATTAGTAGAGTATTCCGACATATTAGCTCGCATATTGCCCGGTTCCTGCGTCGTAAGCTAGTAGACTTGTTATATTAATAGAGCACTACAACACATCGCCTGGCGCATTACTTGGGTCCTTAAATAGCAAGCTAGCAGTTGTCGCTTATTACTAGAGCACTGCGATATATCCGGTCGCTCATTGCCCAGTTCCTTAAATAGCAAGATAGTAAACTTCTCTTATTAATATAAGAATTGCGGTATATTGCTGATATATTGCCCTATTCTATAAAAAACAACCCAATATGCCTTTTATTAACCGTAAGAATGCGGTATATCGCTAAGAAACATTGCTTACTCCATTAAAAAAAAACCCCAGCATATGCCTTCTATCAGCCATAAGACTGCGGCATATTGCCCACTATATTGCCCAATTCTTAAAACAACAGCTTGGTATACTTCTTCCACCAGATAAGACTTTGCGGTAAATTGCCTAGTATATTGCTTAATTCTGCGCTAAAATATTGAAAATACCTCGCTAGAATACTTCTACTAGCTGCTCCTTCGAACTTTCTGGCTTATTTATGTCTACGTCTAGTATCTTATCCGCGGCGGTCTTTTTAAACTTATGCTTATTTAGAATTCTAACCTTAATACGGGAAGCCGTGTTGCACAAAATATATGCTGTTATAAGAGGGTTTTCTTGGCTAATTTGGTAGATATGGTATATAAACTGTTCCTGTTTGCTAAAGGACGGATTAAGCTTTATAAGCACAATAAAGTGTGCCTTGTTAAGGGTAATACCCTCCGTAATAGCCTTTAGAGATAACAAAAGAATCTATGGTCCGCTTAGCTGCTTCTATAAGTTATAGATAATATAGTTCTTTTGCTTTAGTAATGTTCCTTTAGGGAGATATATAATAGCGTTCTTGCTATATTTAGCAACCAAGGCCTAAAATAAGTGTTAACTTAGAGTTCTGGTTAAGCAAGCTGCTGTTAAGAGGTAAAAAGATAGAGTGTTTTGTCACTTACTGCTATATATACCGCCCTAATAGTCGGGAAATCAGTGCTAATAACAACCTTGCTATAATACCCCCCGACGTTTTTTAATCGTATAACTTCTTTATAGATAGCTAAAAGCGCCTCGAACTTTGCATTACCGCGAAGAATTTCCTCCTTATTTTTATCTAAGATGCTTCCAATAGGAGATTTAATTGATTTTGCGTGAAATTTTGCTTATACGTCGATTTTGTCGTCGTCTGGCAGATCCTTATTATATCTATCCTTCTATAAAAGTAACCCGGGCGTCGTCGCTGTAACACGGCACGTAAAGTAGGTGCTTGAGGAGGTACCGGCCATTTGTACTGGTTGGTTCCCCTTAGGACAATTATCTTCTTTCCATTCGACCATTTTCTGCTAGAATGCCTCTTCTATTTCTGACGCCATTGCACTTTCTATACCCTATAGCAATTCAATTTCTACAGTTCTATACTTATAGTTTAGGTGGTGAATTTAGAGCTCGTCTAAAATAACTTTTAATTTTCTTCCGTTAAAGCCGATGGTATTTAAAGTATGGCGAATTTTAAAGTTTATAAGTATTTCTCCGCCGACCTAAACCGATTCTTTATATACCGTAGACTGTAAGACCCCTTTAGGGTTGCTCTTTCCTTGTTTTAAAAAATGACTCCATAGCTTCGCCATTTTTTTAACTTTAACGGACGTGCATTTTTTAAGAATGCTATTGTCTTAGGCGCTTGCCCAATTTAGATCTAAAAGGCCACTTATAATAAACTAATATATGTCTACGACACCATTCTCTATTGGAGTCTTTAATATAGCCCAGATAAAGAATCTAAGGCGTTTCGGTATAGTACTTTTGTAGAAACGAAGAAATTGGTTAACTGTAGTCTCTTTATTCTTCTCGTTATGAAACTCATCCTATAAAACCCTACTAAAAAACGTAGTCTTAACCAACTACTGACCTTTATCCTCTCGCTTACCGTTAGATAAGAAGCGGTAGACTCTTTTAGTAATTGTGAAGTTGTTAATAACACGCTGTTTTAGGTATTTAGATGTCGTAATTACAACAAATCTTATTACCGAGGCAGCCGGGGTACTAACTAAAGGATTGCCCTTTCTAAGTGGTAGGACACTATTGGAGAACTATAGGTAAGGGGTCTTTGCTTTATCTGTAAGAGCCTAATAAGTATTTAAAGCATTATAGGCGGTCTAGTTTCCCAACGTTTCTATTTCTAGCCACTTATCTAAAGTCGGCTGCTCCATACTTGAAGAAATATCCGCCGTTAAATAGTACATTGCAACTCTTAGCGGTGCCTGCACTTGCGTTACAAGTGGTAAGTCTTTAAACAATAAGATATAATTATCTCTCTAGGCAGTAATAATATATGGAACTGCGATAACTAGGCTAGCACTATACTATTTACGCATTGTGGATGTAGCGTTGCGATTTACGTACGAGTATAGTAAAGGCACTCTATCCTGGCTAGGACACTTAACGCTATTAGCCTAGTGGCCCTCTGGTAGATGTTAAGTAGCATTTCCAGCAGCTTAATTAGTAGCTACTTCGTCTAGGTTTATAGTATGGTGGTAGTTAAGGACAATAATTAAGTATGCGGTTACTGTTTTGCCAGTCCCTATACTGTCTGCAAAAACCCTACTATTTAGCTCTATGCGTTTCTGGTAGAATATCTTAAATATACTATATAGCTAGTATGGGAACGCTTTAAACTCTAAATTTAGACCTTATTTGCGGGGAACGGGGACCATATCATTCCCTAGGAGGGCCCCTTTAGAAACCCCCTATAGCTTAGCTGAGTGTTTATATATCTACTACTCCATTCTCTTAACCTTGCCGCCTGCTTTTGCTGTGGCGGCTTCTTAAAATCTAAAAAAAGCTAACGTTAGTCTAATTTAAGATGTACTCTATATGCTTATATGCCTATACCTTTACTTAATACAATTGGTAGCCTCTACCTCCCTATTGGCTTTATTTATCGTATCTTTAAGGGCCTCTTCTTCTAGGTTGTCGTCTTCTGTAGAAACCTATATAGTATTACCAGCTAGATCGTCTGCGGTTATAACTTGTAGTTAAGCTGGTTTGGGATCCGGAGCGGTTGCGCTTTAGAGAGCATTATAATTGTCTTCGTTCTCCTCTATACTGTTGGGACCCCCTATAGGCTAGATAGCTAGACCGCCGCGGCCGTCCTCGGTAGTTTGCCGCAATTTGCCTTTAGATGCTCTAGCAGATTGCTCCCTTTTATGACTACGTTTCTTCCGACCTAATAAACTTGGAATGCTGCTGTACGCTAATAAGGTTGATAAAGCATCGCTCTTATTTTTGATGTCTTTATTAACGAACTTATTATTTAAGTACTCTAAGTGCTTGCGGGTCTGCTTAAATATAGTCTTCTGCCATTTCTTGTGTATAGGCTTACCGCGCAAAGACTGGCGAATTGGGGTATTGGTGATACTGGGAGGGTTTATGCTCTGCTTGCGCGGTGTTTAGTATAGTGTTTCTATAATTAAATGCTTGGCTGTAATTATTAGTATATAGATAGCTAGATATTATTAAAAGAACTTATAATCGGTACTCTTAAGTATAAATTCCACTTTACTTCTATAGTATAGTATGTATTGCTAGAATGCGGCTTGTAATGCCCCTTACTAGGTAATACAAGCCTCCTTATAGGATTTAATGTCGACCTATACAATTTAATCCTTATTTAAGTTAAACCCTACTAATGCTGCAACCTCTTAAAATAGCGAAAAACTAATTTCTTTAATTGTTAGAGTTTCTGTGTTGGCTTCTATAATATTATAGATCGTATAAAGCTCTATAGTGTTTTAGGTGGTTAAGTTTATTCTTTAAAATTAGAAGGTTATATTTTTAAGTAAAAGCGGCTTGCCTAATAATATAGGGCCTAGTGATTTCGAGATTTGCTTAGGAGCAAATGTAGACACTAGCGTTATTATGGGTTCGAATTTAGGTTAAGTCTGACTTTTAGGTTCTAACTTATTTTGCCGTTTTATAGCATTAGTTCTCTAAGATGTTATTAAAGCAATAATAGTATCTTTGGACTAGCTCTCTAAAACACCTTCCCTTTTAGGCAAGTTGCTAAGGACCTTCTAGATAAAGTTATCGCGTAGTACTTTATCTTTAGCAGTATAAAACGCGACTTTATTAAGCCTAGCCTCTACTATATTATCTAAGATTGTTTTCTTAATTTCCTTAAGGTAACAAGCATTGATTTCCTATTTATTTATAATATCCGAGTCCTTTATAGTAATGTGTAAAGATACTGAGATAAAATAAAGGAGAAGTAGAGCGTTGCTATATAAGAGCGGAAGAATCTAGTTAGTGTTTAGTAAAGGTGCAAGTCTAAAGTAGGTGGGTAAGATAAACCGATTGTAAGAATGAATTAACTAGGCAGATTGCCGCAGTTCTAGGGTGTAAGTTACGGCTTAAAGTAGTAATTAGCGGTTAAACTAATTAATTAACTGATTAATGTTGCGTAGAGGTGCTATACAAGAGTTGGTTAAGGTAGTAGAGGTAAGGAGTTAGGCGAAGTAGATATCAAAGTTAAGTGCTCCCGCAGTAACGCTAGTAGGCAAATTGCCATTATCTGATGCTTATTAATGGTAAGGTAAATTAAGAAGTTCTAGTGAATACGCAGAATGCCGAGTCTAGCGGCATTTTGCGGTAAATTGCCTTAGGTAGTATAAGTCTTATATAGTTATAATTTTTAGGATTTAAGAACTAAACTAACTTATTAATTTATTAAACCTTATAAATCCTGCCTCGACTACTAATATAAAAAGGTAATAACTTAGCTAAGTATAGAATTTACGTATTGTTTTTGATTATTTTTTAATAGGAGACTAGGTAAAGCTAATTGAGCCTTTACTATAGCCTCCTTTAAGCCCTCCTATACCGCCCTTAATTAATCCTCTATATTGAACAGCCGCTAGTTAAACCGTTTAACTACTTATAGCACTTAATACACCTCATTTAGCGTATATAGTACGTCCTCCCTTATAACCTTAAGCTGGTCCTTTACCAAAAGCTCTTAAAATATTACCTTTCTTTAATTTATATTATGCGCTTCGGTTAGTTGCGAATATAGTTTTATAACCTTAGAGATGATCCTACTTTATTACTTAGGCGTCCTAGATTAAATTGACGATAGATATATTTTAAGCCTTTTTAGCTTTTTAAAGTTCCTTAATTTCCGTCTTTAAACTCTCTATTCTGGTGATTAGTGGGTAATGTAGTCTGTAAAGCATCCTATCCCTCCTTTATACGACTAATTGTCTGACTTACAATATTAAAGAGGTCCCTCTTTGTAGTTTTCTAGTTTCTATAACAGCTATCTCCGCGGCGCTGTTTTTATTCAACTTGGTTCTCCCTAGACTATATATAGCAGCATTTCCAGCGGCTAGTAGGACAGAATAGGTTGGCGGAGGCTTCTTAATAGGTAGCTAAGCTGTTTTTGTGGCTTTAGCTACCTTACCATTCTTCTCCTACTTAATTAAAAACCCTTTAATCTCCTTCTAGTAACTATCCGCCGCTTTTCTTCTTTCGCGGCTTTAGAGCTGGCTTAGTGGTCCCATCTCTATTCTTTAGTGACGCCTTTTTAATGTAGGGACGCTTAGTGCGCTTAGCTGGGGTAGTTGTATACCTAAGGTTTTCATTTATCTGTAATAGCCAATTAGCGTAAGATATCTATAACTCCTCATTAGCATATATACTATTGCGACGTTTACTTTAAAAATAGGTTAAGGGCTAGTATGTAGTTAAGTTAAGGGGAAATTAGTTTTAATATAGAGAGTAGGTAATAAATAGATAGATAGTGTTTAGTAGTAAGATCTAAGAGGGAAGCTTATCCTTATTAACGTTAAGAATGCGTATAAAGCGGATAGGTGGTAGTAATTCGGGGGAAGACTTTAATAGAGGATTATTCTATATAATCGGCAGCTGGTTAATAGAGGAAGGGCAGAAACCTATAGTTATAATATTATATATTACGACATTTTGCCTAACTTCCTTAAATATATATATAGGTGGTGGCCTTCTATAGCATTTTATCGGCATTATAAGTTGACGCGTTTTGGTGAGGCTTGCTAATAAAATTACGCTAGTTAGGGTGCCCGTAGTATGCTAACCTAGGCAGGAGCGCCCAAAGCGCCTAATATAAAAAGTCTTTTTTACTAGACGAAGGGATATGGAGCTCGAAGCTCCTTACTATTTGGTTATAAATCGCCTCTATATTATAACTGTTCAATCTATACGCCTTTTAGTATCACCCGTTTTATAATTAGTGGCGGCTACTACTATAGCTTATTTAAATCTGTAATTAAGTTAATTGTTTAGTAAAGCTCTAGAATAAGGCTCCAGATTTAACTTCGTATATTAATACGTAATTAACGTTAGTGAATAATTCGAAAGAGCCCCTCTCTGCTACTAGGCCTCTATCGCGACTCCCTACTTTAGTATAGCAATGGAGCCTCCTCCTTGACCAACGTCCTCTCTATAATCGGCGTTTCCTATATCTTTGCCTACCTCCTGTACAAACCCCCTAGAAACAAGCTTATCGCAATTAAAAAGGTTAAGATAATAACATTATATAAGGCATGTAAACGCGACTATAGTATCGCGATCAGGGTATATATCTAGAACGAGCCGTGTACTAGTATAAAGAGAACAGTAGTAGAATAAGCGGGTGTTTTAGATTTTATAGCTAATGCGCCCCTTAATAGATACTAAGTCAGTAGTAAAGCTCTAGGAGTTACTAATTGGCCTTATATTAAGCATAGAGTTACCAGTAATCTATTCTTCCTTAGCCGCATTTTGAATTAGGTATAGATCTAGAGCTCTAAGAGCTATATTAACTTTACATTCACTCCGCTCTACTAATTAAATGGTTAGATCCAAAGTCTATATTAATTGTGACTTTAGCTAGGAGCTCCAATCTAATAAGATTACTGCCTTAAAGAGCAAACCAGCAGACTTTAATTACTAAGCGTGAAATTGCCGTATATTGCCTAGTATACGCCCAGTTTCTTAAGCGGCAAGCCAGCAGACTTCCATCACTAAGCGAGAAATTGTCGCATATTGCCTGGCATATTGCCCAGTTCCTTAAGCGGCAAGCCAGTAAACTTCCATCACTAAGCGCGAAATTGCCGCATATTGCCTAGCATACCGCCTAATTCCTTAAGCGGCAAGCCAGTAGACTTCCATTACTGAGCGCGAAATTGCCGTATATTACCTGGCACACCGCCTAGTTCCTTAAGCGGCAAGCTAGCAGACTTCCATTACTAAGCACAAAGTTGCCGTATATTGCTAGGCATATTGCCCAATTCTTTAAATTACAAGCTAGCAGGTGTTGCCTATTAGCAGAGTATTCCGATATATTAGCTTGTATATTGCCCGGCTCCTGCGCTATAAGCTAGCAGACTTACTATATTAATAGAGCACCATAATATATAGCCTGGCGTATTACTTGGGTCCTTAAATAGTAAACTAGTAGGCGCTGCTTATTAACAGAGCACTATAATATACCTAATCGTGCGTTGCCCGGTTCCTGCATCGTAAGCTAGTAGGCTCCTCTTATAAGTAGAGTATTCTAAATATTGGCTCGTATATTGCCTAGTTCCTACGTTATAAGCTAGCGGCTTCTTTTATTAACGGAGCACTGCGATATATTACCCGCGTATTGCCCGGTTCCTTAAATAGCAAGATAGTACCTTCTCTTATTAATAAAAGAATTGTGGTATATTGCCGATATATCGCCTAGTTCCATAAAAAATAACTTAGTATATGCCTTCCATTAGCCGTAAGACTGCTGCACATTGTTAAGTATATTGCTTAATTCTATAAAAAAAATAATCTAGCATTTGCCTTTTACTAACCGTAAGACTACGGAATACTGCCTACTATATTGCCTAATTCTAAAAATAATAGTCTGTTATACTTCTTCTACTAGAGAAGAATTTACGGCAAACTACCTAGTATATTGCCTAATTCCGCGCTAAAAGGATTAAAAATATATCGCTACTATAATCTATAACATTTATATTAGCTGCTTCTTTAAATTTCCGGGCTTATTTATGTCTACGTTTTTCTTAAACTTAAGCTTATCTAGAATTCCACTTTCGATACGGGAAGCCGTTAATAGTAACACCCTCCGCAATAGCCTTTAGAAATAATAAGAGAATTTACGGTCCGTTTAGCTGCTTCCACAAGTTATAGATTATATAGTCTTTTTGCTTTAGTAGTGTTCCTTTAGGGAGGTATATAACGGCATCCTTACTATATTTAGCAACTAAGGCCTAAAATAAGTGTTAGCTTAGAGTTCTAGTTAAGCGTGCTGCTATTAAGAGGTAAAAAGATAGAGTGTTTTACTACTTACTGGTATATATACCGCCCTAATAAATAAAAAATTTACTATAATAGCCTTTAACATATAGTGCTGCTATAATTTCTTTATAGATAGCTAAAAGCGTCTTAAACTTCGCGTCGTTATAAAGAATTTCCTCCTTGTTCTAATCTAAGATACTTTTAATGGGATTTTTAACTGCGTTAGTGTAGTATTAAACTGGACGTTTATTTTTTTTATTGTCTAGAAGATCCTTATTAAATCTATCCTTCTATAAAAGTAACCCGGGCGTTATCGCTGGATTATAGCACGTAAAGTAGCTGCTTAAGGAGCTGCTGGCCATTTATACTAGTTTTTTCCTAGTAGGAGAACTATCTTCTCTCCATTTGACCATTTTCTGCTAGAATGCCTCTTCTATTTTTAACACTATTGCACCTTCTATGCTGTATAGGAATTTAAGTTCTTTAGTTTTATAATTACACTTTACGTATTAAATTTAGAGCTAGCCTGGGACAGCTTTCAGTTTTCGGTTATTAAAGTTAATAGTATCCCGGTTACGGCGAATAAGAAAATTTATAAGAATTAGGCCACCGACCTTAACTAATTCTTTATATGTCGCAGACTGCAAGGCACTTTTAGGGTTGCTCCTTCCCTGCTTTAAAAATTGGGTCTATAGTTTAGCTATTTTATTAACTTCCGCGGACGTGTATTTTCTAAAAATACTAGGTTAGCTTAAGCGGTTGCCCAATCTACATCTTTAAGGGCGCTTATAATAAACTAGCATATATCCATAACACCATTTTCTATTACTGTGCTGGAAATGGCCTAGGCAAAGAATCTTAGGTATAGCGGTACTATATTTTTTTTTAAGAATGAAGGAATTGGTTAATATAAGTTTCTTAATTTTTTTTATTATAAAACTTATCCTATAAGATTCTGCTAAAGAGCGTAGTTGTGACAGTCTATGTACTTCTATAAAGGACCGTTAGAGAACTATAAGTAGGGCGTTTTCTTTTTACCTATAAGAGTCCGACTATTATTTATTGTATCGTAATCTAACTAGTCCCCTAAAGTCCCCATTTAAAGCTATTCCTAAGGGTTTAATCGCGCTATTCCTTTAAATATACCTTCTGTCTCGTAGTATATTACAAACCGTAGTAGCGTCTGCTTTTTTATTATAAGCGTAGAGTCCTTAAATAATAAGATATAATTGTCTCTCTAGCTAGTAATTATACTTAGAATTATAATGACTAGATTTGCACCATGCTGTCTTTGTATTATAGATATGGCGTTTCGATTTATATATAAGTATAGAAAAGGCATCTTGTCCTAGCTAGGATACTTAGCGTCTTTAGCCTAGTTGTCCTTCTATAGATGCTGATTTGCATTCCTAGCCGCTTAATTAGCAGCCGCTTTGTCTAGGTTTATAGTATAGTAGTAACTAAGGACAATAGTTAAGTACGCGGTTACGATTTTTCCGGTTCCTATACTATTAGTAAAAACCCTACCGTTTAGTTGCGTGCGCTCTTGGTGGAATATCTTAGATACGCTATATAGTTAGTATAGGAATGATTTAAACTTTAGATTTAGACCCTATTTACTAGGAATGGGGACCGGGTTCTTTGCTAAGACGGCCTTTTTAGGAACTCTATATAGCTTAGCCGAATGTTTATATATTTACTGCTCTATTCGTTAAACCTTGCCTCTTGCTTTAGCTATAGCGGCCTCTTAAAATCTAAAAAGAGCTAATATTAGTCTAATTTAAGATGTACTCTATATAACTATATGCTTATACCTTTGCGTAATAGGCATTATAGCCTATATCTCCTTAGCTTGGGTTATATTATCCTTAGGCGCATTTTTACCTAAGGTATCTTAGATCGCATTGGTTTCTATAATTTTACTAAGGAAAGCTTTTACGGGTATAGTGTTAAATTATTATATGGAGTCTAAGCTAATTAGGGATATAAAGCAGTTTTACTTTAGGGAGTATCGCAATTATCCTTACCGTGCTTTGTATTGTTGGGATTGTCTATAGGCTAGATAACTAGATCATTGCGGCTGTTCCTAGTAGCTTGCCGCAGTTTGCCGTAGTTTGCCTGTGGATGCCTCTAGTAGGTTACTCCCTTTTATAATTACGTTTCTTCGGACTTAATAGACTTGGAATGCCGCTATGTATTAATAAGATAGATAAAGCATCGCTCTTATTCTTGCTGTCTTTATTAATAAACTTAATATCTAAGTGCTTGCGGATCGGCTTAGGCGTGATCTTCTGCCGTTTCTTAAGTGCGGCCTTAGCGCGCGAATACTGTGGGTTAGAGTATCGGCAATTCTGGGAGGGTTTGTGCCCTACTTGTTTGGTAATTGGTATAGTGCTTTTACAATTAAATGCTTAGCTGTAATTATTAGTATATAGATAGCTAGATGTTATTAAAGGGACTTATAATCCGTACTCTTGAGTAGAAATTCCACTCTACTCCTGTTATATAGTATACACTACTAAAATAAGGCTTATAATGGCCCTCGCTAGGTGATATAAACCTCCTTATCGGTGACCACGTCGAGCTAGGTAATTTCATTCTTATCTAAGATAAAACCTACTAATACTAAGACCTCTTAAAATAGCGAGAAACTAATTTCTTTAACTGTCGGAGTTTCTGTATTGCCTTTTAAAATTTATAGACTATATAAAGCTCTACAGTGCTTTAGGTAATTGGGTTTATTCTTTAAAACTAGAAGGTTATATTTTTAAGTAAGAACGGCTTATTTAGTGATGTAAAACCGTGTAATTTGGAGATTGGCTTGGAAGTAAATGTACGTGCTAGCGTTATTATGGGTTTGAATTGGGTTTAACTTCCGACTTTATATTATTTTGCCGTTTAGTGGTATTAGTCCTTTAGGATAATATAAAAGGAATAATAGCCTATCTAGACTAGCTGTTTAAAGCACGTTCCTTCTTAGTTAAGTTGCTAAGAATCTTCCAAATAAACTAATTACACGGCACTTTATCTTTGGCAGTATAAAACGTAGGTTTTTTAAGCCTAGCCTCTTATATGTCATCCAAGATTATATCTCTTAATTTCCTTAAGGCGACGAGTATTAATATCTTATCCCTTCGTGATATCCGAGTCCTTTATTATAATGCGTAAAGATACTAAGATGGAATAAAGAAGGAGTGGAGCGTTGCTATATAAAAGTGGAAGAATCTAATTAGTGATTGGTAAAGGTGCGAGTCTAAAGTAGGTGGGTGAGATAAACTAATTATAAGAGTTAATCTGCTAGGCAGATTGCCGTAGTTTTAGGAAGTAAGTCGCAGCTTAAAGCAGCAATTGGCGGTTAAACTAATTGATTGACTAATTAATGTCGCGTAGAGGCGCTGTGCGAGAGTTAGTTGAGGTAGTAGAGGTAAAGAGTGAAGTAAAGTGGATAAGCCTAAGGTAAATGCTCTTGTTAACGGAATGTGATGCGCGCGAGTTAAAGGGCAATTTGCTATGGCAGATTGCCGCTAAATACGCTTCCTCTAGTTATAGAAAATATTCTTTATAAAACTAGTATAATGGGCGGAGCTAGAAGTATATTAGAATATGCAACCTAAGAACGAGGGTTAATACGCCTAGGACGTTTTGCCTATCTAGGATTGATGTTTTGGCTTAATTAAGACCGCTTTAATATACCCTTTTAAGTAGGGCTTCTAGTAAATAATTAAGACTCTAAATAGTATTAGATTTAAAGCTATAAGGACTAATACTATATACCGCGTATATTCGCAACTATAAAAACAATTATATCCTTAGAGGCTTTAAGCGTTTGTTATATTATATACTTTAAAAGTCCCATATTCCGAACTGGCATAATTATTAGTATATCTGCCTATAACTCCTCCGTCTCTAGGTTAACTCTAGCGTCCTAGGCAATATTGAGAAATTTAGGGAAATCTAGAAGACTCGTCTACCCTTTTGCCGAGTTAGTTTGAAGTAGACTAGCACCTAAGTCTATATAAATTATAGACCGTAGTATATTCTCTAAATCTCGGCATATATAGATTATAAGACCCTAAACGTCATATTTGTTAATATGTTTAGGTAAAAGAGATTAATATATATCCTAAGGCTCTGCATAAGGGTACCCTATAGCAGAATTTGTAGCTCTATACTGAAGTCCTAATTTAGCACTGGCCCGGCTAGCTTTCTTGCGCATATTTAACTACGTGCGAGTAAGGAGATGTTAGGCCACTTCCTTAGTCTACTTAACCGGAGCATTACTGGACTCTGGGATTTAATTGACGATTTTGGCTATAATCTCACTTTAAATAGTGTAATTTATTCGGTTTTGGAAGCGTATAGATATTATATTGCTTTTATTTATAATGTCCTTAACTGCCCCTTTAATCTTATATAAACAAGCGCTGCTAATACTAAACCCGGATATAATCTGCTTATCCTTCCTAGAAGTTTTACCGGTAGACTTATACTATGCCTCCTCTATAGTATATACACCATTTAATTATGTTATTGCTATGCTAGGTATGTATGGTGTTGGCGAGGGACGCGGGATTAAAGGTTTATAAATGTTTGGCGGTTGTAAATTGATTGTAATAGGTACTGTAGGATATAATACTGCTTTATATATTATTAGCGCTTAGGATAATATGCTACTTAGTATATTTAACTTATAATTTAAAAGGAGCAAGCCGTTACAGTTATTAGGATGGCTAGCAGATCGCCGCAGATTACGGCCATTGGATTAGTTATGTAATGTACTACCCTTTTTAGGCATAAACCTACCTGTTAAATCTTAATAACAACGTAAGGAGCCGCATTTGTCGCTATTATAATAGGCTCGATAAATCGCTAGTGCCCTAAATATAAGCGCATGATTTCTACCGTAGGTGGATTAGCGCGATATAAGCTATACTATAAAGCTGTGGGTATAGACTATCTTAACTAACAGGATGATGTCTATTCTATAATTTAGGCTTAAGCGGATACACATAAAGACGACGAATTTACTATAGAATAATGGGTATACGACCTTATAGCAACTGATACCGCTATTAATAATACTTTACTAACCATTATAGGAAATACTGGCTTAATATTAGCAGAGGAGCTAAGCAATATAGCACCGGCAGAACAACTAACTAGCACTAAAACGTACAGTTACGCGGTAATAAGCCTCTCTACCTTAAATATTTATTATACCCAAACTTATTATAAAGTGACTGGCCGCTATATAGGAACCCTACTTAGCCACCTAGAGGGGAACTCTAATTAGCAGTCTGCCACAGATCGCGACTACCCGCTAAGGCCTAGCTAGCCAGCAAATGGAATAAATAAAGGCAATAACATATTCTACCCTTTTGCAAGCTCTGCAGAATGGGCGCAAGTTGCCTAGTAGGTACGTAATAGCACGTTAGTAAAAAAAATAGACGCGTGGCTATGAGACCCCCGTATTAAAAATATAAGGGACGGATATATATTATGCCGAAATGCAAAAGAAGTTAAGACAAAACTATATTCTATTTCTAAAGGTGTAAGTAATAAGAGCTGGCAAATTATAGAACTTAATATATACGGTAAAAACCTAAAGATATACCACCGTAATATACTTAGCGTGGTGGCCTTCCTAATCGGTCATTTCCCATTTAAAGATAATATGGTTTATTCTCCTATTCGTTAGTTTAACGTAAAAGGTAATAGAGTATATAACAAGGCATATACGGCCGACTGTTAGTGGGAGATCCAAGATTAATTACCTAATAGTATAATGGCTATTATAGTAATACCTAGTAGCGACCAAACTAAGCTAATTATACTATCTAAAGACAAAAAGGCGCATCCGGTTTACATTACGATACTTAATATCCTATTAAAGACTTAACGTACGGCTAGTAGGCCAGCAATACTTCTTCTAGGTTATATACCTATAGACTTACTAAGTAACCGGATAAATAAGCTAGATGTATACTATTAAGTAATAAGCATTATATTTAAACGTAAGTATTTACCTTAGCAGTGTGTAGGTACTTAAGTTAATATAAAAACTAGCCCTTAAACGCGCTGCTAGGCGCGGCATGCCAATGTAATATATGGATGGGTTTATCCGGCAATACTACCCTATACTTACTAGGTTTATAGCAGACTATAAGAAGCAGGTTATATTAATAGGAGTAAAATTAGGGCAATACTATATAATGTGTTATGTACCGCCTTATAAACAAGATAACCTACTAAGCACTATATCCGGCAAATAGCCGCGACGGACGCATAAATCGACCATTAAGCAACTTAAACGACAGCAAAACTTGTAGCTAGATCGCAGCGACCCTAAGTATATTAGGCTAATTTAAAATTTTGCCTGGTCCTATTATATAGCGGATATACACGCTATAATAGCCCCTAATTTACTATACTAGCTGTATAAAGGCGTCACGGAGCATTTAATAAGCTGGCTTTAGGCACTACTACTTAATATTAAGAAAAGGAAAGGGAAGGTTCTAATAACTAATTAGAGTGGTATAAAAACCCTATTATCTGCTAAGGATAGGGTAGAACATCTTCTAACCGCATAATTCGCCGAGGTTAAACCCTTTTAGGGTATAATTAGATGGGATAACTTTATAGAGTTAAGCTAATGGACTAGAAAGATGTACAAGTCCCTTCTTTATTAGATTATACTAGTTGTGGCACTATTGCTATATAGGCACGAGGGGGCAATGCTATTTATTCGTGCTATAGTTAACTTTACATTATTAGCCGAATATGAATTACACGATGAAGATATGATTAAATATCTTAAAGCTATATTATATTGAATAGATAAGACTAAGGAGGCGTTCTTACTATACTAACCTAACGACAAAAACCTACCCAATTTTAACATACCTAAACTTTATGCAATTTCCCACTATCCGGAGATAATTTGTATATTTAGCGCCCTAATGGGAACTATAATAGAGTACGGCGAAAGGGCATATATTCCTTAGAAGAATTTCTATCGAAGATTAAATAAGCGTAAAGGGTATAAAGAGTAAATAATTTATCTTAATACGGAATTAACAAACACTATAGTAATGTAAGAGATGGAGCTATAGGAAAACACAAGGCCAATACTAGCAGCTAATACTATGGAAGATTTATATATTGCATTATTATTAGGCATAGTTAACCTAATAGACGAGCCATATAGATAGGATTACTGCCAGTTAACTAACTAAATGTTTTCGATATGCGGAATAAACCCAAATTTATGGCGTAGAGCCTGCGAAATTCAGATTAGGCTAGGTATTAATGAATTTGTTATAAAACTAGCTTTATTTATACAGGAATGTCGTAAGCGAGTTAATGGTATATAAGCAACGGATTTAGACGTTAAGCGCCTTAAAAGGGATGCAGCCTAGGCACAAGATTTACCTATTAGTATTTATCACTCTATAATATACTATATTTAACGCGGTAAAGACTCCTATAATCTCAATCGACTATATAAAGCACGGGCACGCTATAATCTAGTCTAGATGCGGACTACTGCCCTATAAAGGGACTAAGTTCTTATACGAGAATATAAGAACGTAATAGATGGAATAAAGGGAACGCGGGCTGCCCGTCTAGAATTACTGGTATTGGTATAGGACTTAAATTATATAGGTAAGAATGGTAGATACCAAGTGTACCATAGAGCACTTCTTAAGCTATTCCGTCTATACAATAGAGGCAAGGTAAATCCTTTTAATAAGATAATTAAAGTGGAACGATTTCCTATAAATACAGCGTAAAATAGACAAAACCTAGACGGCTACCAAATATACGACATTTCCCATATTAAGAGACCCATATAACTAATACCAACTTCGCTAAATAAAAGAAGAACGTTCTAGATAAACTTATATATAGATTAGGACATATATAATCGATTCTATAATAATAATTTTCTTTGGATTAACAGCATACGCGTAGATAAGTTTATAAAGAAATAAAAATCTAAAACTAAGCTTCTAATTAAATTATAGAAGGCCTTAGAACGAAAACGAAAATGGCTAACATAATAGGGAATCCGGCATATTTAATCCCTAGGAATCTGGGTAAACTGGCTATAAGACGAGGTAAGATAGAAAGAAGTTAAGAAAGCCGTTGGTTGGCTTAAAGGTAGAGGCGGCGTGTCCGATATATGGGTAAATTAAGTAGTAGAGGGGCTCGTTAGAGTAAAAGGCTGGCTAGCTATACGTATTTTTATGGATTTTGTATTGGTAGAGTAGTGTAATAACCCCCCCTCTTCTGCCTTTCTCTTCTAATTTGCCGCACGTTTTTCTTTAATAGGCTTCATTTTTATAATAATCTCTACCTTTACAGTCTAAGCTTCTTCTAACTGTTTATAATCGAGTATATTAACTCTATTAACACTTAGGGCTAAATTAATAGCTAATCTTTGTAACCGCCGCTTCTTAATATATAGAATAGCCTTATATTGCTTCTCTGCGAAGGCTCTCCTTAAGTTTTAAATATAAAACGACTTTATCAGCTTATCGCCTAAGCTAATACGCTTTAAGGGAGATTCTAGGTAGAAAAAGGTAGAAATAGCGCGATTAAACTAACTCTACGTCTCGGGTGTATCTATAGGCTAACTAGGTGTAAAGGGGAGCTCCGGAGTACGTCTTAATAAGGAAAGAGAATAAGGACAACCGTTAAGCACTTGCTGCTTAGGTAGTGTTAACCTATTAAACCGCTAGAAAAGGTTAGCCATATCCATATAAATTAGTTAAATTCTTATATTTTTACAGGCGGTTATAACGCTCTTGCCCGTAAAGATTAGCTTTAGTGCTTGCTTATTAATAGGAATTCTTAATATTGCGTAGCTGACGGCAAGATATACGGCAATCTGCTATAATTTGCCCTAAGTAGGCTAGTAATAGGTCTAAGCTCCCTAGCAGAACCTTAAAATCTCCCCCTTTACTCCTCTATTTTATTAACTATATCCATACTAGCAAATATATGATTTAAAAGTGTTATACTTTATCTTTATATCTTTATTAACTTCTTTAACTTCTTCTATGTTAGTTATACTAAAGGTTTACTAACCTCTACTATCCTAAAAGAATATAACTATAGCTTTTAAAAAGAATAAGGTATAGACTACCCTCTATATAACTGCTCGAAATACTAATATATACCTGCCACTAAGGTAAAGGCAAAAGAAATAGCACTGCTAGTATGAGAAGAATCTAGAAACGCATACGCGAACGGCAGTCGGGCTAAAGTACTATAAATAGTACATGCACGGTAGCATGCAGCTAACTTTAGCAGACGGCTATATATAGCGATAGAGTATCCAGGGATGGCATCCTAAAACGTTAGTTAGATATGAATAGCGATTCTAAAGAAGATAAAGGCTTAATACCCCAGGGAAGAGCGTATTGTTAATAACTCCAGCAGAGTTTAGACGAAGAATCTTTAGATCTATATATACAGAATTCAACTATGGTATCTATTACATAGACTCTATTCCTTTACACCCGCTTACGCTTTAATAGCGGTTATAAGTCTTAAATCGCCCCAATAAGCGGCTCTAATACTACCGTCCCTTTACTAAAGAGTTTATCTCTAGTGCCGAAGATAACTCTATAGCCGAGTCGTTTTACACGGCGCCTATACGCAGTAATAAACCGTAGAAGTCTTAATATGGTATATATACAGTTAAAAGATAGTAAGGAATAAAACGTGGCAGTAAACCTAAATTAAAACTTATGGATAAACTAATATTAAAAGCTGCTGTGCGCTTCTTTTTAATGTTTATAATGTCGGGCAAGGCTCCTAAAGGTCTTTCTCTTACGCTATAGCCGGAAGGGAACGTAAAGACTCTAGAAAAGACGATGGACTTAGTATAGGATAAAGCAGTAGAGTATAATAGGGTTTCTAAAGGCAACGGTTCTAGCGAGGCTATATAAAAACCGTCGCTATTAATGTATTACATAGTAAGCTACCTCTTATTACTTCTATATATACTAATATAAAATAGATATATAATAGCATTAGCCAGTTCCAGTCTTACCTATTAAGACGTATACAAGATTGCGTAAAGGCTAAGTACTTATTTAGAAAGCTCTCTAAGCAGGAAATAATTGCTAAAGTAGAAGAGCTACTCTATATAGATAACTTTTAATACTTTAAAATAGTACGCATAGCTACACTACCTTAGCACTCTCCTAACTATTTATAGGGCGAGTAATCCCGCTTTATAGCACCGGTTATTATAGTCAGTCTCTCCAAGTTATTCTTTAAAAAAAGGTGGCAATTTAGGTTCGGTATAGATACGCAGCACTTTCTGCGCCCAATTAGCCCCGGGGCTGTTATACTAATTTATGTAATAATCCGCCACGTTATTAATAAATAGAAAAGTGGTAGTTTTACCTAATAAAAGCTTAAAGCAGGTGCCAATGTTAATAGTAATTTATTCTTTCTCTACCCTCGTTCTAACTACCTAGGCTACGCCGTAACTAACTCTAATATTAGCCATATGGGAACGGACAAAGGCTATATAGGCGGATCAGTTAACAGAGCGCTAAAACCGGATTTTAGGGCTTCTGCGACAGGGCGTCTTAAAAAGACATTAAGTAACTATATATAGCAACGACCCTGCTGCACGAGCAATTCCAAATCCATTTAAATATAGTCTTAATGATCTTTCTAACCTGGATTCCGACTATAACGCAGGATTTGATAAGTAGCGCTTTAATATACTTCCACTAGTATATAACTACTTATAATAACAGTTCTGGACTAATACTTATATCTAGGTACTTAACGCGTCCCTTTCCTTAAACCTAGACACCTCCCGCCCTTCCGGCACTGTTACTCAGCCTAATATACCCCACGATATATCGCCTAATCAGACCAACTATAGTACCAATTACTAAGGCGGTAGGCCTAACGATGTCAGCGACCCTAATAGCGGTATAGATAGCGGGACTAATACAAATAAGTGTTGTGACGGATATAGTGGAGTTAATACAGATAAAGATGGCGATGCGGATAATGGAATAGATATAGCTCTAGGTGGAAATATGGATAATTAGAATAGTGCGAGAAAAGGGGGCAATGAATATAATGGAGTGGATATAGGCAATAATGCTAGCGTAAATAGTGGAGAAGATATAGACAAGGATAGTGGCGCTGGCAATAATTTCGGAAATAGTACCTATAAGCTTATCTTTAAAGGTATAAAATCGCGGAATCGGAAACGTACTATTAATATACTATATCGCTGGAATTACGAACAGTTAATAGCTGCAGTTAAGCTATTTAGAAAGACGCTTGGGGCTAAACCCAATATAAGTCTTTAGTATACTATTGGAAAAGGGGTTAAGTCTATACTATTTAATAATAAGGATTTAGATATCTTTAGAACGAGGGTAAAGGAGGGGCTAGGCAAGGCAAATGCTTTATAGTCTGTAATAGGTTTAGAGGAGTAGCTATTTTATATAGTAGTTATAATATAAATATATTTTTAAAGGCATATTATAGCAATCTATAGCAATCTGTGGCAATCTATAGCAATCTATAGCAGTATATTATAATTTATACAGTTTGTATAGTTTATACAGTTTGTATAATTTGTATAGTTTGTACAATTTATACAGTTCGTATAATTTATACAGTTCGTACAGTTTATACAGTTTGTACAGTTCGTATAGTTCGTACAGTTCGTACAGTTCGTACAGTTCGTACGGTTTGTATAGTTCGTACAGTTTGTATAGTTTACGCGCTATTTATTTATAGGGTAGCAAAAAGCTAGTATTAGTTTGGTAGTTGAGCGTTTTGCTGTAATTTGCTATTAGATACTGCAAACTTGTTATAAAACGCGCGGTTTGCTATTAAATGCTGCAAACTTATTGCAAAACGCACGGTTTGCTATTAGGGTGCTGCAAACTTGTTACAAAACGCACGGTTTGCATAATTCGCTAACGACCATATCCACCTGCCGCAACCGTACAGTTTGCGGCAATTTGCCGCAAACCGCAACAACCAGCCCAAAAAAAAATTTCCTGATGTAGACTACTACCTAGCTATTAACTAAGGCCTTTATTAAATTAAGGTATAAGCTAAGCAGTATAAAGCTAGAAGCTCTTTAAACTAAACTATAAGCTCTATAAGAATGGCTTATAGTACCCTAGTATAATCTATAACTCCTATATCTCCTACTATATAGCCTATTGTTAATCTCGTAACTAGTTATATAGCTAGTCCTACTACGGGCCTAGTATATACTTAGCCTATATATAGCAACTCCTATAAATAAGCCCATAGTAATTAAAAAGCTTACTTTTTATATAGCTAGAAAGACTACTTTATAAAGGACTACCTAATAGCGGTAAAGATAAATAAGGTTTTATTAATTTAGAAGAATAGTATAAAATTAAAAAAAGAGGAACCTTAAAGGAAGACTCCTCTTTAGGGTTAAAAGGGATTAAAATATTATATATTAGTCTAGTATATATTAGTCTAGGTCGGCTAATTAGTAGAAAAAGCTATACTATCCCTTATACTTTATTCTATAATAAATATTAAGTTTTAACCTGTAACCGACTACCGGACCTTATATATTACCCTGTTTTACCTGCGTCAGCACTACCCTTATATGTCTTAAATACGTTGGAAATAAGTTATAGGCTTTAGAGTTCAGGGTCTACTTTTATGTATTTATATCACTTGATTTCCATAGATTTACAATAAAGTCGCTTGTTTAATTCCTATACACTATAAAAGCTTACATAACCTCTGCTTTAGCTAACTTAAAAATAAATGCTTTTGCCTTAATTAATATAAAGTGCGTTATAAAACTAGCTAACTTTTTAAATAACTGCCTAAACTAATTATTATTTAAGGGTATAACGGATAAATAGAGCTACCTATTATAACTATCTTGCGGATTTACCTCCATATTAATAAATAAAGGTAATATAATACCCCCTTTCTTATTATAAACCTTAAAAATTATAATATAATCTTANAAAGAAAATGGCTAGCCTATTTAGGCTTATAGCTTAATATATAGAATAAACAGCTTATCTAGCCTAAAACTATACGCCTAATACCTTCNTTTATAAAAGAAATNAGNATTATAATAGAGAACTTTATATAGCNNTANATAAATATAATTTATTAGGCTAATACTATATAAAGGCACTAGGCTTTTAAAAAAGATATATAGCTTAATCCATAACAGATCTATATACTATACCGCCTCTAGACTACCTATATTATACTACCTATACTAAAAATTAAAGAAGTTAGTAATAAGCTAGCTAAGCTCCCTATAGAGAGCTTAGGCCCTATATAGCTATAAAGAATAGTAAGGGATATTAGACGCTATGCTAAACTAATAAATTAAAGGGATAACTTCTAAAAGATAAAGTAGAAGCTAAACTATAAAGTATAGTCTAGTAAATGGCTATAAGGAAACCTACGGACCTCCTACTAGTTAATATTTACTATATTAGCGCCGTAAAATTATACTAAAACTTAGTCTAGCCTAATATTATTACTTCTATAACTAGCTTATATAAAATTAACTAAATATATAAGAAAAAGAAAAGTAGACTTAGTAAATAGGAAGGCGAGCTTATAGATAAGAAGCTAGTAGAATAGAAACTACTTTATTAATACTAAAAGTTTAAAGATATATTTTCTAAGGTAGCGTTTAATAGACTCCCACCTTACTAACCATATAACTATAAAATTGAGATTAAGCTAGATAAGGAAAATGCCCTTAGCTTTAGCCCCCTTTACTAGTAGTCTACTCCTTAATTATAGGCTATAAAATAATACCTTATTAATAACCTAAATAAGGGCTTTATTAAGCCTAGTTAAGCCCTTTTTAACTTACCTATTCTCTTTATTAAAACCCTAAATAGAGGACTCTGTTTTTATATTAATTACTATAAATTAAATAATATAACCCGTAAGGACCGCTATTTACTACTCCTATTTAATAAGACACTAGCCTAAATAAGTAGAGCTAAGGTATTTTTAAAGTTTAATATCCACTAGGCCTTCTACTAAATTAGAATAAACCCTAGCTCTAAGAATTTTACTATATTTTAAACCTATTATAGAACGTATAAATATAAGGTACTACCATTTAGGCTAACTAATGGAGGGGCTACGTACTAGGGGTATATAAATAATATACCTTTTAACTACCTTAATNACTTCTATACGGCCTACCTAGATAATATTATAATCTACTTTAAGAATAATCTAAAATATAAGGAGTACGTCTATAAAGTTCTCTAATAACTTTATAAGGCTAGCCTCTAGGCTAATATTAAGAAGTTAAAGTTTAGTATTAAATATATAAAGTACTTNGGGTTTATTATTAATATAAATAGAATTAAAACTAACCTAAAAAAACGGCTGTAATTATCTAGTAGGCACCCCTATAGACCGAAAAGGGAGTATAATTATTTCTAGGTTTCTATAACTTCTACTAACGCTTTATTAAGGACTATAGCAANATTACTAGACCCCTTAATTGCCTTACCTATAAAGAGTAGCCCTTTTACTTTAATACTATATATAGGTAGGCTTTTAATAAGCTTAAGAAATAACTAGTCTCTACTCTCTTATTTACCCACTTTAACCTAAAACGGCCCTTAGATGGTATTATAGCTAGTATTTATTCCTAAAAGTAGACGGATAGAAAATAGGACCCTATTACTTACTATTTAAAGACTATAATAAACGCTAAGCTAAACTACCTAATTTATAATAAAGAAATGCTAGCTATTATCTCTAGCTTTTAGTATAGCGAGTATAGTTAAAATGAACCCCTAAGCCTATTTAGTTAGTTTTTAATTATAAGGCCTTTGAATATAGTAGGTACGCTAAATAGATATTCTATTTTAGTTTAACTTCCTAATTATATATAGGCTAGGCGCTACTAACTATATAAATATACTTATAAGATATAAATAGGACCTAGATAAATAGGTAGCTATAAAGATCTTATTATAGAGCTAAACGCTACTATAACTAGAGTACCTTAACCCTTAGATATAGGTAGAACTAAGTATATAATGTTTAGAAGCTAAAATATACCCTATTAACTCTATAGAACTTAACCTTATTAATAAGCTACTATAGGTAAACTATACAACCCCTTCTCCATAGGAGTGCCGTAAAAAGGTAAAGAATACTACTAGCCTATAGTCCCTTAAAAATAGACTGCTTAAGTATTAGGTATAGCTAGTAGTAGTANAGAAATAGAATTTATAGACTTAGCTTATTACTAAAGTATATACCTAGGTCTTTATAGCCTATTTTATAAAACAATAGGACCTATAAGATTATTAGTAACCGTTACTATTAGCCTAGAATAGCTATAAATATTAACCGTTATATAGAGAACTGTAATAGTTACTATAAGCTTATAATTCTATAAGATAAAACCTTAGGATTATTAAAACCCCTCTTAATACCTAATCACCCCTAGTAATATATCTTTATAGACTTTTATAAGCTACTTATAGACCGTAACGGATATAATATAGTTATAATCCTAGTTAACTACTTTAGTAAACACTCGTTCTTAATTCCCTATTATAAAAATATTAATACTAAAGAGGTAGCCTAACTATATATTTACTACGTCTACTAAATTTATAAACTACTAGATACTATTATATATAATTATAGGCTGTAGTTTATATCAGCCTTCTAGAATAAGTTTACCTAGATTTTAGGTATTAAGCTAAAGCTTTTTATAGCATACTACTCCTAAATAGATGGTTAAATAGAAATTATAAACTAATACCTAGACTAGAGGCTCCGGCCCTTTATTAACTATTTTTAAGATAATTAGGTTAAACTACTACCCCTTATAAACTATACCTAGGCAACCCTACCCTATAACTTTACTAGATTTGCCCATATTTAACTAGAAATTAGCTATTTGCCCTATACTAGCTTTAACTAAAAAGACTAAAAGAACCCTAGACTATACGCGAAAAACTATTTTATAAGCAAGCCTAGTAGCACGTTAAGCGCTTAGAAGAAGCCTAGATAGTAGCCTATATAACTCTAAAAAAGGCCTAAAAATTAATAAAATAGTAGATAAATAAATATAGGCGCAAGCCTAACTTTACTATAGGTAATATAGTTTAGGTTATAATAAAGAACTAGGGGGTAGAACAACCTAGCTATAACCTAGACTATTAGATATTAGGACTATATAAGGTCCTTAAAAAGAAAGGCAACTTATATAAGGTAAAACTCTTAGATTTAATAAAGCTTTACCCTGTTTTCTTACTAAATAAGCTATAAAAAGCTATAGATAACCTATTACCTAAATAAAAGAATAAACCCCCCCTACTAATTTAAGTTAATAGCGACAATAAATAGAAAATTAAAGAAATACTAGCTTATAAACTAGTAAGGAGAATACTAAAATACCGCGTTAATTAGAAAGGCTATAATCTAAATCCTACCTAGTACTCTATATAGAACTTTATTAGCAGTCCTTATAAGCTTTAAAAATTCTATAGCTATTACCCTAATAAACTAGAACCCTTAAAGCACCTAAATAAGTAGATAGAGTGCTAGTATAGCGAAGATAATAAGCTATTAGAAGAATATAAGGATAAGAACGCCCTATAGGAGTAATATAGATATATAAAGCCTAAGGGTAGGCTTTATTAAGGGGGAGGGGATAATATTACGGCACTAGCAGAAAATGGTAGAACTTAGTTAGTAGAACTTAGTAGAACTTTATAGTCCTTTATACTAGCAAGTTGCTATAAACTACTATATATTATAATTATATAATATAAAGATCTTATAAAATATTAAGCGGTGCTAATTTATTTTCCTTTCCTTTCTCTAGCTTTAAATCCTTATTTATAGATAATTTAACTATATAGGCTTATATACATCCCCCTTATTATACTTATACCTTAATTAACTAAGGCGCTAATATTATTAACTCTTAATTATTATTTAATACGGTCCTAAATAAGGTTTATAAAGACTAATCCCATTAATATTAGGTATAAAACCCCTTAAGGAAGATATAAGAGGTAATATAGTATATACCCCTCTAGGTAGTATATCTATACTATATTAATGGGAGGAAAAATACTATTAGGTTATTACTCTAAGAGTCCTATAAAGGAGTATCCTAATTATTTATCCTACTTTATTTACCCTTTATATTATTATTAATTGCTATTAAATATTATTACTTACCTATCCCTAGCTTTTTATTACTTTATATATATATCCGCGTTGCTAATAGTCTTCCTACTTATAGCTAAATAACTCTCCCTATTTTAATAATCCTTCTTTACCTCTATTTCTTATCTTTCTATATTTAATAGCGCCCTTAACCTAATATTACGGTATAAGGGTATACTAAGCCCCTATAGCTGGGTACCTATACTATAATATATATTATAATATATTAGATAGGTTAAGATATAAAGGAGTAAAAGTTAGTTTAGATAAGAGGTTTATTATTATAGGCCTTTTACCTATAAGATATATACGGTTTAGCTATATAAATAGGTACTATATAGTATATATTACTATTACTATATAATAAAAGGAGGAGGGAATTACTACTATAGGTTAATGCTGTAATTTAAGTATACTAGATATATATATAAAGATATAGTAGTTGTATTTATAGGCCTTTATTAGGGCTTAACCTCTTAATAAAAAAACTTTCCGTACTACTACTATATCGTAGCATTAGCGCTATATAGCTATATGTATATCTCCGCGTTTACTCTAGTAGTTTATTAGTATAATTTTAATAAAACGTTAATAGTAGCTATTAAGTTCTTAAGCTTTACTATATAGATATATAAAGGCTAATTTTATAAAGTACTAAAAGCTTTAATTATAGAATAAGCTTAAAGTTAATATAGACTATTCCCTATTACCCTAGTAAAAATAACCTATATCTTTAGCTATATTAGTAGAAATACTTAGATATACATATATCCGCGATATACTTAAGACTTAGTAAACCCCCTTCTCTATAAAGAAAAGATAATTAACTACCTATATTCTATTTATAAGGACCCTTTAAGGTATAGAATATTTACCTTAATTATAAAGGCCTAATAATAAAAATAATAGAGACCTTTTAGCCTTTAGACTTACTTTTTATACCTAGTTAACTAGGTCTAAATTTCTTAAAAAGACCTATAATTAAACCTCTTTAATAAGCTTACCTTAAATCTATAGTAATTTATACTACTAGTTTTTACTACTATATAGATATTAAAGAAACTTATAAATTACTACCTAGTTATTAACTAAGGCCTCTACTAAATTAAGGTATATACTAAGCGGTTTAAGGCTAAAAATCCCTTAAACTAGACTATAAGTAATATAAGAACAGCTTATAGTGCCTTAGTATAATCTATAACTTTTATAGTACTAGTTATACGAGAATTCCATTAAATTTTCTAAGGAAAATTTCCAAATTACTGACTTATAGCCAGTAATTTGGTTCCTTGGGGAAATTTAACGGAATTCTCGCGCTTACGGCGGGCTTTTGCCCTTCTAAACTTAGTCTGCCCTACTACTACCCTACTACTACCCTACTACCACCACTGCTGCCATACTATCCCCCCGCGTCTTAGCCCGTAACGGCTAGTAAAACCTTTAGATATATAATATTAGCAGTTATACTATCCCTATCCTGCGGTAGTAATAGCGAGGGCCTATATATATCCGTTATTCTTAATAGTGTAATATATAGCTGCCTATGCGTAAAGACTAGTATACGTAAATTAACCCTAATAAAGTTAAAAGACTGCCCTTATGACTTATTTACGGTTATAGCAAAGTATAGCCGGATTAGAAACTACCTTCTACTAATAATAAACGGCAGTTCCTCCTCTATAAAGGTAAGCTTAATATAAGGGATTAGCCGCAGCTACTTATAAAAGCTACCGCTAAGTATCCGAGCTTTAATATAGCGGCGGCTTAGGCGCGTAGTAACTATATAGGTGTCGTTATAGAGCCCTTTCTTAGGGTAGAGGTTCCATAAAAGGATTACGGGCGCGCCTACCTTTAGGGAAAGCTTTAACGGTAGGCTGCTAGGGTTAAATATCTGTAAGAGCTCTACTAGTAGCAGTTCTATATAATTTTCTTCTCTATTTTACTCTATAGAGTCTATAAAATAAAAGGTGCTTAGGGAGCCGTAGAGCTATATAAGGATAGCCTCATTAATCTTAGCTATAGTGTTATTATAAATAGTTAGGATAGCGCGATTATGGAAGGTATTTAGGTTATAGTATACCCGCGTAAGTAGATATAGAGGGTATATATACCCGTAAAAGGATTCCTAGGACTAAAACTAGGCTATACTAGGTAGAATACTAACCCTATTAGCTAGGGATATATTATAGGATAAGCTTCGCACCTAAGCGGCAAACTACTAACTTATCTCGCCCTAGCAGATATATATATTTAACCGTAGGAAGAGGATACGGAAGGTAGGCTAGAGGAATAACCGCTATAGGCAAATACCTATAATAGCTGCGTGGTTCCCCTATAGGACAATAGGTAGTATTTAAGTAAAGTTACCACCTAAGATAGTAGGGAGTTTGCTAAAGGTAGAGTTATTAAAATAGATGTTAGTAAGTATATAGTATATAGCTTTAAAGTAGTAGCGGTAATATATTAGCACCTTATCCTAAATAAATAGAGAGGTATAGCGTAGAAGCTTAGCTAGATATAAGTTTTTAGAGATATTATAAGTAGACTTTTTATATAGATTAATAGGTATCTAAAAATAGGAGTAGGCGGTACGGCTACTAGGTAGTAAAAGGGCTATAATACTAGAATAATCTTACTATATAAGTAGTAGTAGTGGTAAAGATAGTAATAGAGAAACGTTTTACTAGTGCCTATAGGGCCCTAAAGGAAGAAGCGGGCCGTTTACGGATGTGTATCTATAGCGGCAATAATAGTATTAAAGCACGCTACCTAATCCGCATTTAGCTGCTAGTATAGGTTAGTAAACTACCGTTCTTCCTTTATAGGGTTATATTATTATAGCTTAGCTATAAGAAGTGGGTTACTTCCCTTTATAATAATACCCTACTAATACTAGAACTAGGGCAGGCTATAATCTATAAGCGTTTTTTTAGTAATTAGTAAGTATCTAATAGATAAGGTATAGGCCGTAATTAAAATATGTTAGGTGACGAAGTCACCTCACCTATATATATTGTTCTGTACAGCCGTGTCTAGCATTAAGCCAGTCACTTGCTTACCTTTTATAGGTTTGTGTAGCTGAGTGGTGCGGAGCTTATCACCTTACAAAATAGGCGTTATTATTATCAGGAACTATAGGAGGAGTATTAAGTTAGCGGGCTAGAAAGTAAGGCAGATTATTATAGATAGAGTGTTTAAAGCAGTCCTATAAAACAACTAGCTCCGTAATAAGGCTGTAAAGTAAAGCAGTTATAAATAAGAAGCGTAGCTAGGGGCTAATAGTATAAACGGCGGCCTCTATTAAGTAATTAATCCACTTATAATTATTCTTTAGTAGGCCTAGGGCTATATAGGCGGCCTAAAAGGTTAGATAAACTATACTAGCAATAGTACGGAGGTCCTTAAAGAAGGTAGGGCTAGGGATAAACGTTAGTAGTAGCTGTAAGTAGAGCCTCTCGCCTATAACGGGACTGTAGTAATATATACGGCCTATTATAGTACCTTACTAGCATAGACGCCACTCCCGTTACTTTATATAAAAGATATAGTACTTAGGGAAGTCTTAATATAGGCAGTTACGGCTATCCTTATACTTGGCGTTATACTTAAAAAAGGCCATTAAGGTAGAGTAAGAGAGCTTAAGGCGCTGCTAAATCTCCTTAGCGGACTAATTAGGCTAAAAGTATATAGGCTACTTACCTAGAAGGTACACCGTAAGCTAGATTATAGGGGGGGACTTATTATAAATAGGAAACTTAAATAGCCGCTAGATAGCCTTAGAGGGGCCAATATAACGGCCCTATTACGGGACACCCCCGTAACACCTTACACACATCTACCTGTTTTCACCGACTTAGCAATTAGAGACCAACCGTAAAATGGTAATCTAACGGCAATCTAGCGGCAATCTACGGCATTCTGCTATATTCTGCCAAGTTCTACTAAATTTTACCAAGTTCTGCTAGGACTATAACCTGAACCCTATTTTACCCTATGCATATATTAACTAAGCAACTAAGTTAACGATATATGCCCTTTCTTCCTAATCTCCTACCTTCTCTCCTTACGTAACGTCTTAACCTTATTATATAGTTTATATATATAGCTTAATAATATCTACTTCGTTATATATTATTACCACTTATACTTACTCCATAACACTACGTTATATTAACCACTTACACTACTACCTAAAATAGAAAATGTATCTAAAGCCCCCGTAACAGCCGCTAATATTATATCCATCCTTTAAGAATAAATAGTAAGCATATAAAAGTCCTTTATAGAGGCCCTTAAACAATAATAAGTTACCCTAACTTAATAATAAGCTAAATAAGAAGTACGGCATTAGAAAACAATAGAAGCCCTTTAAGAAGAAGTCTATACCCTTAAGATGCCTACGCCAAAACCCTAAGACCGAACACTATCTTTAGAGATAAACACGCGAAACGCGAGTCCCAAACCTATAGCAGCTATTTACCCTAAACTAACTACCGCACTATAACAATCTAAGCGGTTACTTAACCCTCTAGTATTTACTAGTAAATAATAAGAGCTCTAATTATTCCTAAGCTAGCTAAAAAATAAGCTAACTGGTAACGCTAACTGTTACCTAATTAAAGCTAACTAACTCTGTTACGCCCTAAGTTAACTAGGAGGAGAGGTAGCTAACCTTATTAAACCTCTTTAGCTAACCTTAGTATAAAGCCTAGTTATACTTCTTAAAGCCTTATACGGTAACCTAAACCGCTAAGCTATTACCTAAAGAAAGATAAACTATATAGCTTAAGGAACAAAAAGTTTCGTAATATACTTCTTTAAATTTAACCATTATATAAGGGAAATAGGCTAGAATAACTCCGCACTAATTAATAGCCTTATTAAATCTCTAAGCCCTAAACTAAAAACCTCCCTAATAGGCGTAGACCTACCGGGAGCCCTTAACGCCTATGTAAACGTTATTAACAAACGGTATAATGATATACTACGCCTAACACCAAAACACACCCCTTAATACAATATAATAGCCCTATAAACGTCTACTAAGTCGTCTTAGCCTAAGCACCCTAGCGCTATAGATATTAACACTAGAACCCTAGAGTATGCCCTACTAGGGTTCCCTAAATAAGAAAGATATATTAAGCTAGGCCTCTGCTTTAAGTACAGAAGTAAGGACTATATCTTAAAATATTATCTTATCCCCTTACCTACGCCCTAAAATAATTTACGAACAGCTAACACCAGTAGCCGTTTACCATATTAATCTTCTAGTTACTATCTCCAATCTCTACCTAGTTCTAGCCCTATATCTAGCAAGCACTATTTATAAGGACGAAGCTACAGCTGACGTCCTATAAGAACCCTACCCTAATTGCCTCTAAAAGGAAGGTCCTAGAGCTAAGTCACTCTTCGGGACGGCTCTACTATAGGATTTTATTAAACGCATTTAATGTTATAAACTCTAACTCTTAGGACCATAGCATAACTATTAACTACCGTTTTTGGTAGAATAGTTAATAGGCTAACGCTTAAATCCTAATTAATACAAGAGCTAGCGGCATAGGATTTATTAATAAAATCTTTATATAAGATAAAAGTTTTACCCTAATCCCCCTTAACCGGCATATTAACGTATTTAGATTTAATGGTAAACGTACCGTCTTAGGCCGTATTACCTACGTAGTATTCCTAAGACTCTAATACCTAAACTATAAAGAATTAATTAAACTTTTTGTTACTACCCTAGGTTACTTAGTAATCCTTAAACAACCCTAGATAAAGCTATATAAGGTAACTATTAATTAGGACAACCTTAAGCTTTTATTTACCGCCTCCCGTTATAAGCAGAAGTGCCTTATAACTCGCTACTTAGACCTAAAACTAAAATCTAAAAAACCTACTAAGATCCACCAGTCTAAAATTTCCACGACTATTTACCCTACGCCTAAAGAATCTACTAGATTCCACTAACCTAGGAATTCTACTAAATTCTACTAACGTAAGATTTCTACCAATATCCATTAAGGATCTAAAAATTCCACTAAACCCTATAAACAGACCCTAAGTACTATACCGCCCTAAGCTAAGCAGAAGCTTAAGCTTAATATACAAAAATACTAGAAGGACTAGTATTCTACTATAAAAAGGATTTTTAAAGAACCCGAACCTAAATCTAATACTAACTCCGTACCTAATACTAAACCTAAACCTAAGTAAGAAACTACGAGCAATCCGAGCGAGCTCGGCACCCTAAATATCCGCATAATTAGAGCTACCCTATTAGCGCAACTTGCTAAGAAACCTAAGTATATAATCTTCGCTGTTACAATAGCCAATATTAAGAAGGCCTTAGCACTAAGGAAGCATACTAACCTTACCACGAAGGTACTAATAGAGTATCATTATTGCCTAAATGCGTTCTTACGAAAGAAAGCTAATAAGCTACTAGAATACCAACTATACGACCATAAGATTATACTCGAAGAAGGAAAGTAGCCTAGATTTAGACCTTTATATAGGATATCCTAAAATAAACTCTAAGTACTATAAAAGTATTTAGACGAGAACCTAAGTAAAGGATTTATTAGAGCAAGCTTATCGCCTATAGCCGTACTAGTGATCTTTATTAAGAAACCTAGCGGCGGTTTACGCTTCTATATAGACTACTAAGCTCTTAACGCCGTTACTATTAAGAACTAATACCTGATCCCGTTAATACAAAAGACGCTAAACCGACTAAGTAAGGCTCATTACTACACGAAGCTTAATATTATCTCTACATTTAACCGTCTCCGTATTACAAAAGGGGATAAATAGCTTACTACATTTCGTACCTAATATAAACTATTTAAATACTTAGTAACACCCTTCGGCCTCACAAACGCTCTAAGCTCGTTTTAACATTATATAAATAATACCCTACGCCCCTACCTAGACATCTTCTATACTACTTATATTAACAACATCCTAATATATAGTAATAACCTAACCGAATATCGGAAATACGTTAACCTTATCCTATAAGCCCTATACGGAGCTAGTTTATAATTAGATATAGATAAATACAAGTTCTATAAAACGGAAGTTCTATACCTTAGACTCCTTATTTCTATAAACGGTATATAAATGGACCTAAAGAAAGTTAAAGTAATTATAAACTAGTAAGAACCCGAAAATATTAAGGACGTAAGAGCCTTTATAGGATTTGCTAATTTCTACTAACGGTTTATTAACAACTTCTCCACCTTAGTTTTACCCCTTATAGCTCTAACCTAAAAGAATAAAGCCTTTATCTTTAATAAGGAATATAAGAAGGCCTTTACCTATTTAAAGGTTATATTTACTACTGCGCCTATACTCTAATACTTTAACCTAAACTAAATAAGTATTATAGAAGCCAACTTATCTAACTACGTCACTAAAGGCATCCTATCTCAATATAACAAGGATAGAGTATTATACCCCATAGTATACTTTTTAAAATAACTAAGCCTAGCTAAATATAACTACGAGATCTATAATAAGGAATTATTAGCTATTATTAGATGCTTTAAATAATAGCAACCTAAACTAGAAGGCGCCAGATTTCTAATTAAGGTCCTTAGCGACTATAAAAACCTACAGTACTTTATAACCACGAAACAGCTAAGTTATTATTAGGCCCACTAGTTAGAATATCTATCTCATTTCTAATTCTTAATTATATACTACCTAGGTGTCTAAGGTTAGAAGCCTAATACCCTAACCTAACGCTTACAAGACGCGCCAGTCCTAGAAGAAGCGCGCTCTTACTAAAATTAGACCCTACTTCGCCCTAAACTATTTAACCCTCCCACTAAAGATCTTATAGTACTCGTCCTTAAAATAACTAATTAATCGATTAAGTAGATTATAGTCAACGAATACCCAAATAACGAGTTTATTTAAGAGACGCTTAAGCTAATACAAGATAGCACTAGACGCTCTAAAAAGATTTCTCTAAGTAAATATAAAGCCTGTAGAAACCGCTTGTATTACTAGAACTGTCTAATTATCCCTAATTACAATAAGCTTAAGCTTAAGCTCCTTAAACACATATACGACCTACTAGTAGCCAGCCACCTAGGCTAAGGAAAAACCCTAGAACTGCTCTAACGAGAATACTATTAGCCGAATATGCATAACATAACATAAAGGTACGTCTTTAGCTGCTATATCTGCCGACGAGCTAAAGCTTTACATAAGACGTATAACGGCCTTCTAAAGCCACTACCTGCTCCGGACCGAAGATAGAAGGACATCTTAATTAACTTCATTATTAATCTCCCCGTAAGTAAAGGCTGTATAAATATTATAGTAGTTGTAGACCGACTGTCTAAAATAAGACACTTAATCGCCTGCCCCGATATATTAATACCTACCGTCGCCCGGCTGTTCCTAGATTACATATAAAAACTCTACGGACTTCTTAAAACGATTATCTCTAATAAAGGTAGCTAGTTTATCTCTATATTTTAGAAAGAACTAACTACCCAACTCCGCATTAAAGCACTATTATCTATAGCATACTACTTGGAAACGGATGGTTAAATGGAATATGTAAATGCTATAATAGAGCAGTATATTCGGATATACACGTCGTACTTATAAGATAACTAGATTAACTGGCTTACATTCGCCGAGTTTACGGCAAATAATTCCGTTTTAGAAACTATAAAGGTCTCCCCGTTTCTGGCTAACTACGGCTAGCATCTATAAATAGGTTTTAAACCCTTTAGTAACGTTCCTTACCCCGCTTATTAAGCCTTATAAGTTATAGAAGTAAACAAATTTATAGAAAAGATAGAGGAACTATAACAGTTCCTTACTAACGAAATAATATAGGCCTAATCTGTCTATAAGGCCGCAGTATATAAGAAACAAACCCTAGCACTAGCCTACTAAATTAGTAACTTCGTCTGGCTAAATATAAGAAATCTAAACACGAAACAACCTGTTAAGAAACTTAATTAGAAGAACGCTGGCCCTTATAAGGTTAAGAAGGTCGTCTCCTCTTACTCTTACTAATTAAAGCTCCCTAATACGGTTAAAATCCACCCCGTATTTTATACGTCAGTCCTTTACCCTACTACCCCTATATTAGACGCCCTACCTAGACAGATATAGGACCCTCCCCCACCAGTTAAAGTGGATGGTGAGAACGAGTACTTTATTAAAAGAATTAATAATATTAAGTATAATAAACGGAAACGCCAATATATATATCTTATAAAATAGAGAGGCTTTACTAAGTCCTTATAGGAACCTGTTAACTCTATAAGACTTATATAAGCTATAGAAGACTTTTATAAACTCCACCTAGAACTACCACAGCCCCACCTCGCAAAAGCTCGAGTTTAAAGGGGGGGTACTGTTATGGGACACCCCCGTAATACCTTGCACACGTCCACCTATTTCCACCGACTTAGCAATTAAAGACTAACCGCAAAATGGCAATCTAACGGCAATTTAGCGGCAATTTACGGCATTCTGCTATATTCTGCTAAGTTCTACCAAATTCTGCTAAGTTCTACCAGGACTACAACCTAAACCCTATTCTGCCCTATATACGTATTAACTAAGCAACCAAGTTAACAATATATGCCCTTTCTTCCCGATCTCCTACCTTCTCTCCTTACGCAACGTCTTAACCTTATTACACAGTTTATGTATATAGCTTAATAATATCTACTTCGTCATATATTATCACCACTTATACTTACTCCGTAATAGGCCCTATAAATACTAGGTTACCTCATCGCTATTAATAAGCCGTAAAGTAATATAGTTATTCCCCTTATATATATACTTATAGATATACTTAATGGACTATATAGAGGCGTAAACCTTAATATTTATATAGGTATAATACTTTATAGATAGATATAGGGAGTACGGAATAATCTAGTAGTTATTTATTTTAAATATACCTCCTTTTAGTAAGTAGATAGACCATAACTATAAATTATTATAATAGCGGTATTCTAAATAGCCGTCCTTATATATAATAGTAGTAGGGTTAAAAGGCTTAGGATACCGCTTTAAGTAGGTTAGCGGAAGGCCTGGCTTTAGCGTAATTATATAGGGAGCTTATTGATTCTAGGAGCCACAAGGGCCGTAAACTATTATTAACTTTATAATCTTAGTAAGATAACTAGTAGGATTGTCCTTAGGCTACGGAAGCTCTATAGATATAAAATGGTTAATAATAGCTAGGTTTAGTAGCTTATCGCGGTTATATAGATATAGGAAGAGTAGTAGGTATAGATAGGGCAGGCCCTATTTTTAGTACTTAATAGTTTAGATAAAGCCAAGGTGCTAGCTAAAGATCTACTTCCGTTTTAGGTTGTAAAAGAGGTAGGTAAGCTTTATATAGAAGACACGTATAACTAAATCAGGCCTATCTATAGCAGTTTAGCTAGGTAATAGCTTACGGGTAATCTTATTCTATTTAGGGTTAGTAGTAAATATAAGAAATATACTTAGACGGCCGTATTTATAGATAATAGCTATTAAATCCTAATAGCACTATCCGATAAAGCAATCTTCGCTAAGGAAACTAGATAAAAGGACTGCGCGGCGGCCTAATAATTTAGGGTTTAGATTATAGCGAGTAAGAGTATCTATAATACTATTATACAGCTCTACGCAAAGGGTTATTTAGTTAGAGCGGATCTAGGTAAGCTTATTTTAATTATATAGCGCCTATACATCTATAATATACTGCTAAAATAGCTAGTAGTAGGTAAAAGGGACCAACTTAGAGTTAATATGGACGTGTAGGCAGAACTAAAAGTAGGCCTACTAGGTTAAACAGTCTTATTAATAGGCTTAATTAGAGTTACGTAGCTAGAGACCCTAGTGCTAGCCAGTATTACTATAAGAAAAGTGTAGTATATAGTAGAGCGGCATATATATGGCATGCGTTAAGTTAATATAGCAGTATCGCGGCTGCTTATTAGGCGTATAACGCTCCGTAAGTATAATATCGCGAAAGTAGGTGTTACTATACTTATTTGGTATAATAACGGCCACCTTATTACTTATTAGGAGGTTCTTACAGTAGTAATTAGTACTAGCCTTTAGGATAAGCCGCATTTATAGGTTTAAGATAATCTATAATAGGGTCGTTATAGGCTAAGCCTAAAGCTGTTCCCTTATAGTTTAATAAAGGGCAATAAAAGGGTTCCGTATGTTAAATAGTATAGTAGTAAAGCACTATAAAATAGCTATATTTAACTAGGTACTAGAATAGGCCTATAGCTAGATATCTATAGTATAACTAGGGTTATAAAAGTATAGCTAGGCATACTACGGAGTAATATTAGTAGGAGGCTCTAGCGGGCCCTATAAATAGTAAAGCTTACTATATATCTAGAAGCAATTTAGGCTACTATAGGCTATACTACGGTTAGTAATGGTATAGTTTACGGACGTAAAAGCTAGTATTATATTATATAAGCGAAGCTGCTCCCTAAACTGCCTAGTAGAAGTACTATAGGACTCTAAAAGATTATATAGATATTTTAGCGGAGGCTAAAATAGAGGGAGGGTTATATCGCCGTGCTTATAGTAGGCTTTAAAGCGTAGATTGCTAGGCTATAATATACTAATACGTTTATTAATCCAATATAGGGCGGTATAAAAGTTATAGGCAACGTCTATAGAACTAATATTTAGCTGCTTTATAATAGGGCGGACGGTAGTAATAGGGCTATAATCTAGCTACTTAGTAATAGGGCGGACCGTATTAGGTTATAGCTAGATAGATATAGGCGGTTGCAGCTAGATTAATATAGTTGGCCGCGGCCGCGGCTAAATTAATATAGGTAATTATAGCTAGATTAATACGGGCGGTATAAGGGGAGAAGCAGCAGCGAAAGTAGCGGCGGAAGTAGTAGTAGCTATAGTTTAGGGTATAGGCCGCGAAAGGTCCGCTAAAGGTCTTTATTAGGACCACCTACTTCTTTTCTCATATATATATAGAGTTAGAGAAGTAATAAGGTAAAAAAAGGATAAAAAAGATTAACCTTATAAGAGTTACACGTTTTATACGGAGCTCTATAACGGTTTATTATAAACTTAGTAGAAGAGTAATACTAGTTATAACTAGTATAAAATATACAATTAGAAGGCATTTAGGTGGTAGGTAGGGAGTAGTAACTTAGGTAATAGTAGTATAGAAGATATTTAAGTAGTAAGGGATAGGAAAGAGGTTGTAAGAGCTTTTATAGAGCTTTATATAGAGCTTTAGTAGAGCTCCGTGTAGAGCTCCGTATACTCCTTATTAAAAATTTTCCGTAGAGCTCTAAGCCTTAAGATATATAGACGAAAGTAGTGCCATTTAAAAGCGCTTTATAAGGTTTATAAAGCTATATAAATAGAAATCGTATATACCTACTATTAGGGGGGTGTATTACAAGTATAAGTATTAGTTAAATTAATGGGGTAGTATATAAGGGCATATCCCCCTATTAGGTAACTAGAACTAATTTAAACCAATTATATCCTTTACTAAGACCCAAACTTAGTATAATATAGATAACCTATAGCTAATCTAATAGGAAGCTATATAGTTAAGTTTTACTATAAGTTTAGGGTATACCTAGTCTATATATAATAATCTCTATTAATAGGCCCTTAGTAATTTAGCTATAGGTAAAAGGACTATAGGCAATATAGATATATATATAGAGTAGAATAAAGCTAAGGGTAGGTAGGTAATAATATTTAATAGCAATTTATAATAATATAGAAGTATAGTATAAAGGGTAAATAGGGTAAGATGGTAGTTAGAATACTCCTTTATAGGAGTCTTAAAGTAGAAACCTAGTAGTATTTTTCCTCTTATTAATATAGTATAAGTATACTACCTAGAGGGGTATATACTATATTACCTTTTATATCTCCCTTAAAGGTTTTATATAGAGCTTTAGTAGAGCTCTATATAGAATCTTAGTAGATCTCTATATAGAATCTTAGTAGAGCTTTATATAGGGTTTTAAGGGCTTTATAAAGGGTTTCTAGTAAAGCTTTCTATAGAGCTTTCTATAGAGCTTTTTAGCAAAGCCTTTAGTAGAGCGTCTAGCTTAGTTTTAGTCTATACTATATTTAAGTAAGAGTTTATTAATCTATAATAATTCTAGCTTAAAGATAATCTCTATAATTAATTTCCCTAACTATTAAAGCTTTATTAGATACTCTATATAGGGCTTTATATAAAGTTTTACCGAAGGCTTTATTAAAAAGCTTTACTAAAGGCTATCTATGAGGCTCCCTTAGAGCCCTACGCGAAGCTCTACTAAGACTCTATATAGAGCTCTACTAAAGCTCTATATAAGGCTCTATTAAAAGGATAAGTAGTTATTATTTTATTATTTTATAAGGCTAAATATATAGGAGAAAAATAGGCTTCTAAGTAAGCCGTCTAGCTTAAATACCTTTTAGTAGAGCTATTTAAGTTAGAAAAAGACCAAATAGTAACTATAATCTATAGAAATAACTAAGGCATTATATTATTAACTAAAAATATCTAATCCTACTTTAAGATAAAGTATATTATAATTTAATATTACTATATATAGAAAAGATCGGCTAAAGAAAAAGTAGACTTATAGTATATTTTAATATAAAAATAGATAGTAACCGGCCTTACTAAAGCCTTACTAAAAGGTAAGTTTATTACCTATATAAATATACTAAGGTTAAAAACGTATAAGTACTAATATTAAATATTTCTATATTTAGCTACTATATTTTATAGGTCTACCCTACTTAATATAAAGTAGCTCTACTTAATATATAGCTATATTACTAAAAATTAATTAATATAACATTTTTTAATAAAAAATAAACTATCTACTATAATATTAAATAAACTAATAACTATATTAACTTATAAGTTTTTAACTTTAAAAAGATATACTTTAAAAAGCTATAAGTTCTAGAGTTTTAATAGGTTTAACTATAAGTATAAAGCCTATAATAGGTTAGATAGGTATAGGTAATACTACTTTACTCCTTACTTATTTATAAAATAGGTCTATAAAAACGTATATTTAAATATTTAAATATCTTAAAGAGATTACTTATAAATAATTAATCCCTACTATATAATATCTACTTTTTATAAATAGAATTTACTTCCTACTAATTAAGGCTTAATAGTTTTATATGGCCTAATACTAATTTAGTATAATATTATTTTATATAGGAACTAAATATTAATAAAAATCAATCTAATCTAATCTATAGTAGATATAGAGCTCTATATAAAGCTGTAGTAGAGCCCTATATAAAGCTTTAGTAGAACCCTATATAGAGCCTTAGTAGAGTCCCGTATAGAACTCTATATAGAGCCTTAGTAGAGTTCTATATAGAGCTTCGGTATAGCTTTATATAGAGTCTTTATATAAAGCTTTAAGGGAGCTTTATAGAGAGCCTTAAGCAGAGCTTTATATAGAGCTTTTAGTAGAGCCTTTAGTAAAGTTCCGTACGGAGCTTCGGTAGAGCTTTATACAGAGCTCCATATATAGCTTTAGTAACGCTCCGTGTAGAGCCTTGGTAGAGCTCTACGCAGAGCTTTAAGGGAACTTTGCAGAGAGCCTTAAGCAGAGCTTTGTGCAGAGCCTCAAGCAGAGATTTAAGTAAAGCTCCGTGCAGAGCTTCGAGCAGAGATTCGAGCAGAGGATTCGAGCAGAGCTTCGAGCAGAGCTTCGAGCAGAGCTTCGAGCAGAGCTTCGAGCAGAGCTTCGAGCAGAGCTTCGAGCAGAGCTTCGAGCAGAGCTTCGAGCAGAGCCTCAAGTAGAGCCTCAAGCAGAGATTCGAGCAAAGCTCCGTGCAGAGCTTCGAGCAGAGCCTTAAGCAGAGCTTCGTGCAGAGCTTCGAGCAGAGCCCTTGGTAGAGCTCTATGCGGAGCTTCGGTAGAGCTCTACGCGGAGCTTCGGTAGAGCTCTACGCGGAGCTTCGGTAGAGCTCTATGCGGAGTCTTGGCAGAGCTTCGTAGAGAGCTCTGAGGGAGCTTCGCAGAGAGCCTCTGGCAGAGCCTTTGGCAGAGCTCCGTACAGAGCCTTTGGTTAAGCCTCTGACTCAGTTTTAGTACGTGCTATATTTAACCGAGAGTCTACTAATCTATAATAACTCTAGCTTAAAGCTAGACTCTATAATTAATTTCCCTAGCTACTAAAGCTTTACTAGGGGCTCTGCACGGGGCTTTTACGGGCTCTGCATGAGCTCTGTACGGGCTGTCTACGGAGCTCTACCAAAGGCTCTGCATAAAGCTCTGCCAGAGGCCGGGGTGCAGCTCGGGGGGGTTACGGAAAAGTTGAAAGGGGTCACCGATGGGGGTCGGCGAAAGTTGAACGGGGTCACCGATGGAGCACCGGAAAAAGGTCGGTGGGGTCACACTTTTACCCATACAGAACGTGCATCGGTAGCCACAATTTGCCTTTAGCGACCGTATGCATTAAATATGCGGTGCATATGCTAAGTATATGCATATATACAACTATAAGATATATACGTCAAATGGTTTATTAGTGGGTGCATATGCTAAGCATATGCAGGGATAATATAGCGCACCCTACCTTATGTAAAATTAGTGTACGTATAGACTTTGCATATGCCTAGCATATGCAATACATACGCATAGTCTATACTATAATAACCTAGCTTACTTATTTACTGCTATGGTTAATGGGGGGTATATACTAAGTATATATACCTTAAGCATTATATAATTTTTTATTATTATATATACTAAGTAAATACTATAGTATAGCCTACCTTATATAAAATATAAATATAATACTTTAAAAGGTAGTATATGAAGGAGTAAAATCTCTTTAAAATAAATATAAAATTGGTAGAGTATATACAGAGTATATACTCTGCATATGCTGAGACCATACAACGCGTATACAGGTATATTTTAACAACTTAGGTTATTTATTTTATTTTAGTATATGTCCTGCATATACCCCGCATATGCCTCGCATATAACTTATTTTATATATATAAAATACTTTAAATTCTATAAAATAAAAAAAAATGGTCTGTATATGCACTGCATATGCATAAAGCTTAGTGGGGTCAGAAGTTGAGCGGGGTCAGAAAGGTTGTGACCCCGTTGAACTTTGTGACCCCGCCGAGTTTTTCCGTGACCCCCCCGAGCTGTAAGCCCGCTAGAGGCTCTCTGCGAAGCTCCCTTAGAGCTCTCTGCGAAGCTCTGCCAAGACTCCGCATAGAGCTCTACCGAAGCTCCGCATGGAGCTCTACCAAGGGCTCTGCTCGAAGCTCTGCACGAAGCTCTGCTTGAGGCTCTGCATAAGGCTCTGCACGAAGCTCTGCTTGAGGCTCTGCTCGAAGCTCTGCACGGAGCTTTGCTCGAATCTCTGCTTGAGGCTCTGCTTGAGGCTCTGCTCGAAGCTCTGCTCGAAGCTCTGCTCGAAGCTCTGCTCGAAGCTCTGCTCGAAGCTCTGCTCGAAGCTCTGCTCGAATCTCTGCTCGAATCTCTGCTCGAAGCTCTGCACGGAGCTTTACTCAAATCTCTGCTTGAGGCTCTGCTCGAAGCTCTGCTCGAAGCTCTGCTCGAGGCTCTGCTCGAAGCTCTGCTCGAAGCTCTGCTTAAGGCTCTCTGTGAAGCTCCCTTGAAGCTTTATACAAACTCTGCTAAGACTCCGCATAGAGCTCTACTAAAGGCTCTACTTAAAGCTCTGCAAAAGCTCTGCTTAAGGCTCTCTGCGAAGCTCCTTTAAAGCTCCGTATAGAGCTCTACTAAGGGTCTATTATAGAGCTCTACCAAAGCTCTATATGGAGCTCTACTAAAGCTATACACGGAGCTCCGTATAGAGCTTTATTAAAGCTCCACTAAAGCTTTACATCTACTATAATAATTATCTACTATAATACCTTTCCCCCCTCTTTTCTTTACGTAATAAGGTCTTTAAGTATTACCTAATAGGGGTTAATTTTATTATATAGATATATACTTTTTTATATACCTATTTAGTAACTAATAAAAAGTAAGGTAGTTATTATCTATTACCTACCTAGCCTATTATAGGCCTTAGGGGTAATAGTAATTAGTTCTATATAAGAAACTAAAAAGTACTTTATTATTTAAAATTAGAATCTAAAATATATATATAGATAATAGTACTTAAAAATAATAATTAAAAGACTATACTCTTTTAGAATATAGAAGAAATTATTAAAGTTTATAAATTAAGAGTAAAGTTAGAAAAGCTATAGTATAATTCTAATAAAAGGCATTTTAGATAAAATAAGTACCTAGTATATACTCTTTAGTAAATATAAAATATAGCCCTATTAAGAGACTATTATTTAAGAAAAATAAGTAGATAATAACCTATAAGAGATTAGTTAAATATTAATATTAATAATTTATTAATTTGAATAGATATTACCTAAATACTTTTAAAGATTTAATAAGGCCTATAGTTTACTTAGTTTATCTATCTATATTATATTTATATAAGGATTAAATAAAAGCTCTCTTCCCTATATAATTAGTTTAAGTAATAGTTATTAACTAATACTATTGGTTTAAGTAGGAGTATTAAAAGTTAATTATTTAATAGTATAAGAAGGCTAGTAATTAGGTAGTAAGTCTATTTAGGAAAATAATAAGGCCTTATTATAATAAATATTATAACTATTATAACCCTACTGCTTACGCTAAATATATAGCTATATCTATTATGTACAGTTATAAGATCTTCCATAATAAGGATATAAGGTACCTTTTTAAGCCCTAGGATTTATATAATCCTCGCGAGATTTAACTAGATTATCATTTCTACTAAGAAGATACCCTATAATTGTTAAAGAATTAAACTCTAAGCTCTAGCCTCCCCAACTACATAATTTCCGAATTCCCTAGCGTTTTTTACTAGAAAAATACTAAACGCCACCCCTTTAAAAGGAGTGGCCCTTATAAACAAGCGGATCTTCCCTAATATTAATAAAATTTTATTAAAAATTCTAAAGAAAAACACCAGAGGCTTAGATAAAATATTAAAATAATAAACTCTCTATAAAATAATAAAAAAACCTACTAATTTAATATTTTTATTAACCATTAGCTAATTAAATGCATTAAATAGTCTAAATAAGTAACTTAACGTAACTTTTAAGACATCTAGCTATTTAAGTAGAAGAGTCGGTATATTAAGCTAGGGTTCTTCTTAGTTAAAGTAGAGAAAAAAGGGTTAAATTTCTATAAAGCCGTTAAAATTAAGTAGTTATATTTTAAATTTTTAAGATCTTACCTCCTGTTTAATGTGTTTTCCGAAAATTAAGCATAAGTTTAACCTTTCTAGTAGTAAGGTTATAGATTTAAATATGCCGAACTTTAATATATAGAACTTTATTAAATCTAAGAAAATAGGCAAAAGCTATCGCATATATAAGGCTTATTATAATTCACTAATAAACACCTCCCTAAATCCGTCCTCCTTGGCCTGTAGGAAGATGGGATAACTAAGATGTATATTTAAGATTTACGTTATATTCGTAAAGCTCTTAAAGCTTTAACGCAGTAATTACTCTTACGCCTTCTTGCGTTTCTCCTACGCGAGTCTATAAAATAGCGTTAGTTATAGTAAATAGTAAAAAAATAATAGTATTACCAAGAAAGAAAATATACTTTTCGTCTATATAGACTTCTTATATATCTTGCCATAATATCTAAAAGTGTTAGGTTTCCTGTCTATTCTCTATTACTTTTCTTAGAAAATTTATTAATTCTAAGACAAACCTTATGAGCATAGAAATAGGAGACTACTGCACGTATTTTTTGCGTATGTGACTAGGTTCTATTCTTACTTTCTTATAGTAATTAAGAAGATAAGCTAGGTTTGGCCTTTTTATAGATAGACTGAATCCATAGGCATATTAATGGTAGAACGTCTTTATTTAGCTTTTTAACGAACTTTTTAAACTTTAGGGCTTCCTTTTTTATAAATCTAATATACTTTTTAATTTGCCTAGAATTACCTTATTAGATATAAGTGTTTTTAACTAAATTCTTAGAATATATAGGAAATATACCCTATATAACCTGATAAAGTTATAGGTNCTAATGCACCCTNTANAGCCTTATATANAGTTTTAAANAACTTATTAATTCTAACNGAATTNTTAGNTTCTGCTACTAAAATCTCTTATTACTTATTAAGTTCCTTATTAATTTCGGCATCTTCTATAGCTTTCTATATAGGATTTAAGGGAGTTTTAGTATCTAATAACAAAAGAAAAGAGTTAATTTAAGAGAAATAAGACATTTTCCAAAAAGAATAGAAGTAATTCTTAAATTTTCTAAGGCTAGTAGTGTGTAAAAAACAATTAGAAGGTTTTTAGTAAAAATAAGGTGCGGGGTAAGTCCTTTATTAAAGAAATTTAAAAAATAATTAGCGTTTATAGAAAAAACCGCTAATATAGCTATTTTTGCTATATAAATCTAAAATTAAATATATAAAATTTTAAGATATTTTAATAAAATCTCGAAAAGCTCTATTATAATAATTGTTTTTATAGTATAGCTTTATTAAAAAGAAAAAAGTAGTAGCTTAATTAGGGTATAGGAGGGACCTTAGGTTTAACAAGAAATAAAGCTTAAAATACTATAGTTGCTATTTAAAATAAATAGCTTCTTAGGTTTACTAAGGAATTTATTTAATCGGGAAGAAGAATATATAAAGAGATCGCAATTTATAAAAAAATGTTAGTATAACTATAAAGAGAGTATATCCTTAATAGAAAAATATAATTAATTTATTTAGGCAAGATAAAGGAGAAATAGTATAGTTTCTTAAAGAATCTAATATAAAAGATGTTAATCCTTTAAGAATTTACCTATACCGTGCAAATAATCATCGAAAATACTAAAAGATACCTTTACTTTTTAGTTTCTCTAAGGCCCACTTTTATACTTTTTTAGTCTCTAAGAATTCCTCTAATATATCTTAGCTGTATTAAGAAAGAGACCACGCTTTACCTCTCTAAGTAGAGGTTACTATTTAAAGGTAGAATTTATTTAATTTTAACTTAAATATTAAGACTGCTAGAGATTTTACTTTAGTATAGCGAAGTCTTTAGGAGACTTTTTTAGAACTTACGCGAAATCCATCTTAGTTTAATACCGTTTAGTACCTTAACTAACCTTAAGTATTAACCTTAATTTTCTAGTTAAATACCCTTAAATATTCTCTACTACTCTAAGAAAACTATTACCTATTTAGGGAAATTACTATAAACGGAATACTATTAAAGTTCTTAAATAAGGATATTATATGGCCGTACGGAATTATTAGTTATACTAATAATATTTCTTAATTATTTTATAATTAGTACTACTCTTTACTTATAAAAGTAAAAGGTGCTCTAATTCTATTAAAATATTGGGCTTAATTATACCGTAGCGTAGTAAAAGAGTCTTAGGAAACCTTAAAAAAGGGCTATTTAAAGTAAAAGGTATTAATATATCTAATTTATACCAAAAGCCCTACCTATATTTACTAATTATACTTTATTTTATAGACTATTATATTAATATATAGTATATATTCTAGTAAAACTGCTTTTTAAGAGGACTTTTTTACGGTTAATAAGAGCTCTAAGTAGAGTAGGCGTATAAAATAGATAGAAATAGTATTAAAAGCTTAGTTAAAACGTTAAATAATTAATACCAAGGATGTTGTAAGGGCAAGAGCTAAATATTAAGGAAAATTACTAGGTTTTAATAAAGTTTTTATATATTAAAAAGGTTTAAAGGTAGAGGTATATAAGAGTAATTACTAAATTACTTAGAAATACTAAGAACTTAAAGGGGAATCTTAGCCTTAGGATAATAATAATCTTAATTAACGCAATAAAACGATAAAACTTTTTTACGGTTTTTTCTTTTATTTTTTCCGATAAATTATAAGTACGCATTTAGAATTTATGGTAAGATTTAGTATCTACTATGTTAAAAAATTCGTGCTTACGGCGTATGCCCGCTTTTAAGATTTTCTTAGAAAATTTAGTAGATAAGGCCAAATTCCTAGTAGCACCCCTTAAGAATAGTTACCTTTACTATATTTAAACCTCTACTAAACTATTACCGGACAGTTACTAGACGGTTACTTTTTGGTTTTAAAGAAGCTTTAAGCTAATTTTACTAGTAATTACGTGCCTTTAAAAACCTAGCGCTAGGTTCTATTATAATAGTCCGTTAAGTACTAGAAAAAGGACTAAATATATATTTTTTTCTTAGAAAATATATAAAATGCGATATATTATCTTATACTTTTAGAGTAAGTCTAACTCCACACCCTGTCTTATATTAAGGCGTACTAGGTATTTCTAGGCATTAACTAAGCCGTATATAGAATCTTACTAACTTTTCCAAGAAAGGGGCTTATCTTTAGTGGTAACGTTAAGATTTGGCCTAAGCGCGCGTGGCCTAGGCGGTCTAAGCCCGCTTAGACGTCGGACTATTACTTTTTTGGTTTAAAGATTCACTTCTAACTTATATAAAAGGGATTAGTAATAGACTATATAATGCAGTTTTAGATACTAGCGGCTTAAACTAAGTGGGATTAAAAGGCGTTAATAGCTTAATACTGACAAGGATTAAAGACTAAAATTTAAAATATAATAATGCTAATAGACGATCTAAGTAATATAAGAGAGCTAATTAAGTAAGCTATTAAGATTAATAACCGGTTATACTAAAGCGATAAGGAGTATAAAAGTATTAGGGACCGATATATACTAGAAAAATACCGCAGTAAGTATCTAAACTGTAACTAATTACAGGTACTATGCTAAGACACAAAACTGTAGCCTAGAAGACTCTAAGACATTATTAGCACTACCTTTATATATCTCGCATACCTTGTATATAACTTAAATGAGTTAGATATTAAGTTATAAACCTTACAGTTAAGACTCTACATTTATATATATATTTCACCTAATTTTTATAGATTTAAAATTAAGTCGTTTATTTAATTCTCCTACACTACAAAGCTTATACAAACTATAGTATAGTATAGAGCTAATAGACCTAAGTAGTACTAAAGAAAATAGAAAATAAAATAAGAAACTATGGAAACCTAGAGGTTAAGGATTAAGTAATTATAGGACTAAGGAGTAGAGGCTAAACTAGGGATCCTAGTAATAGAAGACGTTTAGGCGAACTCTATAGTAAGAAAGGTAGTTTAAAAATAAAGCTTATATAAACTGCAGAAAATAGGGTTGTTTCGCTAGAGACTATAGGAGTAGATTGTATAACTATATAGTAAGGGGAATAAGACTAGTAGACGATATATATATATAGAGGGATAATAATATACTATAAGAAATAAAAGATTGTTTAATTAAGAGCTTTGCGTTTTATTATAATAACGTATACTAAGTTTATAAGGACGCTAAGTATAGCGTAAGCTATTAGCTATAAGAGCCTAAGTTAAAAGCACTTTAGAGTATAAGAGAGTTAGATAAAGAACTAAACCAATTCTATAAACTAGATTAGAACTAGAATAGTATAGTAAGCTAGTAGTTAGTAGAGAAGTTTTTACATACTAGTTCTACTAAGTAATAAAACCTAAGAATTAAGATGATTAGACTATTAGTAGCAATAATAAGGCAATAAAGGCAGCTTACTAGAAGTATATAAACCTTAAGGACGCAATAATAGAGGTAGAGGTTAAGTCTACTATAGAGAATGGATTAATAATGAGGATTAAGACTCTATTAGATACGATGTCTATTACTTTATAAGATATAAGAGAGGTAGGATAACGAGCTACCTTAGCACTCAATAAAGGTAAAAGGCTAAAGGCTGCAAATTCTTAAGAAGAGATAAGAGATGCTTAAGATTCCTAAAACGGGATAAAATAAGCTTAAGGACCTATAATAGACGAAAACTAATAGAGGAGAGTAGTAGCTTAGTTTAATAATAAACAAATAAGCACGGGATGACAATTTCCTATAATAATGGCGTAAGAAGCTAATTAATAGAAGCTGAAAGAGTCTAAATGGACTAAGGCAGGAGTATAGCTTAAAAATGAAGTAGGCTTAGGACTAGAAGTACCTACAATAGGTAAATAAGATATTTAGCCTTAAAGTTGGACAATTAATATAGGAGTTATAAGATTTTAGGATCTGGAGGATTTAATAACTAGATATAAACTAGGAGAAGATTAAAAAGAATTTAAAAATTAAATTAAAGCGTGGTAAGAGTAAAGAGGATACCACGGATTAAAGATGCTAGGTAAACTAAAAATAGCCTTAAGGAAGGTTACTAATAGGCCTAGAGTAGGTATGCTAAAAGTAAAGCAGCTTAAAGAATTAGAATAAGAAGAAAACCTAGGGTTCTAACTAGATTTAAAGAACGGTATATAAAGGGCTATTACGAAGTAGTAATAATAAGATATTTTCTTATGGATAGATTATATACGCTTACAGGGCTATATTAAAAGTAGTATAGATAGCGATATAATAATAGTAAGGAATATTTTTACCTATAGCTAAACTAGAGAGTTATTTAAGACTAAGTAATTATAGAAAGACATATAAGTTATATTAAGGGAGCGTTAATTATAATATCTAAAAATCTAAAAGAAGGACTAGAGGACTAGAGATGAGAAAGATAGATCTTAGTACCTATAAATAAAAGACTAACGTTTAGATTAACTAGATAAAGGTTTAAACTTAAGGATAAAGATAAGCTAAGAGTTAACCTAAGATACCTAGCGTATTATATATTGGTATAGATTGCGTATATAGATAATATATACAATATATACAATATATATAAAAACCTAAAAGAGAAAAATTAAAAGTACCTAATAAGAATATATTAGGCGCTAGATAAGCAATAGTATAGGAATATTAAGTATATACACAGCTGGCATCTAATAAAAGTTTAGGAGTTAGATAACTTAATACTTTAATTAGAAAGATTTCCTTATAGAAGAATGCTTAAATAGATAATAGTAGTAGGAGTGCCTAGAAAATACGTGTTTATAGTATATTAAAGATAAAAAGCGAACTAGGTATTAGCTAAAGAACAAGTTAAGTATATAAGGATTTAGTAGCTAATAGTTAGGAAAAGGAGAGGCCTATAAAACTAGAGGAAGCTAGTAGTAAAGCCTTAAACCCTTAAAGGAATTTAAGGACAATACCTAAATTTATAAGTTAATTAGTAAGATTAATAGTTTAAAGTATTAATAGATAGTGGAGTAATAAGAAACCATATATTACTAATAGCAGTAAAAAAGATAGGGCTACCTGCTTCTGTTTTAGTAGAGCACTAAGGGGTATAATAATGGCTTTAGAAGAGTCCTTTATATATATCTATATGTGTTTTCCTACTTATATAAGCAGACTCCTTTAGTTCGGTCTCCGCAGTAACTACTTTAGTATTCGTAGATATAGGTCTATATTAAGGCCTATATTTCTTATAGTTAGATTCTATAGATTTATTTATTTCAATATTATTCAGTTTATTATAACGTAGTCTTCTTTACTAGGTATAATTTAGTAATTCTAGCTATTAGGAATAGCCTAGGGAGCTATAAAAGTTAAGATAATTTAGCTTAAAGTAAGTATATATAGGCCTAAATACCCTACGCGGGACTGATAAAAACCTAAACCATATACCTTTTAATGAAGGTCTTACTAAAAGCGGCTAGCGCCTTAGTAAGGTAAGCCTTAGCAAAAAGGTCTAGGAGCGGAATAAATTTAGAAAAGCGCTAAGTGTTTAAGGCTTAGGCTAGAGGATATATGGAGTTATTAGTATTTACTATAAAAGTTATTAATTTCTACTTCTTTTAGCTATCCCTATAGAACTAATTAAGAAATACCCTATTATATATTAATAGCTAGACTTATACTAACTACTAGGTTTATTACAGACCTTATATTAGTAGTAGTAGCACTACTAAAGAGAGATATAAACGGACTAATAGTAGAAGTACAGGAGGTACTAAAACTAGTTAAATTATAGAATAAGGGGTAACCAAGTTACGTAGTTAGTTAGGTTATAAGTTTAGAATATAGGAACGTAAGAATATAGGAACGCAATATACTAACGTACTAATATACTAACTTACTTAGTATATTTCTTAGGCGCAGTATTATATATTTAAAGAACTACAGTTTCTACCTAGATAGTTCTCTTTTTTATAGTAAATCTTAGAATATAATTAGAGTTAATCTATTAGGCAACTGCTCTATGAGTTATTATTACGTTATTAATTTCTTATTTACCTATATACCTAGCCCGTTAATAAGTCTACTATAGTTCCTACTATAAGGCTTTATTATACATTCACTACTAAGGTTATAGTATTAATAAAGTTAAATAATATACTACTAAAAGCAGCAGTTTTAACGGCGTCTACAATAGCGACTACTTTGGGATTAGGTAACGATACTAGTATAGTAGATACTAACTTATAACTAGTTACGGTCGGATAGTTATAAGCAATAGTTAATTAATTAATAGATAATAACAGGATATTTAAAGAAAGGATTAATAGAATAGGAGCAGTAAAGATTAAGCTACTATCCATTAAGCGGTTTTTAGGGAAGAAGTTAAAACTTAAAGGATTTCTTATATAGATGCACTTTAAGGTTATATAAGAGGGGGCGAAGCTAGCAACAGCTATGGACTAAATAGCCTATATAGGACTATTCCTAACGGGAAGGGCACTTAAGTAGTTTAAGCCTTATTTTATAGAGATATAAAAAAAATAGCATAGTAATTACTAACTAAGAAGTATAATATATATTTACTAGTTAGAACGGGTTTATAGAATAACTAACATAAATATTTAGGGACCTAGAGGCGATCACTATAGTAAAATAAAAACTTTAGAACCTAGTATAATAAACCTTAGCAATTAAGTACACGACGTAGTTTTAAATATTGGCTATATAGGTTAAATAGAATAATAAGGCGCTTATAGTATAATATAAATAAGGACTTAAAGCGAAAGTCTAGGACGCGATTATTCTAATAAAAGATGCGGATACCCTAAGAGAACTAATAGATTAAGTAATTAAGATTAATAATAGGATCTACTAAAGGGAACAGACTAAGAAGGGTTAGAATATAGTTCTATAGTTATATAAGGCGCAAAGTACGTAATAGTAAAGTTAAAGTTAGAAACTATAGTATAGTGTAAAACTAATAGACCTAAGCGGTACTAAAAAATTTAAAAGGTAAAATAAGAAACTATAGAAACCTAGAGGTTAAGGATTAAGTAATTATAGAACTAAAGAGCAAAGGCTAAACTAGGGATCTTAGTAGTAAAAGACGTTTAGGCGGACTCTATAATAAGAAAAATAGTTTAAAGAAGAAGCTTATATAAATTACAGAAAATAAAGTTATTTTATTAAAGACTATAAAAGTGGTTAGAGTTACTATATAGTAAAAGGAATAAGACTAGTAAATAATATATATATATAGAGGGATAATAATATACTATAAGGAACAAAAGAATATTTAATTAAAAGTTTTACGTTTTACTATAATAACGCATACCAAATTTATAAGGACATTAAGTATAACGTAAGCTATTAGCTATAGGAGCTAAAATTAATAAAGTTTAGAGGAACTAACGAACTATCTCGCAGATTAGACATTAAAGACGATAAATTTAATATAGGTAAAGCATTTAGCGATAATAAGGTAATAAAGGCAGCTTACTAGGAGTGTATAAACCTTAAAGAAGTTATAATAAAAGTAGAGATTAAGACTATTATAGAACGGGGGCCGGTAATAGAGATTATTATTACGGACGCTTTAAGTATAATGTTACGACTACTAGGAGAGGAGTCGAAAGAAGCTAGTTAGTTAATTTAGGTACAGTCTAGGATAAAACTAGTAGAACTATATGACAAGGAATAGTAACTAAGGTTATATAATATGCTACGTATTAAATAAGAGGAATAAGAGGAACTTATGTACCTTATATATAAGACGTACATTACATATAAAGAGGATTTTATAGGAGTACGGTTATATATTTAAGGACCCTTAGTCCTTACCTAGATAGTTCCTTCTTTATAGTAATTCTTAGAATATAATTAGAGTTAATCTGTTGGGCAACCACTCCACTAGTTATTATTACTTATCGACTATTGTTACTTATATTTCCTATACACCTAGCCTAATAATAGGACCCACTGTAGTTCTTACTACAAGGTTCCGTTATATAATTACTACCTAGTTATAGTATTAATAATAGTAAGTCGGATAACATGCCACTAAAAGTAGCCACTATAACGCCATTAACGGCAGCAACTACTTTAAGGTTAGGTAATAACACTAGTATAATAGACACTAACTTATAGCAACCTATAACGGTTGGATAGTTATAAAAGATAGTTAACCAGTTAACAGAAAATAATATAACGTTGGAAAATAGGATTAACGGGATAGGCGTAGTAAAGGTTAAGTTACTATTAATTAAAAGATACTTAGGAGAGAGATTAAAGCTTAAAGGATTCCTTATATAAATGCACTTTAAGGTAGTATAAGAGGGAGTAAAGCTAGTAATACCTATGGATTAAATAGTATACGTAGGATTGTTCTTAACAGGAAGAGCACTTAAGTGGTTTAAGCCTTACCTTACGGAAATCTAGGTAAATAGAATGATAACTATAAACTAAGAGGTACGGTTTATGTTCTTAAGCTGGAATGGATTTGTTAAGCAACTTATATAAATATTTAGAGACCTAGAGGCAGTAACTATAGCGGAAAGAAAACTCTAAGATATTATGTAACAAACCTTAGCAATTAAGTATATAATATAATTCCAGATGTTAGTAATATAAGTTAAGTAGAATAATAGGGCGCTTATGGTATAGTATAAATAGGGACTTAAGGCTAAAGTTTAGGACGTGATTATCCTAATAGAAGATGCGGACACCCTAAGGGAACTAATAGATTAAGCAATTAAGATTAATAATTGGATCTACTAAAGGGAATAGGCTAAGAGAGGCTAGGATAGAGTTCTATAGTTATATAAGATATAGAGTACGCAATAACTAAAGCTAAGCTAGAAACTATGGTATAGCGCAGAGCTAATGGACCTAAGTAGTACTAAAGAAGCCTATAAGAGATGGAGTAAGAAACCGTAGAAACCTAGGGGACAAGGATTAAGTAATTAAAGGTCTAAAGAGCAGAGGCTAAACTAGGGATCTTAGCAGTAGAAGACGTTTAGGCAGACTCCATAGTAAAAGCAATGGTTTAAAGAGGGAGCTTATATAAATTGTAGGAAATAGGGTTATTTTATAAGGGATTATAAAGATGGTTAGAAGTATTATATAATAAAGGGAACTAAACTAATAGCAGATAATATATATATATAGAGAGATAATAATACGCTACGAGGAACAAAAGAATATTTAATTAGAAGTTTTGCGTTTTGTTATAATAACGTATACTAAATTTATAAAGACGCTAAGTATAGCGTAAGCTATTAGCTATAGGAGCTAGTACTTATAGGATATAGAGGAACTAACGAACTAGTTTGTAGATCGGATATTAAGGACAATAAATTTAATATAGGCGAAATATTCCGTAACGATAAGGTGATAAGGGCGGCTTACTAGGAGTATATAGACCTTAGAGATGTTATAAAAGAGGTAGAGGATAATTCCACTATAGAATAGGGAACATTAGTAGGGATTAAGACCCTATTAGATACGATGTCTATTGCTTCGCGAGACGCAAGAGAAGTAGGACAGTAAACCACTTCGGCACTCGATAAAGGCAAAAGGCTAAAGGCTTAAGATTCTTAAGACGAGATAAGAGACGACTAAGATTTTTAAGATAAGATAAGGCAAGCTTAAGGACCTATAATAGACGATAACTGATAGAGCAGAGTAATAGCTTAGTTTAGTAATATATAAATAAGCTTAGGACGAAGTTTCCTAAAGGCATAAGATTCTTAAGACGAGATAAGTGAGATTTAAAACTCTTAAGATAAGATAAGAATATTAAGTAAGCCTAGTTAGACTAAGGCTAAAGTAAAGCTTAAGATAGAAGCAAGCTTAGGATTAAGAATCTAAAAGGGTTAAAAATTTAGGGTATAAATTAGGACACCCATAAATAAGAGGCAAGGAGCTTCTTTATAGATTAAAGAATCTACAGCATAAACAGTAATTAGACTAGGAGACGAATATATAGACCTAGAAGATTTACTAGTAGAATATAGTGTTTAAACTAAAGATTAAAAAGTTAATACCAAGATTAAGAAGTATAAAGACTTTGAGGATTTAAGTATAAGACGTAAACTAAAGGAAACTATAGAAGAATTTAGGTAAAGAATTATCGTATAGCAAGAACAGAAACTAGATAAGAGATTTAGTACATTAGGACGTATAAAGGACAGAGCACTAGTATAAAGAATTACTAATAGGCCTAGGGCAGGCACACTAAGAGCTAAGTAGCTTACTAAACTAGAAGATAAAGAGGATCTAGAAATCCTAACTAGGTTTAAGAAACGACATATAAAGGGCTATTACAATATAGTAATAAGAAGATACTTCCTTACGGATAAGCCGTATATACTTTAGTAGCTATACCAAAAGTAGTATAGGTAAAGGCACAACAATAAGTGGGAAGATTTCTATATGTGGTTAGATGAGAAAGTTATCTAGGATTACCTAATTATAGAAAAGGCTATAACATATATTAAAGGAGCCTTAATTATAACGTTAAAGGATCTAAAGGAATAATTAGAGGACTGGAGAAGTAAGAGACGTATCTTAGTACCTATAAATAAAGTTATAACATTTAGATTAGCATAATAAAGGTTTAAACTTAAGGATAAAAATAAGTTAAGAGTTAACCTAAAGCACCTAGCGCACTATACGCTATTATAGATTATATATATAGACGATATATATAACATGTATAAGAATCCAAAGAAAAAGAATTGGAAATACCCTATAAGGATATACTAAATAACAGATAAGCAATAGTATAGGAATGCTAAATATATATATAGATGGCATCCAGCAGAGGTCTAAGAGGAAGGAAGTTTAGTACTTTAACTAGGAAGATTCCTTACGGAAGAATACTTAGACGGATAATAGTAGTGGGAATGCCTAGAGAATACGTATCTATAGTATATTAAAGATAAGAAGCGAACTAGGTATTAGCTAAAGAGTAAGCTAAGTATATAAGGATTAAGCAGCTAATAGTTAGGAAAAGTAGAGGCCTATAGAACTAGAGGGAGCTAGTAGTAAAACCTTAGACCCTTAAAGGAATTTAAGGACGACACCTACATTTATAAGTTAATTGGTAAGATTAGCAGTTTAAAGCACTAATAGATAGTGGAGTAATAAGAAACTATATCTTACTAGCAGTAGTTAAGAGAATAGGACTACCTTATAGATAGAAGGAGGAACCTTACCTATTAGTTACAATTTTAGGAGATCTAATAGCCTATAGAGGAGGGATTATTAATCTTAAAACAGGACCTATTTAGTTAACTATTAAAGAAAGATAAATTAAGATATCTTTTAATATCCTACCATTAAGATGGGATAAGGCAGTATTAGGAATGCCTTAGTTATAGGAATATAATTTAAGGATTAATTGGATTATAGGTTAAGTCAATATTAGAGATACTTAACGCTATAAAATGCGATAATAAGCTAAGTTGGTATAGTACTAAGTCGGAGCGATATATAAGGAGACTAAGTAAGGCTTAAGTTATATACTAAAGAGATACTATAAGTACGGTAAGAAACTATAGTTACCGGAAAGTAAAAAGCTATTAGAGTATATAGTATAGGACTATAAGATAAAATTAAAACTAGGAATAAGTTTAAGGTTCTTTCTAATTTATAAACTTACTAAAGAGGAAGGTAGAGCACTAAAAGAGTTTGTCTAGGAAAATCTATAAAAGGGATATATTAGACTATTACAGTTATTAGCAGGATATCTAGTACTATTCGTACTAAAGAAAAATGGCAAGCTAAGGCTGTATATTAACTATAGATAGTTAAATAGTATTACCAGAAAGGATAGGTATTCTTTACCCTTAATTAGCAAAATCTAAGACAGGATAGGTAACGCGCAAATCTTTACAAAGATAGATCTAAGATAAGCGTACTATTAGATTAGGATTAAGGAAGGCAACAAATAAAAGGCAGCCTTTAGGTTAAAGGAAGGACTATATAAACCATTAGTTATACAATTTAGGCTTATAAACGCACTAGTAACGTTTTAGAAGCGTATTAACAATATATTAGGAGAATACTTAGATAAATTTGTTATAGTATACCTTGACGATATTATTATCTATTTAATAACTAAGGAAGAATACGGAGAACACGTTAAATGGGTCTTAAAGAGACTATAAGAAGAACAAATACTAGTAGCAATTAAGAAATGCGAGTTCTTTACTAAGAAGACTAATTTCGTTAGATTTATTATTAAACTAGGCCAACTTAGTATAGATCCAAAAAAGATCGAGGCTATAGTAAATTGGTAGGAACTAGAGAACGTTACGCAGTTAAGATTATTCCTAGGGTTTTATAATTACTGCAGAAGGTTTATAGCGTAGTAGTTAAAGGACATTAAGCCATTTACGCGATTAATAAAGAAAGAAGAACTATAGGCATAGGGAGAGGAATAAAGGGAACTCTTTAAAAAAGTTAAAGAGTTGTTTACCTAGGAGCTAGTTCTTAAGATCTATTAACTAGAACTAGAAACGGTTATAGAGATGGACGCATTAGACTATGTACTAAGGGTATACTTTATATAGAAACATTAAGATAGATGGCACCTAGTGGTATACTATAGTCGAAAGATAACACCGCTAGAGTTAAACTATAATATCTATAACAAAGAGTTATTAGGTATAGTTACAGCATTAAAGGAATAAAGAGCATTCTTATAAGGCATAGAAAAACTATTTATAGTTAAAACGGATTATAAGAACCTAACAGGATTCCTAATAATAAAGGAACTTAACTAAAGACAGGTTAGATAGGCAGAGATGCTTATAGAATACTATTTTAAGATTTAGTATATTAAGGGTACAGACAATATATAAGCAGATGCTCTAAGTTATAAGGCTAAACTATAAAATAATAAAAAGCCATTAGGGGCTTTACTGCGAAAAGATATAGACGGATTAATTAGATATAATTATCTAAAAATCGCAGCAACTTAGGAAAATAACGAACTAGAGAAAATCTACAAGATATTAGAAAGCTTTTAGGTATAGAGAATTCTAAAAGCATAGCTAGAAGATTTATAGACGGATATATACAAGAATTAAGAAGTAAAGTATATTCTAAGAAGTATAGCAGAGCAGTTTATAGAAGAATTTTATAAGGAATTAACTTAAGGACATAACGGAGCTATAGGCTTAGTATTAAGACTTTAAGAGGAGTATATTATTAACGGAATCTGGAGAATAGCTAAAAAGGTTACTAAGGAGTATCTAGATTATTAAAGGAATAAACTAATAAGGTATAAGCTATACGGAGGGCTACAACCTATTAAAATACTAAAGAGACTATAGGAGGTTATATTATGGGACTTTATTATAAAGTTACTAAAGTTAAGAGATCCTATTACCGGATAAGATTATAACGCGATTTTAGTAATAGTAGATAAGCTTATAAAGTGGGGATACTTTATAGCGTATATAGAAGAAATCTTAGCGGAAGATATTGCTAGAATCTATATTAAAGAAGTATTTATAAGATATAGAGCATTAAATAAGATTATATTAGATAGAGATCTAAGATTCGTAGCAGCATTCTAGGAGGTATTCTTAGTAGAGTAAGGAGTTTAAGTAGTAACTTCTACTGTATATTATCCGCAGATAGACGGTTAAACGGAAAGACTAAATTAAACACTAGAACAGTATCTAAGGCACTATATTAATTACGCATAGAACAATTAGGTATTGCTATTACTAGTTATATAGTTTATATATAATATAATACCTTAAGAAGGAATAGGTATATTACTATTTAAGGCAAATTATGGATATAAGCTAAGAATATCGTTATTACTACAATAAGTAAAGAAAATAAGTAGTATAGCTAAAGAAAGAATAAAGACATTAATAAATCTTTATACAGACCTTATAGAATTAGTAAAGAAAGTATAAGAGAGAATGAAAAAGTACTATAATGCTAAGAGATCTAAGGGACTAGATCTTAAGGAGGGAGATAAAGCATAGCTACTATATAAAAATTTTAAGAGCTAATAACCAAGTAAGAAGTTGGACTACGTTAGACTAGGACCTTTTAAAATTACGTAAAGGATTTTACCGGTTACGTTTAAGTTAAATCTACCAGCTAAGATGAAAATCTACCCTATATAGTATATTATAATGCTAGAGCTAGTATACGGGAATATTAAGCTACTAGTTTATAAAGCAGACACGTATAGAGGATAAGAAGAAGACAAATAGTAAGTTTTAAAGATCGTTAGTTATAAGGATATTGACGATAAAACATAGTATAAGGTTAAGTAGATAGGCTATACTAAGACTACCTAAAAGCCACTAGAAAATTTAAAAAATGCTATAGGAAAGGTATAGGAGTATTAGAAGAAATTAGGTTAGGTAGCATTAATAAAGAAGGATCGCTAAAGAATAAGTCACCTAAGGGGGACCTAAGAAGAGTAGTTGCCGAACTACTTAGATCTGTTTCCTTCTCTATTAGAGGAGAATCCGTTTTTTTATTACTAAGTTCCTATAAACCTTGTTCTATAAGCTTCTACTCCTTAAAATAAACCTTCTTATATATCTTTTTAAGACGAAGCAGACGAGTAGACGCCGCGATGCGAGTATCTAGGGCCTTCTGTTCCGCATTACGAGAATATTCTAATTTAGTAAGGGCTTAAGACAGTTTACTATCTAGCCGCGTAGTAGTAGATTAAATATAAGACCCTAAGACAAATTAATTAGGGAATTAGACGACTATTAAGAGTAATAGGTTATGTATATTTAGTATTAGAAGTAAAGCAAACGTCACAGGACAAACGAATATTTGCTTTAGTGCACTCTAAGTAAGAGGACAGTTGTCGCGAAGATAGGTTCGCCAACGTAATATAAACTAACCCCTCTTTCGAATAACAAGAACACGGAGATGGCATAATCTCACTAAGAGATAGTATCGCAGCAATAGTGCGAGCACGACGTTGGGCGTGTGAAGAAGAAATTGCTTTAGGTATAATAAGCAATAGTATTAACCAAATTAATTAGACGGATATTACACCTCTAGTAAACGACTTAGAGATATTTTAAATCTTTAAGGACGAAGATAAAAAGGAGGGAGATGGTGTTACGGACGCTTTAAGTACAATGTTATAACTACTAGAAGAGGAGTCGGAAGAAGCTAGTTAGTTAATTTAGGCACGGTCTAGGATGGAACTAGTAGAACTATATAACAAGGAATAGTAACTAAGGTTATATAATATGCTACGTATTAAACAAGAGGAATAAGAGGAACTTACGTACCTTATATATAAGACGTATATTACGTATAAAGAGGATTTCATAGGAGTACGGTTGTGTATTTAAGGACCCTTAGTTCTTACCTAGATAGTTCCTTCTTTATAGTAATTCTTAGAATACAATTAGAGTTAATCTATTGGGCAACCACTCCACTAGTTATTATTACTTGTCGACTATTATTACTTGCATTTCCTACACACCTAGCCCAATAATAGGACCCACCATAGTTCTTGCTACAAGGTTCCGTTACAATTATAATACTATTAGATACGGCATCTATTGCTCTATAAGATAAAAGGAGAAATATTTAATAAAAAGGGTTAGGTAAGTAGACGACTACTAGTGCTAGCTTATTACTTAATAAAGGCAATAGGCTATAGGCTTAAGATTCTTAGGAAGAGATAAAAGACGCTTAAAATTCCTAAGAAGGGATAAGATAAGCTTAAGGACCTATAATAGACAACAACTAATAGAGCAGAGTAACGGCTTAGTTTAGTAATATATAAATAAGCCTAGGACGAAGTTTCCTAAAGGTGTAAGATTTTTAAGATAAGATAAGTAAAATTTAAGACTCTTAAAACGAGATAAGAACATTATAGAAGCCTAGTTAAACTAAGGCTAGAGCTAAGTTTAAGAAAGAAGTAAGCTTAGGATTAAGAATCCTATAGAACTAAGATTAAGAAGTAAGAAGACTTTAAGGATCTACTTATAAGGTAAAAAACAAAAGAAACTATAGAGAAATTTAGACAGAGAATTCTTATATAGTAAGAATAGAAACTAAATTAAAGATCTAGTATACTAAGATATACTAGGGACAGAGTACCTATATAAAGAATAACTAATAGGCCTAAGATAGGTACGCTAAGAGTAAAATAGCTTAATAAACTAGAATAAGAAGAGGATCTAGAGATCCCTATTAGATTTAAAAAACAATATATAAAGGGCTATTATAATATAGTAATAAGAAGATACTTCCTTACGGATAAGCTGTATATACTCTAATAGCTATACTAAAAGTGGTATAGATAGCGATATAATAATAAGTAGGAAGATTTCTATATATAGTTAGATAAAAAAAGTTATCTAAAACTACCCTATTATAGAAAAAGCTATAAGTTATATTAAGGGAGCCTTAATTATAATATCTAGGGATTTAGAGGAATAATTAGAGGACTAGAGAAGTAAAAGGCAAATCTTAGTACCTATAAATAAAGTTATAATGTTTAGATTAATATAATAGAGGTTTAAACTTAAGGATAAAGATAAGTTAAGAGTTAACCTAAAGTACTTAGCGTATTATACGCTATTATAGATTATATATATGGATAATATATATAAAATGTATAAGAATCCAAAAGAAAAGAATTGGAAGTACCCTATAAGGATATATTAGGCGCTAAATAAGCAATAGTATAGAAATGCTAAGTATATATATAGATGGCATTTAGTAGAAGTTTAGGAGTTAGGAGACTTAATATTTTAATTAAAAAGATTCCTTATAGAAGAATACCTTAATAGATAATAGTAGTGGGAGTGCCTAGAGAATATATGTCTATAGTATATTAAAGATAAAAAGTAAACTAGGTATTAGCTAAAGAGTAAGCTAAGTATATAGAAATTAAGCAGCTAATAGTTAGGAAAAGTAGAGGCCTACGGAACTAAAGGGAGCTAGTGGTAAAGCCTTAAACCCTTAAAGGAATTTAAGAATAATACTTAAATTTACGAGTTAATTAGTAAGATTAGTAGTTTAAAGCACTAATAGATAGTAAAGTAATAAGGAACTATATCTTATTAGCAGCAGTTTAAAGAATGGGATTACCTTATAGATAAAAAGAGTAACTTTACCTATTAGTTACAATTTTAGGAGATCTAATAACCTATAGAGGAGGGCTTATTAACCTTAAAATAGGACCTATTTAGATAACTATTAAAGGGAGACGAATTAAGATGTCTTTTAATATCCTACTATTGGGGAAGGATAAGTCAGTATTAAGTATGCTTTAGTTATAGAAATATAATTTAAAGATTAATTAGGTTATAGGCTAGGTTAATATTAGGGATACTTAACGCCATAAGATGCAATAATAAACTAAGTTAGTATAGTACTAAGTTAGAGAAACTTATAAGGAAACTAAGAAAGGGTTATCCTATATACTAAAGAGATACTATAAGTATAGTAAAAAACCATAGAGCCTAGAAAATAAAAGGTTAGTAAATTATATAGCATGGGACTATAAGATAGAGTTAGAACTAGGAATAAGTCTAAAGTTCTTTCTAACCTATAAGCTTACTTAAGAGGAGTTAAAAGCACTTAAGAGTTTGTTTAAGAAAACCTATAAAAGGGATATATTAAACCATTATAGTTATTAGCGGGATATCTAGTACTATTCATACTAAAGAAAAACGGAAAACTTAAGCTATGTATTAACTATAGACAGTTAAATAACATTACTTAAAAGGATAGGTATTCTTTACCCTTAATTAGCGAAATTTAAGATAGGATAGGTAACGTGTAAATCTTTATAAAGATAGATCTAAGATAGGCGTACTATTAAATTAGAACTAAGGAAGGCAATAAATAAAAGGTAGCCTTTAGGTTAAAGGAAGGACTATATAAGCTATTAGTTATATAATATAGGTTAACAAATACACTAGTAATATTTTAGAAAAGAATTAATAGTGTGTTAGAAGAACACCTTAATAATAATATTATCTACTTAATAACTAAGGAAAAATATAGGGAATACGTTAAATAGGTTAATGTTATAGGACGGGGCAGTAGCTATAAGATGTATATATTCGAGGAGTTTATAAGATATTGCGCGATTAATTGTAAGGGTTGAGGGCGTAAGGAGGTGATATACCTACGCGTAGCTGATATAAGCTGTACGCGAGGTATACGCGAGAGCACGGGGCTCTCCTATGGAGGCCCCTGCGGTAGGGTTCCGTAATACTACCCCCCCTCTTATAGAGGCGGAGCTCTAGCGATACTATAGTTACTATATATATATAGAAGGGACACTTAGGGTATAAAAAAGAAGAAAGGGGGGTATTACTAAAGGCTTAAAACAACGTTATGTGATAAGGCTTGGTATCTAAGAATCTGACTAATTAGATAACTTTAACCGCCGGTCGAAGTTCCTGGACATCTTAACGATATTCCAGTCATGTAATTACACTTTGCCGTAATCTAACGGCAATCTAATGGCAATTTGCCCCTACGTGGCAATATATAACGGTTTAACTCTATAAGGGCTCCTATAGAGGATTAGGTATAAAATCTCTGCTTAGGCCCAGTTTCTATAGGTTCGCGTAGTAAAAGTCGCTAATTAAATCCTTTGTATTTTTAAAGTCTTCCTATAGTTACTATTCTAGCTAATTTATATCGAATCCTGTATATATAGCTCTGTAGTAAAGCCGTCGTCCTCTACCTTTGCCAAAGTATTTAGAGTTGATAATTTGTTTAACGGTCCACTCCTTATAGTTTTTGTCTTCGTTCTCGTCTCGGATTAGTACTAGTAGGGGTTTAGGCTATATCTGCCCCGGTAAGGGGTTAGGCTAGTAAAGGTATAGTAGCTATAGGTAAAATATAGGCTATATCCCGCGGGTGGCTAGGGTAGGTAGGAGCTCTAGCTTATATGCGGCTCCCCTATTAATAACTCGTTTAATTAGGTAGGGGCTAAGGTTTTTATAATTAAGTGACTTTATAGGCCTTTACGTAGAGATATTGCGTGCATTTAGCTATATCTAGTTGCCAACACGCATCTCCGGTAGTGGCGTTCTATAATAGTTAGCGAAGTAAGCCTACTTTGCTTAAGCCCAGGCCATTTCTCCCTTACAGTAGTTAAGTAGATTTTTTATATGGTCTGTATGCTAGTTAGTAAGTAGCATCTTAAGGCGTTTTCTATATAGTAGTTTCTTATTAATAGGTTCTGGTGGTTCTATGCCGGATTAGGGGTAATATCTCTTGTTCGCGAAGAACGGGGTAAGTCCTATAGTAGTTAAGACGTAGTTATTTGCTGTGAATTTACCTAGTAGGAGGTAATCTACCTAGTTATCTTAACTATAGGCAACTACCTATTATAGGTACGCTTTTATGCTAGCATTAGCGTTTTCTGGTTACCTAGTAGTTTTGTAGTAAAAGGATATAGATATCTTAATGGAGATACTAAGGCGTTAGCAGATTCGTCTCTATACATTAGAGCCGAACTATATGCCTTAGTTAGACATAATCGAGTTAGGTAACCTATATAATTGGTAGATTTCGTAGAGGAAAGCGTTAGTAACGTCGCTAACAGCTACGCCTTTAGTTAGGACGTAGTGGCGCTCTTTTATAAGTCGGTATATTATTATAAGGATGTTCTTATAGGTATAGCTATATCGCTTATAGGGTAGTAGGTTAACAACGAAATTTATAGCGATATCTGCCTATTGTTATATAGGTACTGGTAGAGGGTATAGTAGTCCTTAGTACTTTATATTAAAGGCCTTAGTACGCTTATAACTATAACAGGCGCCTATAAAGCGTTTAACTAAGTCTATTATTTTAGGCTAGAAGTAGTATCGGCTAAGAAGCTTATAGGTTCCTCCTTTACCTAGGTGGCCGCTTGATTGGAGGTTATAGGCCATTAGATTAGTTGCCGTTATAGATTTTCTAAGTTAGGAACGAATAGACGGCCTTTATAATAGAGCCTGTTCTCTTTTACTTCTAAGGCTGCTATATTAATTTAGCCTAAGCTTTAAAGTTTAGTCGGCAGCGTATAGGCGCCGGCGGTCTTTGCGGCAATAAGTTAATATAGTAATGGGTTAATAGAGGTATTATATGCCGTAGTAATAAGCTTGTTAATTTTGGGAGGTAATTCTAGTTCTGTGGTGTGGAGCTAAGGTATAGTTAGCTTTATTATAGGTAGTATACCTAGGGCTAAATTCCGTGCTTTTAGGATTGTCTGTTATTAGAACTAGTTATAGGGGTTATCTTTAAACTAAGGAAGGTCTTATAAGCGGCATATTAGGCTATTAGGCTTAGTACCTTATACTCCTGGCCTATATGCAATTTTAAAGTTAAAACTAAAGAGGAACTTATTTTAGCGTACTTAGCGTTAGTTTAGCTATTTTATAGTTATAAAGTACTTAAGGTTGCGATAATCCGTAAGGACTTTAGTTGGCTGGTTAGGTTCTGCTAAGAAGAGTTCCGGTTAGAATTTTTTAAATGCTTATATAATCGCGAGAAGTTCCTTATTATAGATCTTGTAGTTATATTCTTATAGTATAAGCTTAGATAAATAAAATGCGACTAGGTGGAGGAGACCGTTATCACCTATCTGGGAGAGGACGCCTGCGTTGACGTGGTCTAAGAAGTTAGTCTTAAAATAGAGTTATTGTCCTGGTATAAAGTGAGCTAGGATAGGTGCTTTAGTAAAAGTATCTTTAAGGTCTTAGAACGCCTTCTTATATTTAGGCGTCTAGATAAAACGTAGATATATTTTTCTTCCTTTTACGGAAAGACCCTTCGTTCGCATTATTGCTGTAAGTAGTGCTATAACACCCGAGAAGTTGTATATGAATTTTTAATAGAAGTTAGCGAAACTAAGGAAAGCTTATATATCTTTAATGCAGTTAGGGGTTTGCTATTTAGTAATTATATATACCTTTTTAGGGTCCATACGGACACCCTTAGTAGTAATAATTAGTCTAAGGTATTTTACTTCTGTGACTAAGAATTTGCACTTCTTTAAATTAATATAAAGTCCTACGTCCCTAAGGCGCTGTAGGACCTTTTAAACGTGCTTAGTATGCTTAGAAGGGTTATTGCTATAAATAAGTATATTGTCTAGGTACGTAGAGTAGAAGTCGTTAAGGTAGTCCTATAAGGCGTTATTAATATAGCTTTAAAAGCTGCCTAGGCCGTTATATATACTAAAGGGTATAACAGTATATTTAAATTAGCTAAAGCGCGATGCGAATGCGGTTTTCTATTTATTACCTTCTTATATTTAGAGGCGGTTAAAGGCGGCGATAATATTAAGCTTGGTATAGATTTTAGCTTGGCTAAGCCGCTTAAGAGTCTTACGTATAAGCGGTATAGGGTATTAGTTCTTAATCGTGATAGCGTTAAATCCTCTATAGTTAACGTAGAATTAAATACCTCCTCCTAGCTTCTTAGTAAGGAGGATAGGGGCGGCTGCTAGGGATATACTGGGGCGAATAAACCCTTTGTTAAGGTGTTTGTTAATATACTTTTTAACAACTAGAAGTTCATCTTTTAATATTAGGTAGGATCTCTTATAGGGTAGCGTTTTTCCTTATTTAATATTAATAGTATAGTTATTAGGTTAATGTGGGGGGAGTATATCTACGCTCTTTTATAAGCATACGTTAATAAAGTTATAGTACCTTTTAGGGAGGAGCTTGCGGAGTTCCTTGTTGGTAAGTCCTTTTTTAAGCTTTATAAACTTTTTAAAGTCTAAAGGTAAAAGTCCATAGAGTTCTACGGGGGCATTATTTTTTACGAGGTTAACTATATCTATCCTATTACTATAGAGGACGTAGTTTTATTTTTTATTAAGCTTATATAGTCATAATTGGGAGGCTACGGTAACGGTCCAGCCTTTTCTATATACTATACGGTAGAAGGCCACGGCACTTACGTAGTGGCAGTTAGTTATGGGTAAGGTAATAAGGGGTTCCTTAGGTTAGTATTCTAGGGAGTAGATAGAGGCGGCTAGGCCATATCCTAGGCAGGTCTCTCTACAGTATTTAGAGTTAAAGGTTATTTCTTTCTTTTTCTAGTTAATAGCGGGGTTGTGTTATTTAAGCTAGTTTATTCCAAGGATAATAGGGTAGTTAGTAAGTAGTATAATATAGGCCTAAAGTTCTTCCTGGTGCCTATTTATGTCTAGGTGGAGTTATACTATATAGGTAATCTTCTATGCGGTATAACTACCGTCGGCAAGTTATAGGGCGCGGGCTTTAGTAAGGGGTAAGGTAGGTAGGTTATAAGTACGCACAAATTAGGTATCTATAAATTTATTAGTAGCTCCGCAATTAATTATAGAATAGCTTTTATATTATTTTTTAGCAGTAGTTCCTATTACGGGTAAAACTATCTATTTCCGTCTATTTATCTTTACTAAGTTATTTATTAAGTAGGCCGATATATAGATCCCCTTATCATTAGGGCGTCCTAACCTACAACTTAGAGCTAGGACTTAGCGTTTTCCGTTTCCGTATTTAACTTTACCGCTATTACTATATCTTTATCTTATACGGTAGTAGCACATAGCGATATATTTAGTATTTAAGGTACTAGGTTAGGTATTAGGCGGCAGCTACTAAACCTAGCTATTAGGTAGTTTAGGCTATAGCTATAATAGCCTTCTTAACAACATCTATAGCAACGCTTTAGCTTTTAGAGTAGCTCGCGTTCTCCGTCTAGTAGCTTCTACGGAAAGGTTGGTATAGAAAGGTCGATATTAGGACCAGTAGTATTACTTAGGGTAGTAAGCGTTAGTGGTTTAGTAGGTCCAGAGGGCTTCTATAGGGAGGTCTTTAGGTAGGGGTTTATAGTAGCGATCTAATTTAGTCGTCGTTTAATCTTCTATATGGCTGCTACCATATTATAAATATTATTGTAGTTATAGCTGGCGGCTGCGTAACTAAGGCAATAAGTGACTTTTTTAAGAAGATCTTCTTAGTCTTTAGTATTATCTTAGGCAAGGGCTCTGGTATATTCCTGGAATTTAATATAGAACTTATCGAATAATTTAGTAGGGCTTATTTTTAGGGCACGTAGTTTAGCTCGGTTGGTGGCTAGTAGGTTATAGTCGCGGTATATTAGGTTGAGATTATTAAGGACTTCTTAGTAGGACTGCTACTTCCGGGGGCCATTAGTCTCCTATTAGGCGAAGAGTCTGTTAAACAGTATACCCTTTATTCGCCTAATAATGTAGCCAATCTTAGTATCTTCCGTAGGAAAAAGGCAGGCGCTCTAAGTTAGTTTCTCGCGGATTTATATCTTTTAGTAGCTATATTCTTTACGGTCTCCCTAAAAAACTAGGGGATTAGGGTAATATATATTAGACCCTATAGTAGTAGCTTAGGTTCGGTCGTTATAGCTTTTATTATTGCTTTAGTAGGGGTTTTTATTAGGTAAGGCTGCTCGGCGCTAACCCTTCGTTAAGTATTAAGTAGGTAAAGTTGCTAGGGGCGTAAAGACTTAAGTGGCGTTATATATAGTAGAGAGGTGTCTAACGTTGTTACAAATATGCTCATTAAGCTGAGATTATAGGTATTTAATTATGCCTTCTTTTTTAGTGACCGTAGTAATAAGTGCGATCTTAGCCTTCTTTAACTATTAGACGTCGCGTTTAGATACATAGAGGTTATCTTCAGTTTCTTAACGCGTGTTATTAGCGAGCGCCTTACGAGCTTATAGGTCTTAGATAATATCGCGATCTTAGGTAGTACGCATCTCGGCTTATATAAGCTTTAGGTAGTAGTTCTATAGAAGGCGGTAGTATTTATTAGGTTTTTATGCTACCATTTTTATAAACGTCTTGGCGTCTTATATTTTGATTTTAATAGGTAGTAGCCCTTCCGCTTGCTTGTCCGTAGTTATATAGTTAATAAAAGATAAGATATTATTAGTGTCTATCTCCTTAGGGGTTAAGGCTAGGGCTGATAAATCAAATTCTCCTAGGATTAATTAGCGTTGTAGGTTAAGTATAGGTATTGGATTATTCTTTAGGTTTAATATAGTGGCTAATAAGGAATATTGTCTTATTATTATGGGTTCCTTAGAAGTATAAAGTGAGGTAACTTATAGGCACGCTGCTTTTGGCAGCGCCTATAGTATTATAGAGACGTAGAATTAGTTATAGGCTAGGTGTCGGTAGTAAAAAGGCGCAACGTAATGTCACGGGACGGGGCAGTGGCTATAAGACATATGTATTTGAGGAGTCTATAAGACGTTACGCGATCGATCGTAAGGGTCGAGGGCGTAAGGAGGTGATATACCTACGCGTAGCTGATATAAGCTGTACGCGAGGTGTACGTGAGAGCACGGGGCTCTCCTATGGAGGCCCCTACGGTGGGGTTCCGTAACAGTTTTAAAGAGACTATAAAAAGAATAAATACTAGTAGTAATTAAGAAATGCGAGTTCTTTACTATAAAGACCGATTTTATTAGATTTATTATTAAACTAGGTTATATTAGTATAGACCTAAAGGAAATTAAAGCTATAGTAAGTTAGTAAGAACTAGAAAATATAATATAGTTAAGGTTATTTTTAAGGTTTTGTAACTACTATAAAAGGTTTATAGTATAATAGTTAAAAAATATTAAACTATTTACTAGGCTTATAAAGAAAGAGGAATTATAAGTGTCTGTATAAGTAGAGGTTGTAAATAGTATTACGCGCAGAGCGTATGCGGTAGGGGCTATATAGTGTAGCGTAGGTTACCTAACCACCTACGGCCCGATAGATAGTCCGACCTCAGCCCCCCCCCTATTTAGGCACCGCGATCCTTACGATCCTCTGCGGAGGAGATAGAAGAAATTAATTGAGACTAAAAACCCCCCCTACTGTGATCCGAATACTAATCAGTGCCGCACAGATCAGTAAGGTATAACGAAGAAAGGCACTATCTGATTCTCTAGACCTCTTGTTAAAGGCTAAGAATTAAGCTATTGCTTGCTAAGTCTAAAGGCCAGTTTGTGAGGTTCCTCGCGCTTCTAACCTGCGTCTATTACGCCTTTAGAACGATTAGTTTATGGGTGTTTCTACGCTTCTAGTCTAACTATTGAATTAACTACGGAACCAAAAGATGGCTACCTCCGCGATGAATACCGAAAAATCTACCTCCGCAATGGATACCAAAAAATAGGAGACTGGAATTGACGCGACCGTAACCAACATTAAGGAAGTTAAAGTATTCGTTAATTGGCGTTTATCGATATATAAGGAGAATGGATAAAAGGGATTTAACTTATAGGAGAGCTTTGTTGATGACTTCGAGTTATTTATAAGGGATATACTTAATGACCTTAGCAAGGATCGATTGAAAAAGATCAGGGATTACCTTCGTGAAAATGGCGTATATATACGGAAGGAGGCAAGGAAGTCAATTGCAGACGGCCTTCTAGGAGCTATTCACGAACCAACTCCCTTAAAATGGCCTACCGACGACCCTACCGACGACCCTACTGACGACCCTACTAACGGCCTTACTGATAACCCTACCGACGGCCCTACCGACGACCCTATCGACGACCCTACCCTAGCTCTACCATCACTATCGACTGCCCCCGTTCAAATTATTCAGCCAACCCCAGCAACTACCCCCCTGACTTTAGCACGAATTACCTAAGCTATAGACCAGCTTGCCTTATAAGGAAGCTTCGAAAGAGAGATTACTAACTTAGCTAAGCTCTACACGGACGAAGTTAAATACTCTAGTAAATAAGATAACTTTGATTTCAAGTTTAAGATTTTCCAAAACTACTGCCTCCGAGCCGGCGTCCCTAAGTAGGCCTATATCATTGCTATTCCTACCATGCTCCGCGGCCTTGCTCTTAAATATTACTTCACCCACCTTAAAGATCTTAACCTTCTTAAGAATATATGCATAGGCCTTAAATTATACTTTAAAGGCAACGAATATAAACGCGATATCCTATTAAAGTGGAATGCAATTACGCTTAAATAAGTTACTACTTAAAAAGGACTTGATACAGGCTAAGTATTTTAGATATTAATTAATGAGATATGGCAGCTATAACGTAGGTTAGCAAAGGACCTCTAAAATAACATGACATTCTATAATAAGCTCCTTACTGCGTGTTAAGACATACCAGCCTATAAACCAGCCTGCTTTTAACCCGCTACTCCCCTTGCTGGCCTTATTAGCGATATTAAGTCCTTAATTATAACGTACGGTAAACAAGAACTAGAGATTAAATTATTCTATACCGACTAATAATACCGCTCCTCTAACCAACAACATTACCCCCCTAATTGTTAATACCGCAATAAGGGCAAAAAATGCTTTATATGCAGTAAATCTGGATATTAGTCTACAATCCATATAAAGGAAGAAAGGGACCAAAGAATACGTCAATACATCTCCGATTTTGAGGGCAGTAATAGCGATACTAACGATAACGACGATAACTAAGGGGATACCTTTAGAGCTTCTAACTTCTACCTTAATATAGAACCCTATCCTAGCTATTACGGCGACCCTAAGGCGGAGGCGTTTTGGACTAAGTTTGTAAAGGGAGAGGGATAGAGATTATAGACACCTCAGTAACACCTTATACGCGCCTACCTGTTTCTACCGCAATATCCGAATATTTACGACATCCGCAATATCCGCAATATCCATAACGATATCCGCAATGTCTGCAATATCCGCAATATTTACAATACCCGAAATATCCGCGATTACTACCCTAAGCACCTGTTGACGTATATACTTCTCCTTTATATTTTTTTCACCTTCTTTCCTTTTTATAAATGTTGCCAGTGTCTGTATAAGTAGAGGTTATAAATAGTATTACGCGCAGAGCGTATGCGGCAGGGGCCGTATAGCGTAGCGTAGGTCACCTGACCACCTATAGCCCGATAGAGAGTCCGACCTCAGCCCCCCCCTATTTAGGCACCGCGATCCTTACGATCCTCTGCGGAGGAGATAGAAGAAATCAATTGAGACTAAAAACCCCCCCTACCGTGATCCGAATAATAAGTATAGGGGGAAGAGTAAAGGAAGTTATTTAAGGAACTTAAGGAGTTATTTACCTAAAAGCTAATCCTTAAAATCTATTAACTAGGACTAGATACGGTTATAGAAACAAATATATTAAACTTTATATTAGAAGTATACCTACTATAGAAGTATAAGAGCACGTAGCATCTAGTAGCATACTATAGTTAAAAGATAATACTACTAGAACTAAACTATAACATTTATAACAAGGAGTTATTAGGTATAGTTATAATACTTAAGAAATAGAGAGCATTTTTATAAGGCGTAGAAAAACCATTTATAGTTAAGATAGATTATAAGAACCTAACGAGGTTCTTAATAATAAAAGAACTTAACTAAAGATAAGTTAGATAGGCAGAGATGCTTATAGAATATTATTTTAAGATTTGGTATACTAAAGGAACTAAAAACGCCAGAGTAGACGCGTTAGGTAGAAAGGCTAAACTATAAAATAATAAGAAACTATTAGGAGTAATACTACGTAGAGATAAGAACGGATTAATTAGATATAATTACCCTAAGCTAGTAGCAACTTAAGAAAATAATAAACTAGAAAGAGTCTATAAGATACTAGAAAGCTTTTAGATATAAAGAATTCTAAAAGTATAGCTAGAAAATCTATAGATGGATATATACAAAAACCGAGAAGTAAAGTATATCCTAAGACGCATTATAGAGCATTTTATAGAAGATTTCTATAAGGGAATAACCTAAGAACACAACGGAGTAATAGGCTTAGTATTAAGACTTTAGGAAGAATATATTATTAATAGAATCTAGGGTATCGCTAGGAAAGTAATAAAAGAATATCTAGATTACTAAAGGAATAAACTAATAAGGTATAAGCTATATAGAGGGCTATAACCTATTAAAATACCAGAGAGACTATAGGAGGTTATATTATAGGACTTTATTATTAAGTTACTAAAGTTAAGAGATCCTATTACTGGATAGAAGTATAATATAATCCTTATAATAGTAAATAAGGTAACTAAATAGGGCTACTTTATAGCATGCATAGAAGAAATCTTAGTAGAGGATATTACTAGAATTTATATTAAAGAAGTGTTTACAAGATATAGAGTACTAAGTAAGATTATATTAGATAGAGATCTAAGATTTATAGTAGTATTCTAAGAGGTATTCTTATTAGAATAAGGGGTTCGCGCAGTAATATTAATAGTGTATTACCCGCAAATAGACGGTTAAACGGAAAGATTAAATTAAACGCTAAAACAGTATTTAAGATATAAGGGGATCTTATAGATAGGGGGCTATAAGGACACGATTGTAGAATAGGATAGATTGGTAAGAGAGACGAATCCTTAAGGAGGTAAGGCCTTAGGGATTGTGGAGACTATATACTACGGGCACGTGCCTCTAGCACGTGACCGGCGACTATCTAAGGGGCGTCTGGGGGTTGTCCTAAGGGCAACCTAAGGTGTCCGTAATAATATCCCCTATAGTTAATTACGTATAGAATAATTGGGTATTATTATTACTAGTTACGCAGTTTATATATAATGCAACACTATAAGAAGGAATAAGCATATTACTATTTAAGGCAAATTATAGATATAAGCTAAGAATATCATTATTACTATAATAAGTAAAGAAAATAAGTAGTATAGCTAAAGAAAGAATAAAGATACTAATAAATCTTTATATAGACCTTATAGAATTAGTAAAGATAGTATAAGAGAATATAAAAAGGTATTATAACGCTAAGAGATTCAGGGACTAGATCTTAAGGAGGGGGATAAAGTATAGCTACTATATAAAATTTTTAAGAGTTAACAACTAAGTAAGAAGTTAGACTATATTAGATTAGGACATTTTAAAATTATATAAAGAATTTTACCGGTTATATTTAAGTTAAACCTACTAGCTAAAATAAAGATCTACCCTATATAGTATATTATAATACTAGAGCCAGTATATAGGAATATTAAGCCACTAATCTATAAGGTAGACACGTATAGAGGGTAAAAAGAAGATAAATAATAAGTTTTAAAGATTATTAGTTATAAAGATATTAACAATAAAATATAGTATAAGGTTAAGTGGATAGGCTATAATAAAACTACCTAGGAACTACTATAGAACTTAAAAAACGCTATAAAAAAGATATGGGAGTATTAAAAGAAAAGGAGTTAGGTAATATTAAGAAGGAGCTAAAGATAAAGGGATTAGTTAAGGGTAATAGATAAGCTAGATTATTTAAGGGATCTACTACTAGCGTACTAGTTATTTCTACCTTATCTTAATTAGAATCCTTTTTAGCCTCCTTAGCCTTAAGCTTAAAAAGACCTTATTTAATAAAACATAGCTCTTTTAAGCGTACCTTTTTATAAACCTTTACTAGACGGCTTAGGCGAGTATAAGTATTTAGTTAAGCTTTTAAAGCCTAAAACACTTTATTAAAACAACGCTAAACTTTAGCAAGGGCCTTAGCTAGCTTACTCTTTAGCTTTTTAGCCACTACTAATATATAAAACCCTAAGACAAATTAAATAAGGAACTAGATAGTTATAAAGAATAATAAAATATATATATTTAGCGTTAGAAACGGATTAAATATTATAGGATAACTATATATTTACTTTTATATACTTAGCGTATAAAGAAGGTTAGTAACTAAATAGAGCCGCGATTATAATATATATTAACTTCTTCTCTATATAACGGGAATAGGATGGCATAACTTCATAAAAAAAAGAATCTTAAGTACTAGCTGGTTATAATAATTAGATATAATAGATCTAATAAAAGGCATTAGGAATAATAAAGGTTATTAAATTAAAAATGGAAATGCTATACCTCTAATAGACGACTTAGAGATATAAAATATCTTTAAGAATAAAGATAAAGAGGAGGGGGATAGTATTACGGACCTTATATTAGTAATAATAGCACTATTAAGAAGAGATATAAACGGACTAGTAGTAGAAGTACGGGAGGTACTAGAATTAGTTAAACTATAGGATAAGGGGTAACTAAGTTATGTAGTTAGTTACGTTATAAGTTTAGAATATAGGAATATAGAAATGTAGGAATATAATAAACTAACGTACTAATATACTAACGTACTTAGTACATTTCTTAGGCGCAGTATTATGTATTTAAAGGACTACAGTCCCTACCTAAAGAGTTCTCTTCTTTATAGTAAATCTCAGAATATAATTAAAGTTAATCTATTAGGTAACCACTCTACTAGTTATTATTACATTATTAACTTCTTATTTGCCTATATACCTAGCCTATTAATAAGTCTACTGTAGTTTCTGCTATAAGGCTTTATTATAAGGTTAAATAATATTTTTTAATATTACTAAAGTCCTTTACTAGTTTAAGTCGAGGCTAAGGATAATGCCGCCGCTTTAGGACTAGCTAAGAAGAAAGATAGCTTACTTTTCACTATATAAGATCCTATAGCTTAACCCTATAAGTCTATTCCAACTTTCCTTTCCTAGCTTTACTTTCCCTACTCTATTTTCCTAACTTTACCTTCTTCTACCTAAACATAATGGAGTATTAGCTGCAGCTGTAATAATCCTTATACCCTAATAAGCTCTAATACCAAACTATAAGATATAGAGCACTCTAACGAATTGTTAGCGGTAGTAAGGATACTGCTATAGTACAGCTACTATAATGCTATATTGTCCTTAATCTAATTCTAGCTTATTGCTCTCTTTAGAGTATTAGGCTATTATCTTAGTATAATTACCTATAGCCTTAAAGTTCTCTTAAATCCTACATTTCTTTAATATTTAGAGAGTAATATATAGTATACCTAGTTAACCCTATTAGGCTCTAAAGATTAATAATACTAGTAAAGTAGTTAATATTTTAGCTATTAGGTCTTTAAAAGTGGAGAAAGGAATGCTTTAGGTAAGTAGCCTATACTAATGTTTCTATAATAATATAGTAACGCCCTAAGTTAATCTAGAGTCTGGGGTAACGTATTCCACCACTTCTTGGCCCGTACTACTCCTCGGCCTACCCTAAAAACCTATTAAAAATAGAAAAAACCGCACGTTAATATCTTAACAACGGCTTAATAATAAATTCTAAAATTCCATAATTAGCCTTTTGTGCCTACTTAAAGACTTTTAATAAAGTTCTAGCGTAATAAGCCTCGCCGTTATTAAGATATCGGGTTTTAGCCCCCAATCTTAAGCTAAATTGCGATATCTTTAGAACTACTTAATATATTACTTTTTAAATTTAATAAGAGGTTTAAAATGGGTATAAAAGGCTAACTATAAAATTTCTAACTTTATTATTAAGCCGTTATCGAGATATCAACGTGCGGTTTTTCCCATTTTTGAGTTTTTGGGGTGGGAGTGGTGGAACACGTTATTTCTAATGCGTAACATAGGCCTCGTATTCACAACATCGGTGTTTCGTAGCCTTTCGTCGTCCCGAGCAATGATAGCCTATTAATATCTGCCCTAGTCCCACTTGCTGAGCCGAATAAAAAGTCATTCGACGACTTCCCCCACAAAGTCCGCATCAGACTATTGCGGGAGATGCGGGAGAGTCCATTTGATTCCATGCTTCGGCGAGGCTCCGGTTTACATCCAATGATCCCCCGCCTCTATATCACGCTTCCAATGTTGAAAACGCCGACCCAGGCTCCGCCTACCAGAGGCTGCATGCTGCTTCACCGGAATCACAGCATTGCTGCAATGCTGCCCGATATTTATCTCAGGTGCCTCAGCCGCTTCTCCGAGGAATTTGTGGCGTTGCATGGCCCACTCCGGCCACAGCCCCACCCTGCCAACTCGTGTGAACTCCTGAGCCAATTAGCGGCGCGCACTAACTCCTACGAACTCCTGAGCCAATAGAACGTCGCGCTACCCCCTAGCCCCCCTATAACCCTAAAATTCCTCTACAAAGCGTCTAAGAAATTATAGGTATGCGTTTACTATAAACCGGGCGCGATTCTTAATATATATTAACTTTAAGTAACTATAACGGGGTTAATATAGTAGCTATAGCTGTAATTCTTAATATAATTAAATTATAATATCCTCTATTAGTATATCCTAGTAAATTTAACTAGCTAATTAACGTATTAGGGGGCAAAGTATGGCCTTAAAGTTTAAAGACGCGTTTTAAACCCTAGTTATACCTAACTAGCCTTATTAATATAGCGACCGTACTCCACTACTACACCTTTATTTATCCTAAAACTTCTTAAGGTACCTTTTATACCCTATTATAAACAACTTACCTAACTATACTATACCTATATTAGTAGGTATAGATTTACTTTATAGTAGGGGGGCAGCTTTAAGTAGAGGCTTATATAGAGTTTTAGTAGAGCTTTATATAGACCTTTATATAAAGCCTTATATAGAGCTATATACAAGTGTATAGACGTATAGATTATAGACGTATAAACGTATAGATATTTATATAGGCGTTCGTATAGGTAATTAATTAATTAATTAATTATATAGACGTTTATAAAGCCGTTTATATAGGCGTTTAGTTAATTAATTATATAGACGTTTATAGAGCTATTTATATAGACAATTATAGAGACTTCCTAGTGTATTAGTACTGCGTATTAGGAGAGTTTTAGAGCTCTATATTAAGCTTTAAGTAAAGCTTCTAGCAGAGCTTTAAGTGGAGCTTTAAGTGGAGCCTTATATAGAGCTTTTAAGTAGAGCTTTTAAGCAGAGCTCTATATAGAGCCTTAAGTAGAGCTTTAAGCAAAGCGTTATATAGAGCTTTAAGTAGAGCTTTAATAGAGTTTTAAGTGGAGCCTTATATAGAGCTTTAAGTAGAGCTTTAAGCAGAGCTTTAAGCAGAGTAGAGCTTTAAGCGGAGTAGAGCTTTAAGTAGGGAGCTTCCCTATATAGACCTTATATTTAGGCTTGTTTTTAAAGGCCTTATAAACGGCTTTATATAGAGCTTTAAGCAGAGCTTTATATAGGCGTTTATGTAGGCGTTTATATAGGCGTTTATATAGGCGTTTATATAGGTTTATAGGGACGTTTATAGGGACGTTTATAGGGGTATTAGGGGCACGGCCGGGCTCTATTGCGAATGCAATATATAGAGTAGGAGATAAGCTTTTAAATGGAGGTATTAGCGAGCTAAGAAGCGCTATATTAGGGGTTAAAGTACGACATCAAAGCCGATACAACTGTTGTCCACTAGTAAGGCTGTACAGCCCTTATAAAACGCGCCCATAATCTCTTAGACCCTCGGAGATGAATCCACCTCGGCGCTCTGTAATTGGCTGCTATAGCTAGCGCAAGCACTAACGCCTGCGGCGTACATTAGCTGCGGCGCCAGTCGTTAATTGGCTTAGGTGTGGCGGTGCCAGCCGCTTATTGGCTCAGGGGTTTGCAGGAGGTAAGGTGGATTTTCTCTCTGAGGGTCTAACCCGATATCCCCCATGTCCTGCAAAAGCGTGCCGATACGATGACTTTTTGTCAGAGAAATTGCAGATTGCCCAGCATCTGAGGGGGTAACTCTGATGGGTGGGTGGGGGGAGATGGAAGAAAATTACTGCTTGGTTTCACCTCTGCTCTGCAATCTGACCTGCGTGCGATATTAGCAACTGTGAAGATGACGATTTTTGACGAAGCCCGCAGAGGCACCCTCAACGCCGCCAGGCTGACCGACAACGAACTCAACTCCCAGGACCCCACCACCGGCTGGACACTGCTTGCAACCGCCGTGGTGTCCGGATTCCCGAACCAAGTCGAGCAGCTCCTCGAGCGAGGCGCAAAGGCAACCCTCCACTGCAAAAATGGCGAGACGCCGCTCCTTCTCGCGGCTTGGAAGACGTCGAAGGAGCGTCCGCTGATCGTGCAGAAGCTTCTCCTTCACGTTCCTAAGGAAAATATCGACGATACGTGCAAACTCGCGGAGTACAACACGCCGCTGATGTGCGCGATTGAGAAGCTGGATGTGGATTCTGTACGGCTGCTGGCGAGGGCTGGCGCGAGGCTGCATATCAAGAATAATGATGGTTTCAATGCGGTTGAGGTTGCGAAAAATACCGGGAAGCGCTCGGTGCAAAACGCGCTGAAGCCGGAGGAGGAGCAGTCGAATCTCATGCGCCTTGCGTCCGGTGTCATAACATTTATGCGTCATGTTGTCTCGTGGGTCAACGACAAGTTTCAAGACGCCATGAGCAAGGTATTTAACTTCAAGGGAGAGCGCGACGAGAGCACCGAAAAGGTACCTAATTACCTTGAACATCCAAAATAGCACAACATCCGACATCCGCTGACAATGAACTTTATCTCAGATATTGAAGCGGAGGCAGTCCGGCTCGGGGGAGCCCACTCCCCAAGAATTCGTCAAACTCGTCGACGCCTATCTCAAAGAAAAGCCTATGCTGAACACCTTCTTCAAGGACAACAAGGAGTTCATCCAGGACATAGCGAAAAAGGCAGTGGACCTTGCCAAAGACACCAGCTCAGACCTAGGCAGCGAGGAAGTCCTCCCCAAGACTATCCAAGTGACTATGCATCAGCAGGTCATCTACTGCGGTAATCAAGCCCGGTTTTCCATTTCATTACTCCTTCATGTGTCGTGTCACTAACAAAGCAACAGACGACAGCGGCTCCATGGCCAACAAGAAAGGCACGGCTGAAAAACGATGGCCAAGCCAACTGAGCCTCGCCCTGCGCATTGCGCGGACCACAACCCGGATCCTCCCTGACGGCGAGGGCGTCGCCCTCCGCTTCATCAACCAGAGAACCGACGAGTCCCCCAACCTGGACCTCGAAGGCATCGGCCGAGTCCTCAACTCGATCACTCCGCGGGGCAATACGGCCATCGGCACGACGCTGCGAGAGCGCATCCTTAAGCCGATGGTATACAACCCGCTCACGGCGGGCACGCTGAAGAGGCCGCTGCTTGTATCCATTCTTACCGATGGGGGCCCGTCAGACGAGGACAATGGCACGCTGGTGAATGTGATTGTCCAGTGTGGGAATGAGTTGGAGAGGAAGGGGCGTCCGAGGGACGGTGCGTTTCCATTCCCCTTAGGTTTATATGGTATTATTTGTGTTCGGTTTGCTGAGTATGTTTTACAGGCGTGAGGTTCTTGGTTGGCCAAATCGGGTCGTCGGCCGAAGCCGTCGAATTTCTAAGAGGCCTCAAAGTCGCACGCGACAACAACCCGGCCCTTGCCAGCGTATTGCATATCTTTGCGGGTAAGTGCATTTTTGGGCTGGACGTCAGGAACCAGTAGTACTTACAATCGGACAGGCAGGTTTGATGACGAGTTCAATTCGTTTCGTGATGAGCGGAAGTTGGACCGATGGGTGAGTATTCCTTCGCTATTGGCGGTTGGTTCTATGGGTTGCTGACTTTCTTCCAGCTGATTGAGACGCTGTTCAAACCCCTGGCAACTGGTGAGAGTATCTAGGTAAGAAGAAGAAGGGGTAGCCATACTCTTGGGCTTCCTGTTCGGCTCGACGGTGTAATTCCTGAGGCGGAAAGCCTGTTTTCTAAGTTGTCACTCGAAGTTCAACACAAAGGTCTCGAGTCTGGGTTTTAGAGAAATTTCATTCATTATCCATCCTCTCAAGTTACAGCTTCCCATCTAATTCCGGCCGCCTCTACCACCATCCCCAACAACCTCTCTACATACACGCCTGAGCAACTCCACCTAGCCAGAGCCATGGCCCAAACTCATCTTCCAAAGCTTTCCCCTCATCACCTCCACCTTCTCCCCAACCTTCTTCTCCCCCTGCACCACCTTCTCAAGCAACTTCTCCACATTCACCACCATGTCCCCCGCCAATTCCAAATCCCCCTCCTCCGCCACCACCTTCGCCTTCTCCGCCTGCTTCCTCACCTTGTCCACTGTCGCCCCCAACCCCCCCACGTCCTTCACCATCCCTTCCACTTCCTTCTTCACCTCCCTCACTGCATTGATAGTTGCTCTCAACCTCGCATCATTATCCTCATCGTCCACTACCGCGGCAGCCAGCTGCATGGCTTGCAACTCCAGCCCTTTTGCTTCGCGCACGTGCTCACCAGCTTTCTCAGCAGCCGATACCGCGCGGTGGATAGCCTGATCGGCCCCCTCGGTCGCACCAGCAACACCGCTGCGGTACTTGGCCACGATTTCCCAGACCGCTAACACCAAAAGAAGCATTGCTGCGCGGGTGACGGGGAAGAGTAAAACAATGGGGATGGCGCGGGGAAGCCAGGCAGGGAGGATCTTTTTGCTAAGGGAGGTGATGGAAGAGGATATCTCAGTGTAGGCATAGTAAGCAAGGCCAGTGAGGGCACGGGAAGATGTGGTCAGGGAGAGGGATATCAGGGTGAGGAGGACAAGGGGGAGGGTGCTAAGTGAGAGAAAGGAGAGGTAGGATAGCCAGGAGCGGAGACAAAAGGTCAGCCAGAGGCCAGCGACGATGAACCCGCCTGTAGGTGGTTATAGATTTGTTAGTGCGGTGTGAGAGGGTAAGGCGTGTGGGTGGTGACGGACTCTTGTGCTCTTCTAGGAGAGCAGTGAGCTTTTCTGGCTTGAGGTATTCGGTAGCCTTGTCGATGATGGCGCCCGTGTTGAGGTCGAATTGGATGTACTTGCCGAGAGTTGGCTGTGCGTCTGCGGTGGCCATGGTGGGGTTTGTGTCTACGATGATGCTTGGTGTGAGGTGTTGGAAGTTAAGTACTTTCAGAGAGGTAGGTATAAAGGGTGGCGAAAAGCTGGGTGTAAGTACCGACAAAGGGGTGGGGGTTGGTGGTGGGGGGTGGGGGGCAGAGGGCAGAGGACAATATCTTGCAAGCCAGAATGCATCTATCCCTTGACCCGTCTGCGTCCAACGCCAAGGCCGCACAGACAGGAACGCGTAAGAATCAGGTTGAATAAGAGCTTCTTATTGGCTAGATTCTTATCGATAACGTTGGACGGGTCAAGGGATATGCATGAGCAAACCACCACCACCCCCGGATTTTCGGCAGTGTCGGTTGGGTAGACACGCATATTCTGGGGAAGGCTGTGGGCGTGGTCAGCATGCAGGGTCCTTACACGAAGTACGTCCCAGAAAGTATGTCTTATACATATGCTCCACAGAACGCGTGTCTTTATTGTTAGCAGAAGGATGAGACACCCACTTGGACCTTCCTGACTCTCCAGCATCATACACTGCCATACCTTAGATAAAACGCAGTATTCACCACATAGCATCCAAATCAAAACAGGAGAATGGAGCAGGCTATCCAAGCCTTCAGGTCCCAGCAAATCTCCGTCCTGGTGCCCGGCCAGGATAAGTACAGACAGGCCATCGCAACCTCCAACCTCCTCTTCCGCTTTTCCCGCCCCGAATGTGTCGTTCAGCCTGAAAACCCCGCCCAAGTCCAGACCATCATCAAAGAGGCAGCGGCTAGGTCGATCAAGGTTACGATCAAGTGCAATGGACACTCCTACGCCGGCCACTCGACCGCCTTCAGTGGCATCTCTCTCGACCTCCGCAGCATGAAGAACGCCGAGCTCGACATGAATTCTAAGATGGTCACCATGGACGCCGGCTGCCAGTGGGGCGACGTCTACGACAAACTAATCATAGGCCACCACGACGGCTATATCATCAATGGAGGTCGTTGTCCTACCGTCGGCGTTAGTGGCTTCATCCTTGGCGCTGGCCTCGGCCCCTTCACGCGTAGCTTCGGCATGGGCGCCGACACCCTCGCCGAAGCTACCCTGGTCACTGCCGACGGCTCCCTCATCACCGTCCGCGAATCCGACCCGCCCACCTCGGAGAAAGGCCGTCTCTTCTGGGCCCTCCGCGGCGCCGGTGGCGGCAACTTTGGTGTGGTCGTGCAGATGAAGCTCCACGTCCAAAAACTCCGCAACCTCCAAGGCATGGTGGTCGCCGGACGGTACCAATGGTTCCCCCAGTCCGGCTTTACCGACGATGTCGTAGCCACTATGAACACCTTCTACCGCACCCCTTGGCCCCAAGAGCTCACCATCGACACCACCTGGATCTGCGACCTGCGCCAGAGCTCCAACCAGGGCGGCGTGCGCTTCAACGTCTCCTTCGACGGCAACAAGGTCGAGTACGACCGGCTGATCACCACACACATCACCCATCCCGAACTCCAAACCCAGCTTAAACGCCGCGTCCTCGCGGAGAAATCCAGCCGTTTTCTCTACGAAACCCTCGTCGCGCAGTGGCTTGAAGAAGCCGAGCGCGCATACCCCTCCAACAAAACCTATGAGCTCTACAGCTCCTTCATCTTCACCAAGTCCTCTGATTTCGCAAAAATCACCGCCGCCATCTGCGAGCGCATGGCATTCTTTCGCCAAAAGTTCAACGGCGAACAAGTCAACTTCCTCGTCACGTGGATCCACTCCGGCGGAAAAGCCTCGGAACCCCAGCCCACCGACACGGCCTTCTTCTGGCGCGAGGCCGTCTTCCATGCCTATGTGACCGTCGAATGGGTCGACAAGTGGATGGAGCTGGAAATGCGGCTCTTCTTAGCAAGTGTCAAAAAGGAGCTCCGCCCGCTGTCGCTGAACGAGAAGGCGGCATTCATGAATTTCCCCGACAGGGATTTTCCGACAAAATTACATGAGGAGCGGTATTTCGGGGGCAATAAGGAGGAGTTGAGAAAGGTAAAGCAGACGTGGGATCCGAATGGGTTTTTCAAGTGGGTTCATGGGGTGAGGAGGCCCGGGGATCCCGAGGAGGATGATACAGCTGAGGAGTATGCAGAGCGGACGGATAAGTTTGCCAGGGAGCAGTGGGCGGGTATGTTTTGATTTTACTCTCTAGAATCCTGGTCTAATTAGTCTAGATCAATGGACGTATTACAAGGCGGATGACCTAGAAGTGGATCTTAATGATTTGGAGGAATGTTTAGGGGTTGAGTCTGATTAGGGCGAAGATCCCCCCCTTCTTTGTCTACGTCAGCAGCTTCAATGAAATGCTACTCGAGTAGTACCTGGCAGCCTACCCGGCAACCTTTTGCACCTAGGGGGTTTTTATGGGGATATATCGTAGCTTTAGGGTCTTACCCTTTTAGTCTGCAGAGCATGATGATGATGATGATGATGATGATGATGATGATGTTTATTCCGCCCGGAGGCACTAAGCCTAAAGGGCACTAGTACTATATTACATATTTTCGCTCCCTTTAGTCTCGCTATATTCTCGTACAAGCCCGTATATATGCCTTATTTTATACTCCCTAGTGTTACTTATACCTTATTCTACGAGATCTTATAAGTGGTTAGTAGTAGGTAGTCTTAGGGGCTATTCCTCTAAGTATTTAATGTCCTATCTTTAGCAATTAAAGCGAGATCTGCTAATGGCATAAAGGTGTATAGTATAGGTTGGTTAAAGCGTAAAGGGGGGGGGGGGTTAACTATGGTGGGCGGGTTATTAATCCGGTTCTGCCTTAAGTCGTCCGGTAGCTATTATATATTTTACTATTATTCGGACCACGTTTACGTTTAGTGTTTATTATCTAGGGTTGGATAGCGCCTTATCCCTAAGGTAGAAGGATAAGCTACCTCTTTTTATATCTATTTACTATAGCATTTACTCTTAATACGCTGTCTATTTTATACACCTAAAGAGAAAATACTTTACTATTTCTCTTATTTATCTATAGTTATATTAATCTAATTCTACCGCTCTAATCTAGTATAGATATCTATTAAGTTATATTATTCCTGTCCGTAACTAAGCTAATATATTTACCTCTTCTCGCTTAAGAGAGTTATATAGCCTATAGGTATATTTACTTAGTAGCGCTATATCTATTTTTCTTAAGTGCCTCCCTACTCCTTCTAGTAGTGCTTTCCTACCCTACTATTTTACTCTTACGGCATTTATTATTATAGCCTTAGCCTAGTATTATTGTCCTTACGGTAGGCGTCCTTATATAGTGGCCTGCCGTACTACTTTTTTTGCCTTCTTACCTAGTTTAAACTCCCCTTATATTAGGACCCATGCAATAAAAACGGGGTTACTTCTTTGCCTTAGTGTATAGGCTATATTATAGATCTATATAATGCTTATTTAGTTAAACTAGCGCTTAGGTTAGTTAAGTATTAGTAGTACCGCCTAATTACTAGTAAATATAGTAATCTATCTTTCCTATAGATCTAGTGGTAAGCATTTTATTACTATTAATATTGCTATTAGTTTAGCTATATATAGGTTCTATTCTGCTCTTAGTCCTAGTATAATTAAGTATATAACAGCTTCCCTATTTAGCGTATTACTAAGGGTATTATAAATAACCCCTTCTATTCCTACTATACCTCTCCTCCTAAATAAGCTTATTACAATTTATATACCTTAGAAGGAGTTAGCGGCTTTAGTTGCCCTATTTTTATCTAGGTTAATACTTATAAGTAGTTAGTCCTCCTATAGTAGTACTATATAGGGTTAAATAACCTCCATCTTATCTATTAGTGTATATTAGTATATATAGGCTATCTTCTATAGTAGGGACGTAAACCTCTAAAGCACCTTTATATAAAGCCTTAAAAATGGGTTTGTCTTATATAGCGTATAGAGGTTAACCTATAGCTTAGTAGCCCTCTTTAAATACCGCTCGCGTACTAACCGTATATTTGCTTCGGCCTCCTTAATAACTATAGCTACTATACGGAAAGTTCCTATAATTGCCTACGCTCTAATTTTTTATACCCTATTTATTACGGCTATAGTAGAACCCCTATAGGCGTGCATCTAGATATTTAAGGCGTAGTTTACTACCGGCGCTACTATTACCCTAAATAGCCGTCTTATGGTTAAAAGGGATACCATCTAAAGTCTCTTTAGTGCTATAACCGCGATAAGGCCCCTAATAGCTGCTTTTATAATATATTACTTATACCAAAGCTCCGCATCTATAATTACCCCTAGAATCTTAGCTATATATCCTAGTATAACTATTTTTCCTTTAATTATAAATGGGGTAGTATTAGTCCGCTCCGCGTTTTTTATAAAGTGCACTAATATAGTCTTTTTACCTTTAAATATTACGCTACTTCGTTTCTCCTAGTTTATTACTCTATTAATAATAGTCTAAATACCTTCGCAGTTTGCTGTTATTAATAGTCTTATAACCTATATATTATAGTTATCTATAAACGCCATTAAGCCGGTGCTAGACTAGGTTAGCATTAAAAAAGAGAAATAGTATTAGTAAGAGTGGCAATCCTTATAGTAGTCCTATTTATAATAACTATTACTAGTTAGAGGTATAGCCGTTAACCAAAATAGTCGCTATATAATTAGAGCAGAAAGAATTAATCTACTACACTAGTATTAGCGGTATATCTCTTACTATAAGTCTCTATAATAGCCTTTCTTTATATACTCCGTTATATTTACCTTTTATATTAAAGCTAATAAGGCTAAGTACCTTCCTAGACCTCTACGCGTTATAGATATATTCTTATAATAGCAGTAGCGCCTATTTAATAAAGCGCTTCTTCCTCGCCCTAAAGTAATTTATAGGTAGTAGTCCAAAGGTCTCTACCACGTGCGATATTCTCTTAGTAACTATAGACTTTAGTATCTTACCTAACGTAGAAAGTAGAGAGATAGGCCTCTATACCCTTACCTTTATATAGTCTCCTTTATTTAGCCTTTTAAGCGGTATAATCTTAGCATTTCTCTATTAGTTAGGAAGGTTGCCCTTATCTAGTAAGGTCTAAAAGAGGAGCAGGTCCCTATCTTTTATTACCGGCTATATCTACCTTTATACTATTACTAGTAGGCTATTATTCCCTAGCGTTTTCTATAGCTTTACTATAAATATCTTCCGTTCTACCTCTTCTATTATAAGGTGCGTTATTAATATTAGCGTTTATTAAGGCCGTGGGCCCTTATCCTCTATTCCTACTAAGAGTAGGGGAAAGAACGTAGTTAATAACTTCGCTACTTACTTATCTTTTCCTTTTATAACAGATCTATTTATCCTTACTAATAGTAGTATCTTATTAAACGCTAAGTTACCGCTTAGGTTAAAGTATTTTGCTACTTACTAAATATTTATATTATTAACTAGAAAGTTATTCCAGTATATCCTTTTCTATTTCTATATTATATTGTAGTATTCCTTTAAGGCCTCCTTTACTTATTACTTTAGTTCTAGTAGTATCTAGCCTATTTAGCGTTAATTCTTTACCCGGTTCCTCTAATAAGTATATATCCGGCGGAGCTTTATAAGGTCTATTATCTACTACCTTTTTATATATAGGAAAGGTCTAGCTTTTAGAGTTAATGCGTAAACTGCCTCTAGCACTATATCTATAAGCCAGTTTGTTTACTACTATACTTTACTACCTATTAGGATAATATAGAGGGTAGTAGCAATCCTATTCCTAATTTTATTCTATAGTACGTTCTTAAAGAGTATTCTTTATTCTATAGCGCGTTTAGGAACCGCAATATTAAATATTATTTTAATTGCCCTATAATTAGATCCGTGCTCTGTTCTATATAATATATATTTTACTATTATAAATACTAGCTCGTCTAATACTAGGATTAGGTTAATCGTTATCTCGTGGTTACTATTTTGCTATATTTTTATACCCCTAAGCAGTAGGTTATATAGGGAATAATCTCCTATAAGGTTAATGCCACAGTGCTACAATAAAGTAGACTAAATAACTACGTTATAGTATAAAGAGGGGAAGAAGGTAGAAAGGGGGTATTATATATAAATAGTAGGGCCGGCCGCTAAGTCGCTAGTAGTAGGCCAGCTAATAGTAGGAAATAGTACAAGACAGTATAAAACAGTATGCGTTAGGTTAGTGCCGTAATAGTACTCCTCTCCCCTAAATAGTTTGGTCCCTAAACTAAATAAATAACTTAAAAATAAGTAGTATACGGGGTTGCCTATTTTTTACCACAAAGATATTAGTTCCGCTTACCGCCCTTAACTAAGCTAATGGCGATTTTCTATACCGGGTATGGAAAATTCTAATTAGTTAGTTTAGTAAGTAAGGTCGGTAGAACTCTATACCGCCACCTAAATTAATCCGCGTAGCGTTTCTTAGTGAGAATTTAGCTAATTAGATAACTTTAACCGCCGGTTAAAGTTCTATAACATCTTAACTACCACAAATTTTAATACGGTAGTCGACCGCGACCTTAATATAACTTTTTCTTATCTTATACTTAGTCTAGGGGTCCTAGCTTTTTAGGGTATTGCTTATAAAAGCGCTATATAGCTTATTTATAACCCTTTAGGTCTTCCTCTAGCTGCTAGGTTGTATCCTTATAATATTTCTATTTAATCTTATAAGTTAGGCCCTGGGGGTCTTTGTCGTGTATATTAAGGATTTTCTTAAACTCCTATTTATCTTCTATATTGCCGTTATTATCTCTCTCTACCACTCGTCCTTATATATTACGACGCTCTATAGTATTAATATTTGCTTAGCTAGGGATCTCTTTAGTAGCCTAGAGGCGGACCTTAAATGTATAAAAGGATTTATTTACTCAGATATAGTCTAGAAGGTTTACTATAACTGCCCTTTAGTATACTGCAAGTACGGAGTATAGGCTATCCCATTTATCGTCCTATTTCTTTTTAGGTTTATTTATCTTTATATTTTCTAAGCTAACTATAACTATATCGCCTTCGTAGAATAACGCGCTCTTATCCCTATAGGTATTAGTATTATCTTTATAGCGTTACTGTAAAATCTAAGCTAGGGCCTTAAGCTGTATTAATATCCGCTTAAAGCGGTTGGCCATAGAGTCTGCGCAGAAGAACTCCTTCTTTACTTATACTAATAGTGTTAGTAGGCGGGGGCCAGTAGGCTTAATTCTAAGGTAAGGGTTAAAGCCATAATTTACAAAAAACGGGGAGATGCCTATACTCTTATTGACTTAGTTATTTATAGTAAACTTAGTAAGTAGTAGGTAGTTAACCTAGTCGTTCTATATAAAGCTAATAAAAGTATAAAGATATTTATTTACGGCAGCGTTAATAATTTTAGTTTAGCCGTCTATTTCTAGGTACTAGGCTAAGCTTAGTTATAAGGTTATCTTAAGGCGTTTACTTAGCCGTCGCTAGAAGTCGTTAATAAATTATATACCGCGATTAGAAATAATTATACTTAGTATACCGTAGAGCTTATATACGTTGTTAACAAAGCTATTAACTAGCTCCTTTGTTAAGAGTCCTATTACTAAAATAAGGTATCGCATTTTAGTTAAGCGGTCCATAATAATAAGAATATGTTTATATACCTTACCGTAGCGTTAGCATACCGGCAGCGTTGTAATATAGTTAATTAAGATATTAGTCTATGGGCGGGCGGGTAATTCTAATAGCTTTAGGAAACCAGGCGGGGTAAAACGGGGGGTTTTAGTGCGAAAGTATAAGGCATAGTCTTTAATAAAGGTAGCCGTAAACTAGGAGATCCCTAGCTACTAATATATTTGGTTTAAGAGGTTAAAAGTCTTAATATAGCCAGGGTAACTAGTGGGGCCGCTGCTATAAGAGTAATAGGTAACTTTTAGGCGAAGGTCTAGGGCGTTAGGAACAAAAAGACGTTAGCGGAAGTAGATCTATCTATTAATAATACTATATTCTAACTTATCGCAATAAAGTAGTTTCCTAATCTTCTTTAGCTAACGGCGAGCTTTCTAATTACGTAGGGCTGCTACTATATTTCTTATAAGTTCGTTCTCCTGGTATCCTAGCTAAATTAACTCGTCTAGTAACTTTTTAGCTATTTTAGGGTTTAAAGTAGCTATAAACTCCGCGTCGTTAGAGTTACGGGACTCGTATAGTAATTCTTCTAAGATTATAGGGTTAACTTTTTAGGGTAGTATAACGACTTAGGCTTAGTAGCGGAGGCGTTTATTATTGATATCCTTAGGCCTTATTCCTAGTAGCCGGCTTAGGGTATTAGGGAGCGTGGCTTTGCTGCTAAGTCTGTATATAATTATAAAGTTAAACTATAAAAGGAACTCTGCCTACTAGACTTGGCGCTAGTTTAGCTATTTAGTAGTTATAATCGTCTATAAGTTTTTATGGTCGGTAATAATTTTAAACGGCTCTTTAGTCCCTTATAGCTTAGGACGCTATTCCTCTAAAGCCTTAACAATAGCTAAGAGTTCTTTATTATAGATTTTATAATTATACTTTAGTATAGAGTGCTTTATAGAGAAGAATACGACCAGTTTTAATTTTCCGTCGTTGTTATACTAGGAAAGGACTCCACTAGAAGCCTAATTTAATACATCTATCTCTACCACTGTTTTCTTCGTGTAGTTATAGTATGCTAGTACTAGTGCTAAAGTAAAGGCTCCCTTAAGGGCCTTAAACGATTTGGCTTATTTTAGTCCCTATAGCTATCCGATATCCTTCTTTAGAAGTTTTATTATAGGTATAGTAATAGCAGAGTAGCCTTAGATAAATTGTTAGTAGAAGTTTACGAAGCCAAGAAATTTTTATAGTTCTTTAATTAATATTAGGTCCTTTTATTCCTATAAGGCCTATACCTTCTTAGGGTCCATAGTTATACTATTAGTCGAGATAATTAAGCTAAGGTATTTTATTTTAGTAGAGTAGAACTTAGACTTATTAATATTAATCTAAAGTCCAGTATTACTAAGTCTTTAGATAACTTTATTTATATACTTAGTCTACTTAGCGCGCGTTTTAGAAAAGATAAGGACGTTATTAAGGTAAGCAGTGCAGTAGTTGTTAAGGGCGTTATATAAAATATAGTTAATATAGTTTTAGAATATAGTAGGTGCGTTATAGAGGCCGAATAATATAACTAGTATTTTATAGAGTCTAAACCGGGTAATAAATGCTATAAGCTACTTATGGCCCTTCGCAATCCGGATCCGGTTTAACGTAGTAATTATATTAAGTTTAGTAAAGTACTTAGCACTATAGAGTGCGTCAAGTATCCTGCGGATTAGTAGTAGTGGGTATTAATTCTTAATAGTAACTATATTTAGGCCTCGGTAGTTATAGTAAATTTATATATTACCGCCAGGCTTAGCAGCGAGGAGGAGTAGTATAGTAGCTGGTAAGGTTAATTCGCGGATAAAACCCTTATCTAGTATCTTATTAATCCACTTCTTTATATACCTAAGTTTAGCAGGTAAAAGTAGTCTATTTTTATAGTACGGGGCCTAGTTTCTAGGGGTGATCTTAATTTTATGGTCCTATAGTTAGTAAGGGGGCAGCTTATCTACGTTCTTAGGGAGGAAATACTTAATATATTTACTAAACTCCTTTAGTAGGCGTTATAAAATATCTTCGCGGGTTAATCCTAATTTGCCTTTTAGGAATTTTTTAACATTAGTATTAACTATCTTCCGATATAAAAGCTTGGGTTTAGTTTTTAAATTTATCTTAAGGAAGTTATAGAAATAGGGGGGGAGCACTTTACGGGCTTCCTTTATCGTATAGTCGCCTTCCACTAGCCAGCGGAAAGACCTTTCTAATAGGTTCGGTACTTCTATTAGGCCTATAGGCAGCTCTTTAAGCAGCTGTCAGTACTTATCTTATTTAACTAGTTCTACTAACTCCGCTATATAGATCCTTATTACCTTTACGTCTTTTTATTTATAGAACTGGGTGAAATTAATAGTATAAGTATATTTAATATCGTCTAGGTTAGGGCGTGTCTAGTTCTCTAGTGCTATGGCTAGGCTAGCATAGCTTAGTTAGCCTAGGGGGGCGGATATAAGGCGGCGGCCCTATATAGTACGCGCGGGAGACGGGTATAAGGTTAGGCGTTACGGTGGCGCGGTTTCTATTATCCAGGTCTTAGTAGTTTTATAGCTAGTCCTTACTATAACGCGAGCTATAGTGTGCGTATATAGCATATGGCTTAGTTCTAGGTATTAAGCTAGGCGGCTAGGGTTTAAATAGTACCTAGGTTAGGGTTAGATTCTTAGTAGTAGTAGCGCGAAGCGGACTTTCTTCCTTGGTCTTAGTAGGGCTGTCTAGCCTATTATTTTAGTCTTAAGTGCTAGGGTAGTCTAGTCTTCCACTATCTCGTTTCTTTATAGCTATATAGGCTCCCCTTTATTAGGAACATCTTTTACTATTAGGGCTTTATATATAGTCCTAGGCACTAGGCTTAATAGTACTAAGTATCTACATAGGGCGTCCCTACTAACATTAGTTATCCCCTATAGGAGGTAGAGCCTAAAGTAGTAGTTTAAGTTAAAGCGAATCTTAAGTTTCCTAAAGCTAGGACAGGGCTTATACTTCTAAAGCTAGGGTATACCTAGAATAATTAGGATAGTGGGTAAGAGTTTAGTAATAAAAAAGAGTATAGCTTTAGTATAGAGGCCAATTAATATTTAGGTGGTAAAGTAGTCTATAATAAGCGAAGTTAGGATGCTATTTATAAGGCGTAGTAGCCTAAGTGCTAGTAGCTTCTTAGTTATAATATTATACTTTCTTATAATAGACTCTATGTTAGTAAATACTATTATAGTACTACCGGAGTCTACTAGGCTTACTATATTAATATAAACTTAGAAGTATGGGTTACGTAATAAAAAGAGTTAGGTTTAAATAAGGATTAATTTCTTATTACTATTTACTAATCTAAGATTAAGTAGTAGTTTACTAATAAAAAGAACTAATTAATCTAGTAATAGGGACCTAATCTTTTTGTCTTTCTCCTTATATAGTTTAAACCCTTAAACGCAACTTAGTCTAAAGGTCTGCCTTTTAATAACTAGGGTATAGAGCTGTCTTAGTAGGGCGGTCTAGTGTCTATTTAGCTAGTAGTATCGGTCTTAGTTTCGGTTGGGCTATAGAAAGACAATACCTTACTAACGACATAGCCGTGTTCGTATTCGCTAGCGCGAAGTTGCTAATACTAGGCGTTATTAACGGGTTAAGCTTCTATATAGGGTATAGTTTAGAGTAACTAAGCTATAGGGTTAAAGGGGTGGGGTTATCCACCGCGGCTATAATAGGCTTTACGGTTACCGCGTCTATAATAAACTCTACGGTTACCGCGTCCGCGGTTATTAGTTCGCGTTATTTAATAGGGTGGCATTGGGACTAGGTTTACTATCTTAGTAGGGTTATAGGCATTCTTCTAGTGGCTAAGCAGGCTATAGGTAAGACATAGTCTATTATTAGTATAACGCTTACACTCTGTATCTAAGATTTTATTAAGGTTATAGGTTCTCTAGTTACTACTAGGGTTAGGGTTAATATAGGGGTAGGGGCTTAGGTAGGTAGGCAGTAGTTAGCGTTCTTCTTAAGGTTAGCTTAGTATATATAGTTTGTAAGGTTTTTAGAAAATATATCTATCTACTTACTCTAACCTATATAGTCGCTGTTATTAATTTTATAGGTAAGTCTAAGTACTAGCTCTTCCATCTTTAGAGAGATAAACTTTTAGAGTAGGTCCACCTTCTATTCGTCTATCTTTTTAGCGCGGACTATTAGCTTATTAAGCTCTCCCTTTTAAAACTAATAATTACGTTCGCCCTAGGGGAAATGGTTAAGCTTATTCTTTACAACCTGGGTTATATTAAGGACCTCATAGTAAGTAGTAAGGTCTTTAAGTATATCTTCCTTAGTAGGCCATTTCCACGTAGATATATTGTTTAGGTTCTTATATATAAGCTCTAGGCCCTATTTAATAAACTTATAGGCCTTATCCTCTAGTATATCTAAGATATAAAGGATCTGGGACTAAACTATATTAAAGTAGTCCTAGTCCTAGTTAAAGACTCCCTTAATCTTAATATACCAGGTCTTAAAATTAGCTTATTATTCTAGCGGGGTGCCTTTTCCGCTAAATATTAGCGGGTCTTTAGATCTCTATTTTTTCTACTAGGTTACTACCGTTATTATAGGGGTTAATTATTTTAGAACGGTGATAGTCTTTGCTTAGGAGTTAATAGTTCCTATCTAAGAAGCAATAAGGGTACTAAGGTTTTTATTAGCTTTCTTATTGGCGGTGTTTATGTTATATATACACTATAGTCCTACTTTAATATTATTAAGGAACTCGTTTGTATAGTTAATAAGGGTAAGATAAGCTTTGCTGGGCTTAAAGGTCTTAGGGTATAGTAGAAAGCGGCGGATTGTCTATGCGATATTAGGGTATATCTCTATAAAGAGGTCTATAAAAACATCGCGGGGGTTTTAGGTTTTGGCTATTTCGGCGTCATTAGTGTCGCCTATCTAGGCGCTAAATAAAAACTAAGGATCGTTTTAGGACTATGCTAGGGATATATTAGTTTTAGCAGAGGTGTATGTAGGTCGCGATTGCTTTAGGGCGGAGGTTAATTAGCCAGGGTATAAGGAATTAGTGATCGCAATAGGGCGTAAATTAAAGATACTATAAACTGATACAGTGCTATAATAAAGTAGACTAAATAACTACGTTATAGTATAAAGAGGGAAAGAAGGTGGAAAGGGGGTAGTGTATATAAATAGTAGGGCCAGCCGCTAAGTCGCTAGTGGTGGGCTAGCTAATAGTAGGAAATAGTATAAGATAGTATACGTCAGGTCAGTGCCGTGACAGTTAATAATTAAATTAACTTCTCCCTATCTCGCTAGTAAGACGTTATTTCCTCCCTATAGCTAGTTATGCCGGTTAAAGCCTCCTATAAATATTATATCGGTTTATATACCTATCTTATTCTATATTTCCTAGATTAGTTAGTATAATTTACCAGTTATATTCTATAGTGCCTCTATATTCTTTCCCTTAACGTATACTAATACCACTAGTACTAATTAGTTAGAAAGGCGTAGTACTACTATAGTAGGGTTTGCCGATTATATAGGCACCTATTTAGCTTTAATATCTTTTTAAATCTATAGCATACTCTATACTACCTACCTCTCTTTATACTAGACTATAGGTATTATTTTAGTCTAATTTAAGTGTCCTATAGGGGCTGTTATAACTATATTGTCTATTTTCTATATATATAGCTCTAATATCGCTAATACTCTAAAGTCTTTTAGTTGTTTATCGTTTATTAGACTCTATTATACTATACTCTACTTTTAAACATTTAGTTAAAGTACCTAAAGTATCTTATATATAGCGGGTAGGATAAAGTACTTAACAATTTTTATTAAACGATTTATGCAGTCCTCCGTATAGTATATATTTTAAAATCTATCCTTAGCAGTTATTATAATAATATCCTTCTTAAGCGCATCTAGCATATACTTGCGGTCTTATATATATAAATGCTTTATGCCCTAGTATCTAATACTAGTAGTATTATAATAGGCCGCTTTTAGGTTTATAGGTTCTAATATAGGCTAATTCCCCTATAATATAGAAGTATTAGTTCTATAGCAACCGTACTACCTTACTACTTTTAGTAATATATACTACTATTAATCTATATACCTTTCCTATGTCTTTTTTACTAAGCCACTATATCTAGGCTATGTATACGTTGTTCTCTTTTCTTAGTACCTCCACTATTTTATTTTAAATATTTCCTTTCTAGTTAAGAACTGCTGTTTAATTAGCGTTGTTAATTTTTACTAGGTAGAGCTAGTCTTATAGCACCTAAATACTAAGTACTAAGGTCTTTTAGGCCGCTTCTTTTATACGTTAGAGTTTAGTTTTATTTTTATAAGTTATCCTAATACGTGCGGGGTTCTTAGGGTCTTTAATTACTACTATATAGCGCTAGCTCTTATGGCCTTCCATTATATATATACTATTTTTAATTACTTATCTAATTACCCCCAGTTATACTTTGTTTTTATTTTCCTCTTTAACTCTAAACGTATTAACTATATAGTATAGCGTGTTAGTAATAGTTAATAGCATAGTATTTCTTAAAGAGAAGGACGTTAAGTTGCTTAGTTAACTGCTTAGTAGTATATAGGCAATATCCGCGTACGACGGAGCTGCGCTTAGTAGTGCTTAAAAGTTAGATAATTGGGTCTAGATTACCTTTATCTTTTCTATAACCTCTACTTTAAGCACATTAATCTACTCTATAAATATTTTAGTAATAACTTTAATTTAGTTTGCTTATGCCTCTTTCTACTTCTCTAATACCACTAGTAGTAATATAACTAAGTTAGTTAGCACCTTAATCTATATATTTATTGTTATATTTATCTTCTTAGTTATTAATTAGTTTACTATAGTGGCTATTATTACTAGCTGCTCTGCTCTCTCTTTAGCCATTACACGGTTTCTTATTAACACTGTTTAATCCTTAGGGCGTAGTTTTTTTCCCCGTACGCTTTGATCGTGGTACACTAGGGGCCACTGCTGCCATATAAACCGTATCTTCTGTATCGCTCTCGTAACTATCGTTTTTAAGGGCCTTGGTTGTTTTGGCGCGTTCCCGACGCGATTAACGCGTCAAGCCTCCTTCCGCCTCTGCCATCTCCATTTTTCCTTTCTTAACTTGGGTACTGCGTGCTAGGTGCGCGATGCGTTACGGGTAATAATGAGGATAAGGGTGCTCACAAAGGTGCTTCAAAGGGAAGGTAAGATTTGGTATGGTAGGCGGAGGTTTCGCTTATCGGGCCGACCTTTTAGCGTGGTCTAGCCGACCTATACGCACGCGCAATTGGCGCGCAGTTGAGGGCAACTCGACCGACTAGCCTAAGCAAAAATAAGCGAAAATTGGAAAATTAAAAAAATCTGTTAAGCTGTACGCAGGTTAGCTGTCAAATGCGCCAATTGCGCTGGTTGCGCGTTAAAAACGTCAAATACGTCAATGACGTCAGCGGCGTCGACTGCAGCTATTTGGCGCCCAATTGACCTAATTGGCAGCATTTAATTTTCACTTAATAGGTAGTTTAAACCCCAGCCTGCGAATATTTTCCCAATAAGATAGCAATCCTAAATATAGGGGTTATATAATGCTAATAAGGGTTTTATAAAGCTAGTAGGGGTTTTTATAAAGCTATACTATCTAGGTATTAGAGGATTTGCTATCTTGGTTACCGTCTAAGTCGCTTACTAAGATAACGATTTCCATTAACGTACCCCACGGGCCAGTGGGCCATACGGGCCAGTAGGCCACTTTAAAAACTTACTAAAAAAAAGGAAATTGACACCTTAATATCTTAACAACCGCTTAATAATAAATTCTAATAATTTAGATTTAGACTTTTATATATATTCTATAGCTTCTATTAAAGTTATATAGTAAATAGTTTAGTGGTTTTTAAGATATTAAAATTTGGGGGCTAAAATAAGGCTAAACTACTATATTTTAAAAACTACCAAACTATTTACTATATAACTTTAATAGAGGCTATAGAATATATATAAAAGTCTAAATCTAAATTATTAGAATTTATTATTAAGCGGTTGTTAAGATATTAAGGTATCAATTTCCTAATTTTTTGGTAAGTTTTAAAGGTAGCCCACTGGCCCGCAGGCCCACTGGCCCGCGGGGTACGTTTGTTACTCGGTCAAACAGCTTAAAATCTACAACTCCCATCCTAAGTCACAAATCAACAAGGGTAACCTGCTAAACAACAACGTTTTAAATGGCTGACTGTTCAAAGGAGAATGAGTATGCCACTTCCATGTCAATCTAGATAAAAGTCTTACCTATAATGTCTTAGGGAATATACTTTATTGAGGGCGGCAAGCCACGGCGACCAGGCGATAGTGAAGCAGCTGCTAGCGCGGGACGATGTTGAGGTGAACCTCGCGGACAACCAGAAATACACGCCGCTAGGTTTGGCGGCCCTAAATGATCATCAGGCCGTGGTGAAGCAGCTGCTAATGCGGGACGATGTCGACGTGAACGCCTCGAACATCGCAGGATACACACCACTGTGTATAGCAGCCGACGCAGGCCACCAGGCCGTGGTGAAGCTGCTATTGGAGCGGGATGACGTCGACGTAAGCCTTGTAGAAAGAAACTGGGGGAAAACGCCGCTGGGTTGTGCGGCCTACAGGGGTTACCACGCCGTGGTGAAGCTGCTGCTGGAGCGGAGTGACGTCGACGTGAACATCATGGACAACGGTGGAAACAGTCCGCTGGGTATGGCGGCCGGATGTGGCCATCTGCCCGTGGTGAAGCTGCTACTTAAGCGAGGCGACATTGACGTGAACCTCGCGGACAACGGAGGATACACGCCACTGGGTTTGGCGGCTCGCAAAAACCACCCGGCAGTGGTGAGGCTGTTGCTGGCGCGGGACGACATTGACGTAAACGTCGAGGACAACTGGGGAAACACGCCGCTAGATTTGGCGGCTACTAATAAGTACGAGGCCATAGTCAAGTTGATCTTAAAAAGAACCCAACGCTAACCACCCAACCCTATCCAACTCACGTCTTTTCCGAAAGAGATAACTTAGATAAGCTTACGCTGTATAAGTTAAATAATTAAGTTAGTATAACGTAATCTATAAGCAAGTGGCCAGTATAAGCATATGGCCACCCTATTATGCTACCGAGGGCAAATAATACGAATTGCTCAACTATAAATAATTATATTTAGTGTAGCTATCTACTAGCCAATTGCCTGCCGTCTAGGGCACGTACGTGCTGTATGTTCTATTGATTTGCATATACTGCACTTGCGCACTGCCCGTTGCGGTTGCTCAGCCGCTGCCTCTACTACCCCCTTTACTCCCCCCTCCCGGGCAGCTTGTGTACAAGAGGCCCCTTCTACTCCTAATAGGGCACCCCCCCTAGCTATATACGTACGCCGTTTTGCTCTCTTCCTTATCTAGCGCTAGTTTTCTACGCGTAGCTTCTCATTTTCGCCTACAAGCAGGACAGCGCTTAATATTGCCATTTCGCACCCCTTAATAAGCTGGCTAAGGGCTTGTCCTATTGGACTCGGTGGGCTATACATACGCCGTTTAAGATAGCGCCTTAGTAGGGCCGTCTCCTGTTGTAGTTCGGCGATATTATACGGTGTTTTGGCCGCCTAAGATGCGTTTAATTGCGGACGTTAGGGTGATGGCGTCTGATTTTCAGTATATAGCTATACTAGTACGCGATCGGGGCTATATAGAACTAGGCCAGTAGCTATAAATCCTGCCCGTATATTGTTTTAATATAGTGCTGCCTACCTAGCCTGCCTATATAGTGGTAGAAATTTGTATTTATTAATATAGTTAATACCGCGGCCTATAAGCTATTCTATAAGGCGTCTATATAATTACTTAAGGACTAAAAAACAGCCTATATTTAGTAGCTATAGTAGATATAACAAATACGCTAGTATATAGAGGATGACTATTTAATAATCTAGATAGAACTAATCAAATTTAGGTAATATATAGCTATTGTGGCTATTTAGTACTAGTAGCCTATATATACTAACTGTGTAATCCTTTATATACTTATAGAATAGATTTAGCCAGGTTAGGCTAATTTTATTTATTATCTATATTACAGGACGGGGGTAGTGGCTATAAAGCGTATATATTTAAGGAGTCCATAAGACGTTACGTAATTAATCGTAAGGGTTAAGGGCGTAAGGAGGTAATATACCTACGCGTAGCTAATATAAGCTATACGCGAGGTGTATATAAGAGCACGGGGCTCTCCTATAGAGGCCCCTGCGGTGGGGTTCTATAATACTACCCCCCCTCTTATAAAGGCGGAGCTCCGGTAATGCTGTGGTTACTATATATATATAAAAGGGACACTTAAGGTATAGAAAAGAAGAAAAGGGGGGTATTGCTAAAGGCTTAAAACAACGTTATATGATAGGGCTTAGCATCTAAAAATTCGACTAATTAGATAACTTTAACCGCCGGTTAAAGTTCCTAGATATTTTAACAATATTCCGGTTACGTAATCGCACTTTACCGTAATTTAACGGCAATTTAATAGCAATTTGCCCTTACGTGGTAATATATAATAGTTTAACTCTATAAGGGCTCTTATAGAGGATTAGGTATAAAGTCTCTACTTAGGCCCGGTTTCTATAGGTTCGCGTAGTAAAAGTTACTAATTAGATCCTTTGCATTTTTAAAGTCTTCCTATAGTTGCTATTCTGGCTAATTTATATTAAATCCTATATATATAGCTCTGTAGTAGAGTTGTTATCCTCTACCTTTACCAAAGTATTTAGAGTTAATAATTCGTTTAACGGTCCACTCCTTATAGTTCTTGTCTTTATTCTTATCTTAGATTAGTACTAATAGGGGTTTAGGCTATATCTACCCTAGTAAAGGGTTAGGCTAATAGAGGTATAGTAGCTATAGGTGAAATACGGGCTATATTTTGTGGGTAGCTAGGGTAGGCGGGAGTTCTAGCTTATATGCGGCTCCCCTATTAATAACTTGTTTAATTAAATAGGGGCTAAGGTTCTTATAATTAAGTAACTTTATAGGCCTCTATATAGAGATATTATATACATCTAGCTATACCTAGTCGCTAACACGTATCTCTGGTAGTAGCGTTCTATAATAGTTAGCAAAGTAAGCCTACTTTGCTTAAGCCTAGGCCATTTCTCCCTTATAGTAGTTAAGTAGATTTTTTATATGGTCTGCATGCTAGTTAGTAAGTAGCATCTTAAGGCGTTTTTTATATAGTAGTTTCTTATTAATAGGTTCTGGTGGCTCTATACTAGATTAGGGGTAATAACCCTTATTTACGAAAAACGGGGTAAGTCCTATAGTGGTTAAGATGTAGTTATTCGCTACGAATTTACCTAGTAGGAGGTAATTTACCCAGTTATCTTAACTATAGGCGACTACCTATTATAGGTACGCTTTTATGCTAGTATTAGCGTTTTCTAGTTACCTAGCAGTTTTATAATAAAAGGATATAGATATCTTAACGGGGGTACTAGGGCGTTAGTAGATTTGTCTCTATATATCGGAGTTAAATTATATACCTTAGTTAGACGTAATTAAGTTAGGTAACCTATATAGTCGGTAAACTTCGCGAAAAAAGGTATTAGTAATGTCGCTAACGGCTACGCCTTTAGTTAGGACGTAGTGGCGCTCTTTTATAAGTTGGTATATTATTATAAGGATATTCTTATAGGTACGGCCGTGTCGTTTATAGGGTAGTAGGTTAATAACGAAATCTATAGCAATATCTGCCTATTATTATATAGTTACTAGTAGAGGGTGTAGTAGTCCTTAGTACTTTATATTAAAGGCCTTAGCGCGCTTATAACCGTAGCAGGCACCTATAAAGCGTTTAACTAAGTCTATTATTTTTAGCTAGAAGTAGTATCAGCTAAAAAGCTCGTAGGTTCCTCCTCTACCTAGGTAGCCGCTTAATTGGAGGTTATAGGCTATTTAGATTAGTTGCTGTTATAGATTTTCTAAGTTAGGGATAAATAGGCGGCCTTTATAATAGAGCCTGTTTTTTTTTACTTTTAAGGCTGCTATATTAATTTAGCCTAAGCTTTAGAGGTTAGTAGGCAGCGTATAGGCGCTAGCGGTCTTTATGGTAATAAGTTAGTATAGTAATAGGTTAATAGAGGCGTTATATGCCGTAGTAATAGGCTTATTAATTTTAGGAGGTAACTTTAGTTCTGTGGTATAAAGCTGGGGTATAGTTAGCTCTATTATAGGTAGTATGCCTAGGGCTAAATTTTGTACTTTTAGGATTGTTTATTGTTGGAACTAATTATAGGGGTTATCTTTAGACTAAGGAAGGTCTTATAAGCGGTGTGTTAGGCTATTAGGTTTAGTACCTTATACTCCTAATCTATATACAATTTTAAAGTTAAAACTAAAGAGGAACTTATTTTAATGTGCTTGGTATTAGTTTAGTTACTTTATAATTATAAAGTACTTAAGGTTATAATAGTCCGTGAGGACTTTAGTTGGCTAGTTAGGCTCTACTAAGGAGAGTTCTAGTTAGAATTCTTTAAATACTTATATAATTATAAGGAGTTCTTTATTATAGATCTTATAGTTATACTTTTATAGTATAAGCTTAGATAAGTAGAATATAACTAGGTAAAGGAGACCGTTATCACCTATTTAGGAAAGGACGCCTGCGTTAATATAGTCTAAGGAGTTAGTTTTAAGGTAGAGTTATTATCCTAGTGTAAAGTAAGCTAGGATAGGTGCTTTAGTAAAGGCATTTTTAAGGTTTTAAAACGCCTTCTTGTATTTAGGCGTCCAGGTAAAGCGTAAGTACGTTTTTCTTTTTTTGCAGAAAGGCCCTTTGTTCGCATTATTGCTATAAGTAGTACTACTACGCCTAAGAAGTTATATATAAATTTTTAATAGAAGTTAGCGAAACTAAGGAAGGCTTATACGTCCTTAATACAGTTAGGGGCTTACTATTTAGTAATTATACGTACCTTCTTAGGGTCTATATAGACACCCTTAGTAGTAATAATTAGTTTAAGGTATTTTACTTCTGTAACTAAGAATTTATATTTCTTTAAATTAATATAAAGTTCTACGTCCCTAAGGCGCTGTAAGACCTTTTAAACGTGTTTAGTATACTTAGAGGGGTTATTACTATAAATAAGTATGTTGTCTAGGTACGCAGAGCAGAAGTTATTAAGGTAGTCTTATAAGGCGTTATTAATATAGCTTTAAAAGGTGCCTAGGCCGTTATATACGCTAAAGGGTATAATAGTATATTTAAATTAGCTAAAGCGCGATGCGAATGCAGTTTTCTATTTATTACCTTCCCGTATTTAGAGATAGTTAAAGGTGGCGATAATATTAAGCTTAGTATAGATTTTGGCTTAACTAAGCCGCTTAAGGGTCTTATATATAAGCGGTACTGGGTATTAGTTTTTAATTATAATAGCGTTAAGTCCTCTATAGTTAATATAGAATCTAATACCTCCTTTTAGCTTTTTAGCGAGAAGGATAGGGGCGGCTATTGGTAATATACTAAGACGAATAAATCCTTTATTAAGGTACTTGTTAATATACTTTTTTATAACTAGAAGTTCGTCTTTTAATATTAGGTAGGGTCTCTTATAAGGTGGCATTTTTCCTTATTTAATGTTAATGGTATAGTTATTAGGTTAATATAGGGGGAGTATATCTACGCTCTTTTATAAGTATATATTAGTAAAGTTATAGTACCTCTTAGGGAGAAGCTTGCGGAGTTTTTTGTTAGTAAGTCCTTTTTTAAGCTTTATAAACTTCTTAAAGTCTAAAGGTAAAAGTCCGTAGAGTTTTATAGGGGCGTCGTCTTCTAGAAGGTTAACTATATCTATTCTATTACTATAGAGGATATAGTCCTATTCTTTATTAAGCTTATATAGTTGTAATTAGGAAGCTATAGTAACAGTTTAGCCTTTTTTATATGCTATATAGTAGAAGGCCAGGGCACTTATATAGTGGTAATTGGTTATAGGTGGGGTAATAAGGGGTTCCTTAGGTTAATATCCTAGGGAGTAAATAAAGGCGGCTAGGCTATACCCTAGGCAAGTCTCTCTGCAGTATTTAGAGTTAAAGGTTACTTCTCTCTTCTTTTAGTTAATAGTAGGGTTGTATTATTTAAGCTAGTTTATTTTAAGGATAATAGGGTAGTTAGTAAGTAGTGTGATATAGGTCTAGAGTTTTTCCTAGTGCCTATTTATATCTAGGTAGAGTTATACTATATAGGTAATCTTTTATGCGGTATAATTACTATTAGCGAGTTATAGGGCGCGGGCTTTAGTAAGGGGTAAGGTAGGTAGGTAATAAGTATATATAAATTAGGTATTTATAAATTTATTAATAGCTTTGTAATTAATTATAAAACGGCTTTTATATTATTTTTTAGCAGTAGTTCCTATTATAGGTAAAACTATCTATTTCCGTCTATTTATCTTTATAGAGTTATCTATTAAGTAAGCCGATATATAAATCCCTCTATTATTAGGGCGTCCTAACCCACAACTTAGGGCTAGGACTTAGCGTTTTCTATTTCCGTATCCGACTCTACCGCTATTACTATATCTTTATCTTATATGGTAGTAGCGCGTAGCGACATATTTAGTGTTTGGGGTATTAGGTTAGGTTATTATAATAATAGCCTTCTTAATAGCATCTATAGTAGCGTTCTAGTTTCCGGAGTAGCTCGCGCTCTCTATCTAGGAGTTTTTATAGGAAGGTTGGTATAGAGAAATCGATATTAGTTCCGGTAGTACTTAAGGTAGTAGGCGTTAGTAGCTTAGTATATATAGGTTTAGTAGGCCTAGGGGGCTTCTATAGAGAGGTCTTTAGGTAAGAGTTAGTAGTAGTAATCTAATTTAGTCGTTGTTTAATCTTTTATAGAGCTGCTACTATATTATAAATATTGTTATAGTTATAGCTAGCGGCTGCGTAACTAAGGTAATAAGTAACTTTTTTAAGAAGGTTTTTTTAGTCTTTAGTATCGTCTTAGGCGAGGGCTCTGGTGTATTCCTAGAATTTAATATAGAATTTATTAAATAATTCGGTAGGGCTTATCTTTAGGGTATATAGTTTAGCTTAGTTGGTAGCTAGTAGGTTATAGTCGCGGTATATTAGGTTAAGATTATTAAGGACTTCTTAGTAGGACTGCTACTTCTAGGGGCTACTAGTTTCCTATTAGGCGAAGAGTCTATTAAATAGTGTACCCTTTATTCGCCCGATAATATAGCTAATTTTTAGTATCTTTTATAGGAAAAAGGTAGGCGCTCTAAGTTAGTTTTTTACGGATGTATATCTTCTAGTGGCTGTATTCCTTATAGTCTCCCTAGAAAACTAGGGGATTAAGGTAGTGTATATTAAACCCTATAGTGGCAGTTTAGGTCTAATTATTGTGGCTTTTATTATTACTACTTTAGTAGGGGTTTCTATTAGGTAAAGCTGCTTAGCGCTAGCCCTCTGTTAAGTGTTAAGTAGGTAAAGTTGCTAGGGGCGTAAAGACTTAGGTGGCGTTATATATAGTAGGGAGGTGTCTAGCGTTGTTATAAATATGCTTATTAAGCTAAGATTATAGGTATTTAATTATGCCTTCTCTTTTAGTAACTGTAGTAATTAGTGCAATTTTAGCCTTCTTTAACTGTTAGATATCGCGTTTAGATATATAGAGGTCGTCTTTAGTTTCTTAATATATATTATTAGCGAGCGCCTTATAAGCTTGTAGGTCTTAGATAATATTATAATCTTAGGCAGTACGCATCTCGGCTTATATAAACTTTAGGTAGTAGTTCTATAGAAGGCGGTAGTATCTATTAAGGTCTTGTGCTACTATTTTTATAAACGTCTTAACGTCTCATATTTTAATTTTAATAGGTAATAGCCCTTCTATTTGCTTGTCCGTAGTTATATAGTTAATAAAAGATAAGATATTATTAGTGTCCGTCTCCTTAGGGGTTAAGGCTAGGGCTAATAAATCGAATTCTTCTAGGATTAATTGGTGTTGTAGGTTAAGTATAAGTATTAGATTATTCTTTAGGTTTAATATAGTAGTTAGTAAAGGATATTGTCTTACTATTATAGGTTCCTTAGAAGTATAAAGTGAGGTAATTTACAGATACGCTGCTTTTAGTAGCGCCTATAGTATTGTAGAGATATAGAATTGGTCGTAGGCTAAGCGTTAGTGGTAAAAAAGGCGTAACGAAATATTATGGGACGGGGGTAGTAGCTACAAAGCGTATGTATTCGAGGAGTCTATAAGACGTTACGCGATCAATCATAAGGGTCGAGGGCGTAAGGAGGTGATATACCTACGCGTAGCTGACATAAGCTGTATATAAGGTGTATGCAAGAGCACGGGGCTCTCCTATAGAAGCCCCTGTAGTGAGGTTCTATAACAATTTAGCTATTATTGCTAATACTAATTAACTAGTTATATGGTATAATATTATTCTTATACTAGGCAGCCTAGTATATATTACAGAGTAAGTATAAGCGACGATAATATATAGTAAGGTAGATATTATTAAGCTATATATATAAACTATATAAGGAAGTTAAGACGTTACGTAAGAAAAGAAGGTAAGAAAACGGGAAGAAAGGGTCTATATCGTTAACTTAGTTACTTAGTTAATACGTATACGGGGCAGAATAGGATTTAGGAAGCGGTCCTGGCAGAACTTAGCAGGATTTAGTAGACTTAGCAGAATATGGCAGAATGTAGTAGATTGCTATAGATTGCCATTAGGTTACTGTCTCGTGGTCGGTCTCTAATTGCTAAGTTGGTGGAAATAGGTGGACGTGTGCAAGGTGTTACAGGGGTGTCCTGTAACAGTATATTACTACCTTAAAAATAACAAGTAGTGGAATTGCGACCCCTAGGGCATTAATAGCTTCAATAATTATAACCTATTCTCGATTCCCTGGCTGTACTATTCTAGGCTAGCTAGCGCGATTAGTTTTAGTAATAACTTTTATAGTCGTAATAATACCTATCTAGAAGCTAGTCTTGTTAAAATTCTAGATATCCTTATTAAGAATCCTATATTATATTTTTGTGTCTTAAACGCGTTTAAATTAGCCCCAAATAAGTATAGGATCCTCGCATTTAGCCTATTAATAGTTATACTTATTAACCTAAGGTATAAGTGGTCTATATATTTAGGTCCTAGATTTTAAACCACCGCTAAGCCAGCTTTTAATTGGTTAGAAAGCCAGCTTCTTATTAGTTAGAAAAAAAGTTGCGCGCGGTAAGTTATAGCAGAATCCACGTAACGAATATTAAAATATTATAAACATTAAAATATCGCCTTCCTTTTTGTTAACACCTCTATTAATACCACTATATATATTATAAATATAGTAGATCCTACTGTAATTAAGTGCAGCAAGTGATATATCTATAAGCCCCGCCTTAACTTTGTCAAAGACGGCCCTTTAAAGAAGATTTTAAAGCTGTGCTAGTTATGTCGGTTAAAGGCGCGTCTTCCCTATATATTACTTCTACCTCTGCTTACTTTTCTAGGCCTCTAAATATAGTTTAAATAAGCGGATAGCTCTTATAGAGTGAGGTTCTACTACTAAAAATTATCCTATAAGGCGCTAGCGAACTACTCTACCTAAAAATGATACTAAGAACGCCTTCCTGCCTTATGGCTAGAATAGTTAAGATGCTCCTAAAATAGCTTAATGACGGAAGATAATTAGGGTAATATAATAGGAGCACCGTATTCTTAATTAGTGGGGTAAAGCTTACTTACCTACTTCTCCGCTCTATACTATAGATAAAGCTCTATATAGTAAAAGAGGTACTTTAAATAGCTCCTATACCTACTCTAATGCTAATACCTACTCTACCTCTAATATCTACCCTACTACTAATACTACCTTTCTTACGGCAAGCTCCCTTACGGTAAGCTCTAACTATAGCTACACTACTACCTATTTTAGCTATTAATTAGGTGTAAATTAAAAAGTTTAGAAGTATACTATAGGCTAAATATATAGAGACGTGTAGTTATTATAAGGAGCGGTAGTTCTAAATAGGCCTAGCTATAGAGGGTAATAATATAGGTATATATAAAGCCTATATTAAGGATGCCGATAGCCTTAAAGATCTAACTCTTTTTCTCTATTTAGTAAAAGTAACGGGCTTAATCTAGGGCCTATTCCTAGCTTCTTACCTATACTTACCGCGGTAAAGGAGCTTCTAATTACGCGTATATACGTTTATCTACAAGCCGTGCGTATATATGGCTAGTAATATCGCTATACTAGCTATATCTACTACCTCGGCTAGAATATACTAAAGACTTAGAGGCAGCTACTACGGCTATCTACTAAACTTAATATACTGATCGTAAGGCCTACGGCAGTAGAGGGTGGCGAATACCTAAGTTGGCGGTTTACTAAGCGGTATACTATAAGGCGCTTTACTATAGTATAGTAGCTTTACTTTCTAAAGGTTAATTATCCTAATTATTATAATATTAAAATATATAGCACCTGGCTTACCAGCTTACCTAAAAATGGCTCTATATTAGATTAGCTACCTTATATTAATAAGTTAAAGTCTAATTCTAGTAGCCTAACGGCTTACCCTACTACTCCTATATAATGTCTTTCTATTATTAATCCTCTACCTACCGAGATTAGCAGTAATATACTAGACGGTAAATTTAATAATAATGTACCAGATACCCCGGTTCCTAATCCAGTACCTAACCTTAATAAATTAGAGCTTTTAAGTTGTAAGGTTTAATACTAATAAGACCTATAAGTGGGCCTAAAGGTTCCTACTATATAATAGACACCTCTCTCTAAGCGATTAGCTAGTTTTATTATACGCGGCGCCTTTCCTACTCTATTTCCTTATAGTAAAGCCGATTTTAATATACTATAAAGCTATACGGTTACCCTGGCTGCGTACGCTAAGTATATACTTAAGTATTAGGACAGCTAGTTTAGCCGCTACCCCTTATTTTGCTACTATGTGTTAATTAAATTATAAGAGAGTAAGCCCTTAACGCTACCCACTTCCTTTACGGCTGATTAAATAAGAATGGTCTATTTTTAAATAAGCTTAGTAATTTTATAAATAGTAATAGGGGTAGCTAGTTGCTAAATAAGATTATATAGTATATATAATATTATAGCGCTAGTAGAAACCGGTGGATTATAGCTAGTAGATATTAGTGAAAACTAGTGGATTGTAGCTGATAGATATTAGTAAATTATAGCGAATAGTTATAGATAGTCGTAGATAGTTTTATATAGTTTTAGATAATTGCCGTTATATAACCAGAGGATTGTATATAACGTTAAGTAGCGCTACCCTCTATCTTCTTTCCTTTCTCTAGCTTTAGATCTTTATTTATAAACAATCTAATTATATAGGCTTGCGCGACCCTTTTGCCGTGCTTATACCTCAATTAACTAAGTTGCTAATATTATCTAAAGCTCGTCTATTCTTCTTTCTAAGAAGAAACTTAAAAATATTTATAGACTATAAATAAGAATAGAATATAGAAGTAGACCTAAAGACTATTACTAGAACTTAAAGAATAAAATAGAACTAGAAGAATAGAAAAGAATAATAAGACCTATAAAATACGCATAGACTAGAACCCCTATAGAATCCTACTGGAAGTTACCCTAATAACTATATTACTATACTAAGAACTATAGCGGCCGGTAAAGCAGCTGTAGGACCCTTAAATACCTCTAATAGTAAAATAGCAACTAACTCAAACTTCTAGGTAGAGCTTATAGTAGCTAATGCTAAAATTAAATGACTTTAAGAGCCGCTTAAAGCCAGAGAACCCCCTATACCTAGTAAAGAATTATTAGATACCTAGAAACTTACTATAGTCCTTAAGGCCCTAGCCTAATATACAGTATTAGTATTATTACGGTCCGCAAAGGTTGCGGACCCCCTATTACTTATAGACGGAACCAACCCTATAATTAATAATTGGAAGCTTTAATTATAGGATAAGCTCGAAGTTAATACAGACCACTTTCCTTCTACCTAGGCTAAAATAGCCTACGTCTTTGGCCGTACTGGTGGAGATATATAGACGCACCTACGTCCGCGATACGTATAGGACTTAGCAGATCCCTTCCTCTCTAAAGAAGAGATAATTATTTACCTATCTTTTATTTATAAGGACTCCTTTAAAGTATAAAACGCCCGACTTAATTATAAAAGCCTAAATATAAAAATAATAGAGACCTTTTTAGCCTTTTAGACCCGCTTTCTACACCTAGCTAGCTAAGCTTAAATTCCCTAAGAAGATTTAATACTAGACCTATTTAATAAGCTTACCCTAGACTTACAGTAAGCCGTATTACTAGTTTTTACTACTATATAGACGCTAAAGGAACTTATAGACTAGTGCTTAGCTATTAACTAAGGCCTTTATTAAATTAAGGTACGCGCTAAATAGTATAAAGCCAGAAACCCTTTAAATCAGACCATAAGTAATATAAGAACGGCCTATAATGCCCTAGTAAGATCGGCAACCCCTATAGCACTACCTATATAGCCCGCCGCTAATTTAGTAGCTAGTTATACGGCTAGTCCTACTATAGGTCTAGCGAATGCTCGGCCTATATATAGTAACCCCTATATATAGGCCCTTAGTAATTAAGGAGCTTGCTTCTCTTATAGTTAAAAAGGCTACTATATAAAGGATTGCCTAATAAACGTAAAAGTAAATAAGGTCCTATTAATCTAAAAGGATAGCGCAGAGTTAAAAAAAGAGGAACCCTAGAGGAAGACTCCTCTTTAGGGTTAAAAGGGATTAATATATTATATATTAATCTAGATCGGCTAGTTAGTAAAAAAAGCTACACTATCCCTTATACTTTATTCCGTAATAGATATTAAGTTTTAACCTCTACTTTAGCTAACTCTAGAGTAAATACCTTTGCCTTAATAGATACCTAGTATACCATAAAACTGGCTAACTTTTTAAATATACTTATTAAAGAACTGCCTAAACTAATTCCTATTTATGGGTATAATGGGCGAATAGAACTACCTATTACAACTATCTTACGGATTTACCTCCATGTTAACGGACGAAGGTAGTATAATGTCCCTTTTCTTATTACGGACCTAGAAAGCCATAATATAATCTTAGAAAGAAAATGGCTAGCCTATTTAGGCTTACAGCTTAATATATAGAGTAGGCGGCTTATCTAGCCCGAAACCCTACCCCTAACCCCTTCTTTTATAAAAGAAATTAGCATTATAATAAAAAACCTTATACGGCCCTAGATTAATACTATTTACTAGGTAGATGCTATGCGTAAAGACTAGGCCTTTAAGAAAGATATATAGCTTAACCTATAACGGATCTGTATATTACGCCGCCCCTAAACTAGCTATACTACGCCACCCGCACTAGAGACCTAGGAAGCTAGTAGTAACCTAGCTAAGTTAACTATAAAGGACTTATGCCCTACGCAGCTATAAAGGAAAGCTAGGGATATTGGACGCTATACCAAACTAATAGATAGGAAAGATAACCTATAGAAAATGGAACGTAAGCTAAAAAAGACTATAAACTTTATACCGCAAAATATAACCTAATGGATATTCGTAAAGAAACTAGTAAACCTCCCACTAGTTAATATCTGCTGTATTAGTGCTGTAGGATTCTACTAGAACTTAGTTTAGCCTAATACCGTCGCCTTTATAACTAGCTTATATAAGATTAATTAAATAATTAAGGAAAAGTAAGGTGAGCTTAGTAGATAAGAAAGCGAGCTTATAGATAAGGAACTAGTAGAATAAAAGCTGCCCTATTAACACTAGAAATTTAAGAATATATTCTCTAAAGTAGTATCCGATATACTTCTACCTTACTAACTGTATAACTATAAGATCGAGATTAAGTAGGGTAAGGAAAACACCCTTAGCTTTAGCCCCCTCTATAAGTAGTCTATTACCGAATTATAGGCTATAAAGTAGTATCTTATTAATAACCTAAATAAGGGCTTTATTAAGCCTAGCTAAGCCCCTTTTGCCTTACCTATTCTCTTTATTAAAAAGCTAAATAGAGGACTCCGCTTCTATATTAACTACTATAAACTAAATAATATAACCCACAAGGACCGCTATCCACTACCCCTACTTAATAAAACTTTAGCCCGAATAAGTAGAGCTAAGGTCTTTACTAAGCTCGATATCCGCTAGGCCTTCTACTAAATTAGGATAAACCCTAGGTTTAAAGATCTTATTATATTTTAGACCTATTATGGAACGTATAAATATAAGGTACTCCCTTTTAGACTAACTAACGGACTAGCTACGTATTAGTGGTATATAAATAATGTACTCTTTAACTACCTTAACAACTTCTATACAGCCTATTTAGATAATATTATAATCTACTCTAAGAATAAGCTAAAATACGAGGAGCATATCTATAAAGTCCTATAATAGCTCCGTAAGGCTAGCCTCTAGGTTAATATTAAGAAGTTAGAGTTTAGTATTAAGCGTATAAAGTACTTAGGTTTTATTATTAGTATAAATGGAATTAAAGCCAACCTAGAAAAAACGGCCGTAATTAACTAGTAGGTATCCCTACGGACCGTAAAGGGGGTATAATTATTTTTAGGTTTTTGTAACTTCTACTAACGCTTTATTAAGAACTATAGTAGGATTACCTAGCCTCTTAACCATCTTACTAGAAAAGACTAGCCCTTTTACTTTAACGCTATATATAGGCAGGCCTTTAATAAGCTTAAAAAACGGCTAGTATCGGCTCCCTTACTTGCCCATTTTCACCTAAAATAGCCCTTAATACTAGAAACTAATGGCTTAGAGGGCGCAATAGCTAGTGTTTTTTCCTAGAAGTAACCGGATAGAGAATAGCACCCTATTATATACTATTTAAAGACTGTAATAGATGCTAAGCTAAACTACTACATCTATAATAAAGAAATGCTGGCTATTATCTCTAGCTTTTAGCACTGGCGTATATAGCTAGAGGGGACCCCTAAGCTAATTAAGGTAGTTTTAGATTATAAGGCCCTAGGATACTTTATAATAACTAAGGCCCTTATAGTCCGGCAGGTACGCTAGGCGAATACCCTATTTTAGTTTAACTTCTTAATTATATATAGACTAGGCACTATAAACCGTATAGACGCTTTTATAAGGCGTGAATAAGATCTAGATAACTAGACGGCTATAAAGATTTTATTACGGACCTAGACGCTACTATAACCAAAACACCTTAACCCCTAAATATAGGCAGAACTAAATACGGACTCTTTAAATACTAAGATATATCCTATTAACTCTATAGAATTAGACCTTATTAATAAACTACTATAGGTAAACTGTACGGCCCCTTCTCTATAGGAGTACCGTAAAAAGGTAAGAAATGTTACTAGCCTATAGTCCCTTAAAAGTAGACTGCTTAAACACTAGAAACGGCTAGTAGTAGTAAAGGAATAGAACTTACGGGCTTAGCTTATTACTAAAGTATATACCTAAATTTCTATAGCCTACCCCGGAAAAAATAAACCCGTAAGATTACTAGCGACCGTTATTACTAGCCCAGAATAGTTATAAATATTAACCGTTACGTACAGAACTGTAATAACTGCCGTAGGTCTACAATTCCACGAGATAAGACCCTAGGACTATTAAAACCTCTTCTAATACCCGACCGCCCCTAGTAGCATATCTCTATAGATTTCTATAAGCTACCTATAAACCGCGACAGATATAATATAGTTATAATTCTAATTAACTACTTTAGCAAGCGCCCGTTCTCAATTCCCTATTATAAGAATATTAATGCTAAGGAGGCGGCCTAACTATATATTTACTACGTTTACCGCATTTATAGATCACTAGATACTATTATATTAGACTATAGGCCGCAGTTTATATTAGCTTTCTAGAACAAGTTTACTTAAATCCTAGGGATTAATATAACAAAGCCTTATAGTAGGAATTACAGTAGACTTGTTAATAGGCTAGGTATATAAATAAATATCAAATAGCGTAATACTGTGGAGTGGTTACTTAATAGATTAACTCTAATTATATTCTAAGATTTACTACAAAGAAGAGAACTATCTAGGTAGGGACTGTAGTCCTTTAAATATATAATCCAACCCCAATAAAATATACTAAGTACGTTAGTACGTTAGTATGTTAGTATGTTACGTTCCTATATTCCCACGTTCTTTTATTCCAAACTTATAACGTAACTAGCTATGTAACTCAGCTACCCCTTATCCTATAGCTTAATTAGTTCTAGTACCTCCCGCGCTATCTTAATTAACCTATATATATCTCTTCTTAGTAGTTCTACTACTGCTAATATAAGGTCCGTAACACTATCCCCCTCCTCTCTATTTTTATCCTTAAAGATATCTCCTATCTCTAAGTCGTTAATTAGAGTTATAGCATTCCCGTCTTTAATTTAATAACCTTTATTATCCCTAAAGCCTCCTATTAGATCCTCTACGTCTAACTATTATAATTAGCTAGTAACATTTATTCTCTTACTTAGTAAAGTTATACTGTCCTATTCTTATTATACGGAGAAGAAGTTAGTATATATTATAATCGCGGCTCTATCTAGTCGCCAACCTTCTTCTTACGCTAAGTATACGCGAGCGAACATGCGATCGTTTTATAATGTTTAATCCGTTTCTAATACTAAGTATACACGTCTTATAATCCTTTATAACCGTCTAGTTCCTTATCTAACTTACTCTAGGGTCTCGCGTGTTAATAGCGGCTAAAAGGCTAGAGAGTAGGTTAGCTAAGGCTTTTACTAAGGTTTAACATCGTTCTAATAAAGCGTCTCAGGCCCTAAAGGCTTAACTTAATACTTACGCTTAACTAAGCCGTCTTATAAAGGTTCGTAAAAAGGTGCGCTATAAGGAGTTATATTTAGTAAAATAAGGTCTTTTTAAGCTTAAGGCTAAGGAGGCTAAAATGGATTCCACTTATAATAAGGCGGAAACAGTTTATACGCTAGTAGTAGATCCTATAGATAATCCGGCTCGTCTATCGCCTTTAACTAATCCCTTTATCTTTAGTTCCTTCTTAATGTTACCTAACCTATTCTCCGTTAATACTCCTACACCTTTTCTATAGCGTTCTTTAAATTTTATAGCGGTTCCTAGGTAGTTTAACTTCTTACTTAATTGTCGACTCGTGAAATTTTTATATAATAGCTATACTTTATCCCCCTCCTGAAGATCTAGTCCCTTAGATCTCTTAGTATTATAGTATCTTTTTATCTTTTCTTATACTATTTTTACTATAAAATAGAGGTCCTTATAAAGATTTATTAAAGTCTCCATTCTTTCCTTTACTATACTACTTATTTTCTTTGCTTGTTATAGTAATAATAATATCCTAGGTTTATACCCGTAATTTACCTAAAATAGTAACATCTTTATACCTTCCTATAGTGTCGCATTATATATAAACTATATAACTAGTAACATTAATACCTAATTATTCTATGCGTAATTAATATAGTGTCTTAGATACTACTCTAGTATCTAATTTAATCTCTCTATTTAACCGTCTGTCTGCGGATAATATATAGTAGAAATTACTGCTTTAACTCCTTATTCCGCTAAGAATACCTTCTAAAATACTGCTATAAATCTTAGATCTCTATCCAATATAATCTTGCTTAGTACTCTATATCTTATAAACACTTCCTTAATATAGATTTTAGCAATATCTTCTACTAAGATTTCTTCTATATATACTATAAAGTATCCCTACTTTATAAGCTTATCTACTATTACTAGAATTGCGTCGTAATCCTATCTAATAATAGGGTCCTTTAACTTTAGTAGTTTTATAATAAAGTCCTATAATATTATCTCTTATAGACGTTCTGGTGTCTTAATAGGTTATAGCCCTCTATATAGCTTATACCTCGTTAGCTTATTCCTTTAGCAATCTAAACATTCCTTAGTAACTTTTCTTACTAAGCCTTAGATTCCATAAATAATATATTCCTCTTAAAGTCTTAACACTAAGCCCGTGGCTCTATTGTGTCCTTATATTATTCCTTTATAAAATTCTTTAACAAATTCTTCTGCTATTCCCCTTAGGATATACGTATTTATTCTCCACTTATACTTGTCTATTTTTAGGTCCTTAAATTATACCTCTTAAATCCTTCTAGTCTAATCGCTTTCCAGTAACCCGTACTCTTAGGTTACTATAATCTTAGGATAATTATATCTAATTAATCCGTTACTATCTTTACGTAGCATTACCCCTAATAGCTTCTCGTCATTTTATAGTTTAGCTTTTCTACTTAGAGCGTCTGCTTATACTTTATCGGTACCTTTAGTATACTAAATCTTAAAATAGTATTCTATAAGTATCTCCGCCTATCTAACCTATCTTTAGTTAAGTTCCTTTATTATTAGGAATCCTATTAGATTCTTATAATCCGTCTTAACTATAAATAGTTTCTCTATGCCTTATAAAAATACTCTCTATTCCTTAAGTACTGCAACTATACCTAACAATTCTTTATTATAGATGTTATAGTTTAGTTCCGGTAGTATTATCTTCTAACTATAGTATACTACTAGATGCTATACATTCTCGTACTTTTATAGTAAGCATACTTCTAGTATAAAGTCTAATATATTTATTTCCACAACTATATCTAACCCTAATTAGTAGATCTTAAGGATTAATTATTAGGTAAACTTCGTCTTAAGTTTCTAAAACAGCTCCTTTTACTCATTTCCCTATATCTATAGTTCCTTCTTTTTTATTAGTCTTATAAATGGTTTAATACTTATTAACTACTATACTATAAACCTTCTATAGTAGTTGCAAAATCCTAGGAATAACCTTAACTATATTACGTTCTCTAGTTCTTACCAACTTACTATAGCTTTAATTTTCTTTAGGTCTATACTAATATAACCTAGTTTAATAATAAATCTAATAAAATCTGTCTTCCTTATAAAGAACTCGCATTTCTTAATTACTACTAGCATCTATTCTTCCTATAGTCTCTTTAAAACCCATTTAACATATTCTCTATATTCTTCCTTACTTATAGAGTAGATAATAATATTACTGAGGTATACTATAACAAACTTATTAAGGTATTCTCCTAATACGTTGTTAATTCGCTTTTAGAACGTTGCTAGTACGTTTATAAGCCTAAATTGCATAACCAATAGTTTATATAGTCCCTCCTTTAACCTAAAGACTGCCTTCTATTTGTCGCCTTCCTTAATTCTAACCTAATAGTATACCTACCTTAAATTTATCTTTGTAAAGATCTGCGCATTACTAATCCTATCTTAGATTTCGCTAATTAAGGGTAAAAGATACTTATCCTTCCTAGTAATACCGTTTAACTATTTATAGTTAATATATAGTCTAAGTTTTCCATTCTTCTTTAGTATAAATAGTACTAAATATCCTACTAATAACTGCAATAGTCTGATATATCCCTTTTAAAGATTTTCTTAAATAAACTCTTTTAGTGCTCTACCTTCTTCTTTAGTAAGCTTATATATTAGAAAGAACCTTAGACTTATTTCTAGTTTTAATTCTATCTTATAGTCTTATACTATATACTTTAACAGCTTTTCACTTTCTAGTAACTATAACTTTTTGCTATATTTATGGTATCTCTTTAGTATATAACTTAATCCTTTTTCTATTTCTTTATAGGTTGCTCCTACCTAGTACTATACCAACTTAGTCTGTTATTACATCTTACGTTATTAAGTATCTTTAATATCGACCTGCCCTATAATCTAATCAATCCTTAGGTTATATTCCTATAACTAAAGCATTCCTAATACTGCCTTATCCCGTCCTAATAGTAGGATATTAAAAGATATCTTAATCTATCTCCCTTTAATAGTTATCTAAATTAGTCCTATTTTAAGATTAATAATACCTCCTCTATAGGCTATTAGATCTCCTAAAATTATAACTAATAGGTAAGAGTACTCCTTCTATCTATAAGGTAGTCCTATTTATTTCACTACTACTAGTAAAATATAGTTCCTTATTACTCCACTATTTATTAATGCTTTAAACTGCTAATCTTACCAATTAATTTTTAAATTTAGGTATTATCCTTAAATTCCTTTAAGGGTCTAAGGCTCTATTACTGGCTCCCTCTAATTCTATAGGCCTCCACTTTTTCTAACTATTAGCTGCTAGTTCCTGTTCGTACTTAGTCCACCTTTAGCCAATACTTAGTTTGCTTTTTATCTTTAATATACCATAGATACGTATTCTCTAGGCATTTTTCTATAAGGAATCTTCCTGGTTATAGTATTAAGTCCCCTTGTCCTTAAACCTCTACTAAATACTAGCTATATATATACTTAGTATTCTTATATTTCGTTTTATCTAGTGCCTAATATATTCTTACTAAGTACATCCGGTTCTTATCTTTAGGTACTTAGTATATATTACACGTATTATCTATATATGCAATCTATACTAATGTATAATGCGCTTAATGTCTTAGGTTAACTCTTAGTTTATCTTTATCCTTAAGTTTAAACCTTTCTTGTATTAATCTGAGCGTTGCAACTTTATTTATAGGTACTAAGATTTACCTCTCGCTTCTTTAGTCCTCTAATCGCTCCTCTAAATCTCTTAACGTTATAATTAAGGCTCCTTTAATATAACTTATAGCCTTTTCTATAATTAGGTGGTCTTAAATAACTTATTTATCTAACTATATATAGAAATCTTCCCACTTATTATTATGTCGCTATCTATACCACTTTTAGTATAGCCCTATAAGCGTATACGGTTTATCTATAAGGAAGTATCTTTTTATTACTACGTTATAATAACCCTTTATATATCATTCTTTAAACCTAGTTAGAATCCCTAGATCCTCTTCTTATTTTAGTTTATTTAGCTATTTTACTCTTAGCGTGCCTATTTTAGGCCTATTAGTAATTCTTTATATTAGTGCTCTGTCCTTTATATAACCTAGTGTGCTAAATCTCTTATCTAGTTTCTGTTCTTGCCATAAGGTAATACTTACCCTAAATTCCTCTATAGTTTCTTTTGGTTCGCGTCTTATAAGTAGATCTTTAAAGTCTTCTTACTTCCTTAGTCCCTTATTAATAGTCCTTAATTATATATTAAAATCTTAGTTCTATAGGATTCTTAGTTCTAAGCTTACTTCTTTCTTAAGCCTTACTCCTGTCTTAGTCTGACTAGACTTAGGTGTTCTTATCTCGTCTTAAGAGTCTTAAATCTTACTTATCTCGTCTTAAGAATCTTATACCTTTAGGAATTTCTATCCTAAGCTTATTTGTATGTTCTTAAACTAAGCTACTGCCCTACTCTATCGGTTTTCGTCCGTTATAGGTCCTTAGGTATACCTTATCTCATTTTAAGAATCTTAGTCGTCTTTTATCTCTTCTTAAGAATCTTAAGCCTTTAGCCTTTTGCCTTTATTAAGTGGTAAATTAGCACTAGCAATCGTTTGCTTGCTTAATCTACGTAGGATACTCTTCCTTCTATCTTGTAAAGTAATAGATACTATATCTAATAGTGTTATAATTTCCATTACTAAACCTTACTCTGTAGTGGTTTCAGTCTCTACTTCTATTATTACATCCTTAAGGTCTATATACTCCTAGTAAGCTGCCTTTATTACCTTATTACCGCTGCTAACAATCCAATCGTTCTAATTCTTAGATCTTATCGCTTAATAGAACTAGTGCGCAAGAACTTTCTTCGCTAATCCCTAACTAAATATACTTATTAGGTCCTAATCTAGTTTATAAAGTCAATCCTATTCTTTATCTATCTCTCTTATACCCCAGAGTCCTTTTAACTTAGGCTCTTATAGCTAATAGCTTACGCCATACTTAGCGTCTTTATAAACTCTGTATGTATTATTATAGCAAAACGCAAAGTGGTTAATTAAACACTCTTTTATTCCTCATAGTATATTATCACCCCTCTATACGTATATATCGTCTACTAGTCTAGTTCCCTTTATTATATAGTATCTCTAACTATCTTTATAATTTCTAGCAAGTAACCCTATTTACCACAGTTTATATAAGCTCTATCTTTATACCACTGTTCTTACTATAGAGTCCGCCTAAACGTCTTTTGCTATTAAAATCCTTAGTTTAGCCTCTGCTCCTTAGATCTTCAATTACTTAATCCTTACCCTCTAGGTTTCTATAATCTTTTATTCCATCTTCTGGATTCTTTAATACTACTTAGGTCTATTAGCTTTGCACTATACCATAATTTCTAATTCTACTTTAGTTATTGCGTACTCTACGCCTTATACAACTGTAGAACCCTATTTTACCCTCTTTTAGCTTATTCCCGTTAATAGATCCTATTATCTATCTTAATAGCTTAGTTAATTAATTCTCTTAGATTATCTATATCTTCTATTAGGATAATTACGTCCTAGACTTTCGCCTTAAGTCCTTGTTTATACTATGCTATAAGCGCCCTATTATTCTATTTAACCTATATTATTAATGTCTAAAATTACATCGTATACTTAATTGCTAAGGTTCGCTATATTAAGTCCTATAGCTTCCTCTCTACTATAGTTGTCGCCTCTAGGTCCCCAAATATCTGCGTAAGTCGTTCCGCGAAGCCGCCCCAACTTATAAATATAAACTTAACTTCCTAATTAGTGGTACTTATACCATTTACTTATACTTCTATAAGGTAGGGTTTAAACCACTTAAGTGCCTTTCCTATTAAAAACAGTCCTATATACGCCACTTAATCCATAGGTATTACTAGCTTAGCTTCCTCCTACGTAACCTTAAAGTATATCTATATTAGAAATCCTTTAAGTTTTAATCTCTTACCTAAGAATCGTTTAATAGATAATAGCTTAACCTTAGCTGCTCCTCTCCTATTAAGTTTATTTTTAAGTATCGCATTATTATCTATTAATTAATCAACTATCTCCTATAGTTGTTCAACTGTGACTAACTATAAGTCAATATCCCTTATGCTAGTGTCACCGCCTGTACTTAACGTATATTATAGAACCCCACCGCAGGGGCCTCTATAGGAGAGCCCCGTGCTCTCGCGTACACCTCGCGTACAGCTTATGTCAGCTACGCGTAGGTATATCACCTCCTTACGCCCTCGACCCTTACGATCGATCGCGCAACGTCTTATAGACTCCTTAAATACATACGTCTTATAGCCACTGCCCCGTCCCGTGACATTACGTTGCGCCTTTTTACCACCGACACCCAGCCTACGACCAATTTTACGTCTTTATAATACTACAGGCGCTGCTAGAAGTAGCGTGCCTACGAGTTACCTTACTTTATACTTCTAAGGAACCCACAATAGTAAGACAATATTCCTTACTAGCCACTATATTAAACCCAAAGAATAATCTAATACCTATACTTAACCTACAACGCCAATTAATCCCAGGAGAATTCGATTTATTAGCCCTAGCCTTAACCCCTAAGGAGATGGACACTAATAATGTCTTATTTTTTATTAACTATATAACTATGGACAAGTAAGCGGAAGGGCTATTACCCATTAAAATTAAAATACGAGACGCTAAGACATTTGTAAAAATGGTAGCATAAGAACCCGATAAATACTACCGCCTTCTATAGAACTACTACCTAAAGCTTACATGAGCCAAGATGCGTACTGCCTAAGATCGCGATATTATTTAAGACCTATAAGCTCGCGAGGCGCTTGCCGATAATACGCGTTAAGAAACCAAAGACGACCTCCGCGTGTCTAAACGCGACGTCCAATAGTTAAAGAAGGCTAAGATTGTACTTATTGCTACGGTCACTAAAAGAGAAGGCATAATTAAATACCTATAATCTTAGCTTAACGAGTATATTCGTAATAACGCTAGACACCTCTCTACTGTATATAACGCCACTTAAGTCTCTACGCCCCCGGCAACTTTACCTACTTAATACTTAACGGAGAGTTAGCGCCAAATAGCCTTACCTAACGGGAACCCCTACTAAAGCGATAATAAAAGCTATAATAACTAAACCTAAGCTATTACTGTAGGGTCTAATATATGTTACCCTAATCCCCTAGTTTTTTAGGGAGACCGTAAAGAATATAGCCACTAGAAGATATAAATCCGTAAAAAACTAACTTAAAGCGCCTGCCTTTTTCCTACGGAAGATACTAAGATTGGCTATATTATCGGGCGAATAAAGGGTATACTATTTAATAGACTCTTCGCCTAATGGGAGACTAATAGCCCCCGGAAGTGGTAGTCCTACTAAGAAGTTCTTAACAATCTTAACCTAATGTACCGCAACTATAATTTACTAGCCACTAACCGAGCTAAACTACGTGCCCTAAAGATAAGCCCTACTAAATTATTTAATAAGTTCTATGTTAAATTCTAGAAATACACTAGAGCCCTTACCTAAGACGATACTAAAGACTAGGAAGATCTCCTTAAAAAAGTTACTTATCGCCTTAGTTACGCAGCCGCCAGCCATAACTATAATAATGTTTATAATATGGTAGCAGCTATACGGAAGATTAAACGACGACTGAATTAGATTACTACTATAAACCCCTACCTAAAGACCTCCCTATAGAAGCCCTCCAGACCTACTAAACCACTAACGCCTACTACCCTAAGTAATACTACTGGTCCTAATATTAACCTTTCCATACTAACCTTTCTATAGAAGCTACTAAACAGAGAACGCGAGCTACTCCAGAAGCTAAAGCGTTGCTATAGATATTATTAAGAAGGCTATTATAGCTATAGCCTAAACTGCCTAATAGCTAGGTTTAGTAGCTGCCGCCTAACACCTAACCTAGTACCTTAAATACTAAATACGTCGCTATATACCACTACTATATAAGACGAAGACGTAGTAATAGCGGTAGAGTCGGATACGGAAACGGAAAACGCTAAGTCCTAGCCCTAAGTCGCAGGTTAAAACGCCCTAATAATAAGGGGATCTATATATCGGCCTGCTTAATAAATAACTTAGTAAAGATAAATAGACGGAAACAGATAGTTTTACCCGTAATAGGAACTACTGCTAAAAAATAATATAAAAGCTATTCTATAATTAATTGCGGAGCTACTAATAAATTTATAAATACCTAATTCGTGCGCACTTATAACTTACCTACCTTACCCCTTACTAAAGCCCGCGCCCTATAACTCGCTAATAGTAGTTATACCGCATAGAAGATTACCTATATAGCATAACTCTACCTAGACATAAATGGGCACCAGGAAGAACTCTGGGCCTATATTATACTACTTACTAACTACCCTATTATTCTTAGAATAAACTGGCTTAAATAATATAACCCCGCTATTAACTGGAAAAAGAGAGAAGCAACCTTTAACTCTAAATACTGTAGAGAAACCTGCCTAGGATATAGCCTAGCCGCCTCTATCTACTCCCTAGGATACTAACCTAAGGAACCCCTTATTACCCTACCTATAACTAACTACTACTATATAAGTGCCGCGGCCTTCTACCGCATAGTATATAGGAAAGGCTAGACCGTTACCGCAGCCTCCTAATTATAACTATATAAGCTTAATAAAGAACAGAACCACGTCCTTTATAGTAATAGGATAGATATAGTCAACCTCCTAGAAAATAATACCCCCGCAAAACTTTATGGACTTTTACCTTTAGACTTTAAGAAGTTTATAAAGCTTAAAAAAGGACTTACCAATAAGGAACTCCGTAAGCTCCTCCCTAAAAGGTACCATAACTTTATTAACGTGTGCTTACAAAAGAGCGTAAATATACTCCCCCTATATTAACCTAATAACTATACCATTAATATTAAATAAGGAAAAACGCTACCCTATAAGAGACCCTACCTAATATTAAAANANNAACTTNTAGTTNTTAAAAAGTATATNAANNAANACCTNNANAAAGGGTTTATTNGCCCNAGNATNTCCCNAGNANCNGCCCCTATCCTCCTTACTAAGAAGCTAGGAGGAGGTATTTAATTCTATATTAACTATAGAGGACTTAACGCTATTATAATTAAGAATTAATACCCCATACCGCTTATACGTAAAACTCTTAAGCGGCTTAGCTAAGCCAAAATCTATACTAAGCTTAATATTATCGCCGCCTTTAACCGCCTCTAAATATGAGAAGGTGATAAATGGAAAACTATATTTGCATTACGCTTTGGCCAATTTAAATATACCGTTATGCCTTTTAGCGTATATAACGGCCCAGGCAGCTTCTAAAGCTATATTAATAACGCCTTACGGGACTACCTTAACGACTTCTGCTCTGCGTACCTAGATAATATACTTATTTATAGTAATAACCCTTTTAAGCATACTAAGTATGTTTAAAAGGTCCTATAGCGCCTTAGGGANNTAGGACTTTATATTAATTTAAAGAAGTATAAATTCTTAGTTATAGAAGTAAAATACCTTAGACTAATTATTACTACTAAGGGTGTCCGTATAGACCCTAAGAAGGTACGTATAATTACTAAATGGTAAACCCCTAACTGCATTAAAGACGTATAAGCTTTCCTTAGTTTTACTAACTTCTATTAAAAATTTATATATAACTTCTTAGGTATTATAGCACTACTTATAGCAATAATGCGAACGAAGAGCCTTTCCGTAAAAGGAAGAAAAATATATCTATGTTTTATCTGGATGCCTAAATACAAGAAGGCGTTCTAAGACCTTAAAGATGCTTTTACTAAAGTACTTATCCTAGCTTACTTTATACTAGGACGATAACTCTATCTTAAGACTAACTCCTTAGACCACGTTAACGCAGGCGTCCTCTCCTAGATGGGTAATAACGGTCTTTTCCACCTAGTCGCATTTTATTTATCTAAGCTTACACTATAAGAATATAACTACAAGATCTATAATAAGGAACTTCTTGCGATTATATAAGTGTTTAAGGAATTCTAACCGGAACTCTCCTTAGTAGAACCTAATTAGCTAACTAAAGTCCTTACGGATTATCGCAACCTTAAGTACTTTATAACTATAAAATAGCTAAACTGACGCCAAGTATACTAGAACAAGTTCCTCTCTAGTTTTAACTTTAAAATTATATATAGGCTAGGAGTATAAGGTACTAAGCCTAATAGCCTAATACGCCGCTTATAAGACCTTCCTTAGTCTAAAGATAACCCCTATAACTAGTTCCAACAATAGACAATCCTAAAAGCACGGAATTTAGCCCTAGGTATGCTACCTACAATAAAGCTAACTATACCTTAGCTCTATACTACAGAACTAGAATTACCTCCTAAAATTAATAAGCTTATTACTACGGTATATAACACCTCTATTAACCTATTACTGTATTAACTTATTACCGTAAAGACTGCTAGCGCCTATACGCTACTAACTAAACTCTAAAGCTTAGGCCAGATTAATATAGTAGCCTTAGAAGTAAAAGAAAATAGGCTTTATTATAGAGGCCGTCTATTTATCCCCAACTTAGAAAATCTATAACGGCAACTAATCTAAATAGCCNATGACCTNNNATTAAGNGGCNANCNANGTAGANNAGGAACCTATAAGCTTCTTAGCTAATACTACTTCTAGCCTAAAATAATAGACTTAGTTAAACGCTTTATAGGCGCCTACTACGGTTATAAGTGCGCTAAGGCCTTTAATACAAAGTACTAAGGACTACTATACCCTCTACTAGTACCCATACAACAATGGGCAGATATCGCCATAGATTTCGTTATTAACCTACCACCCTATAAGCGATATGGCCGTACCTATAAGAACATCCTTATAATAATATACTAACTTATAAAAAAGCGCCACTACGTCCTAACTAAAGGCGTAGCCGTTAGTGACGTTACTAACGCTTTTTTTTGCAAAATCTACTGATTATATAGGTTACCTAACTTAATTACGTCCGACTGAGGTATATAGTTCGGCTTTAATATATAAAGACGAATCTACTAACGCCTTGGCATCTCCGTTAAGATATCTATATCCTTCTACTATAAAACTACTAGGTAACCGGAAAACGCTAATGCTAGTATAAAAGCGTACCTATAATAAGTAGTCGCCTATAGTCAAGATAACTAGGTGGATTACCTCCTACTAGGTGAATTCGCAGCAAATAACTACATCTTAACTACTATAGGACTTACCCCGTTCTTCGCGAATAAGGAATATTACCCCTAATCTAGCATAGAACCACTAGAACCTATTAATAAGAAACTGCTATATAGAAAACGCCTTAAGATGCTACTTACCGACTAGTATATAGACCGCATAAAAAATCTACTTAACTACTATAAGGGAGAAATGGCCTAGGCTTAAGCAAAGTAGGCCTACTTTGCTGACCGTTATAGAACACCACTACTAGAGATGCGTGTTGGCGACTGGGTATAGCTAAATATACGCAATATCTCTATATAGAGGCCTATAAAGTCACTTAATTATAAGAACCTCAGCCCCTACCTAATTAAATGAGTTATTAATAGGGGAGCCGTATACGAGCTAGAGCTCCCGCCTACCCTAGCCACCCGCGGGATATAGCCTATATTTCACCTATAGCTACTATACCTTCACCAGCCTAACCCCTTACTAGGGCAGACACAGCCCAAACCCTTACTAGTACTAATCTAAGACAAGAATAAAGACGAGAACCACGAGGAGTGGACCGTTAAACGAATTATTAACTCTAAATACTTTGGTAAAGGTAAAGGACGACGGCTCTACTACAGAGCTATATATATAGGATTCGACATAGACTAGCCAGAATGGCAACTATAGGAAGACTTCGAAAATGCAAAGGATCTAATCAACAACTTTTACTACGCGAACCTACAGAAACTGGGCCTAAGCAGAGATTTTATACCTAATCCTCTATAGGAGCCCTTATAGAGTTAAACCGTTATATATTACCACATAGGGGCAAATTACCGTTAGATTGCCATTAGATTACGGCAAAGTGCGATTATATAACCGGAATATCGTTAAAATATCCAGGAACTTTAACCAGCGGTTAAAGTTATCTAATTAGTTAGATTCTCAGATGCCAAGCCTTATTATATAACATTGTTTCAAGCCTTTAGCAATACCCCCCTTTTCTTCTTTTCTATACCCTAAGTGTCCCTTCTATATATACATAGTAACCACAGCGTCGCTGGAGCTCCGCCTCTATAGGAGGGGGGGTAGTGTTACGAAACCCTACCGCAGGGGCCTCCATAGGAGAGCCCTATGCTCTCGCGTACACCTCACGTATAGCTTATATCAGCTACGCGTAGGTATATCACCTCCTTACGCCCTCGACCCTTACAATCGATCGCGTAACGTCTTGTAGACTCCTCAAATATATACGTCTTATAGCCACTGCCCCGTCCCGTAACAACGTAGTAGCTACCGTTAATAGCGTTGTAGCTACTACTTTTGTAGTATATTGCTATCTTACTATCTACTATAACCTAGGTAGTAAATGTATAACAAAGCCTTATAGTAGGAACTATAGTAGACTTATTAATAGGCTGGGTATATAGATAAAGAATAAATAGCGTAATACCGTAGAGTGGTTACCTAATAGATTAACTGTAATTATATTCTAAGATTTACTATAAAGAAGAGAACTATCTAAGTAGGGATTATAGTCCTTTAAATACACAATCCAACTCCTATAAAATATACTAAGTACATTAGTACGTTAGTACGTCGCGTTTCTACATTTCTACGTTTTTACGTTCCGAACTCGTAACGTAACTAGCCATATAACTTAGCTACCCCTTATCCTATAGCTTAATTGGTTCTAGTACCTCCCGTATTATCTTAACTAACCTATATATATCTCTTCTTAGTAGTTCTACTACTGCTAATATAAGGTCTATAACAATTAAGCTAAAGCTTTTTATAGCGTACTACCCCTAAATAGATGGCCAAACGAAGATTGTAAATTAATACTTAGACTAGAGACTTTGGCCCTTTATTAACTACTTTTAGGACAACTAGGGTAAACTATTACCCCTAATAGACTACGCCTAGGCGACCTTACCCTATAACTTTATAGGATTTGCACCTATCTAACTAGAAATAGGGTATTTACCCTAAACAAGCTTTAACTAGGATAGGCTAGAAGGACTATAGATTATACGCGAGAAACTGTCTTATAAGGAAGCCTAACAGTACGCTAAGCGCTTAGAGAAAGCCTAAGTAGTAACCTATACTAATTTAGAAAAGGCCTAAAGGTTAATAGAATAGCAGGCAAATAAGTATAGGCGCGAGCCCGACTTTACTATAGGAGATATAGTCTAGGTTATAACAAAGAACTAAAAGATAGAATGGCCTAGCTATAAGCTAGACTATTAGATAGCGGGACTATATAAGGTCCTTAAAAAGATAGGTAACTTATATAAAGTAAAGCTCCTAGATTTAATTAAGGTTTACTCTATTTTCTGGCTAGATAAGCTATAGAAAGCTATAAACGACCTATTACCTAGATAAAAGAATAAACCGCCCCTACTAATTTAAGTTAGTAATAATAATAAATAGGAAATTAAAGAAATACTAGTCTGTAAACTCATAAGGGGAACGCTAAAGTATTATATTAGTTGGAAAGGATATAACCTAGACCCTACTTAGTACCCTATATAGAACTTTATAAGTAGTCCCTATAAGCTTTAGGAGTTCTATAGTTATTACCCTAATAAACCTAGACCCCTAAAGTACCTTAATAAGTAAATAAAGTGCTAGAATAGCGAAGATAATAAGCTGCCTATTAAGTATAAAGATAAGAATACCCTACGGATATAATACGGATATATAAAGCCTAAGGGCAGGCTTTTTTAGAGGGGGGGGGGTAATATTACGGCGCTGGTGGAAACTAGTAGATTATAGCTAATAGATATTAGTAGAAACTAGTGGATTATAGCTAATAGATATTAGTAGAAACTAGTAGATTATAGCTAATAGATATTAGTAAATTATAGTAAATAGTTGTAGATAGTTGTAGATAGTTTTATACAGTTTTAGATAATTTTTGTTACGTAACTAAAGGATTGTATATAACGTCGAGCGGCGCCGCCCTCCGTCTCCTTTTCTTTCTCTAGCTTTAGATACTCGTTTATAAACAATCCAATTATATAGGCTTCGCGACCCTTTTACTATACTTATGCCTTAATTAACTAAGTCGCTAATATACGAAACCTTAAGGGTACTAAAACTTACTGGAGATAGAAGAGAAATAAGCTTATAGCTTATACTAAGAATATTAAAAGTAGGTCTCTATTCTTTACACTTAGCGCTGCTAATTTATATTAGTATAATCTATACTCTTATATATCTTTATTTAATAAATATAAGGCTACTAATAGGGCTTAGCGCTACCGAATTACTTCTTAAAATCTTAATAATAATCCGTATATTACTGCTTTAATCTATTTAGAAAGCACGTACTTATAGATCTATTTAATAGCACTAACTTTTAGTCCTAATATAAGTAGTAAGTACGAGGTAGCGGCTATATATATAGCTTCTTATAGAGTTTAATGGCCCTAAGGCTAGATCTATTAGCTAGTAAATTAAGGGCGGCTTTTACTAAGTACTAGACTACTTTTATATTTTTAATAAATCCTAATTAATCTAGGCCTCCTAATCCCTAATATTCTTTTACTCTTAGCTATAAAGAACAGCTTAATAGTAGTAAGCTTCTTACTACCTGCCTTAATCGATTTTAACAGCACTATAATTACACTAAATCTTACTACTTAAGATTAAAGAAAGGCTCTACTAGAGTGAAGAAGTGCCGCTTTTATTTTCTACACTCTCTCTATAATAAGGCCGCTATATTAAAGGATTAAAATCTATATTACTAAATATTCTGTCTATAGCGTAATAATAAGCTTTTTAATAGTTATAATACAGCTATAATATTAACGTAAATAGCGAATATTAATACGTCACCCACTATAAGCGTATTAGTAATAGTTAACTATATAGGCAAATATTACAGTAAGGAAGAAAAGAAGTTAACTTCCTACTAGGAGCTACTCTAATTAGTATAGCTGTATATCAATAGCCTTTATATCTTTAGTTTAATAGTAGTAAGGTTTATAAACAAGCTTATTACCAACGCGATTAGTTAGCGTAGGAGGTATACTGTTTACTTCTTAATATTCCCCTTTATAAAGGCTCTAGGAATATAGTAACTTTAAACTACTACTAGAAGGATAATTAAAGCGCTATATATAAGCTTAATAGTGGGTAACTAAAAGGGTATAGATTGTCTAACTATAAGAAATATAAGCGCCGCCTAAATAGGGTAGAGGATATTACTTTCCTTAATTTTCTACTCTATTTTAATTACGTTACTTATAAGCGTCGGCTAAAAGCAAGGCCTTAAGTTATATTATACTTTCCGCGATATAAAGGCGATCCTTTTTATCCATAGTATTCTAAGTTTTGCTATATAAAGCTTATTCTTTATTACCCGTAGAGGGGGTATAAGGAAGTAGCTACTTATACTAATAAATTTAAGGTCCCTAATTATATGGCTTCTTATTAGCACCCGCCTAACTACTTCTGTAATTAAAAACTAGAGGAAGGTTATAAAACTACTAATAATATTAATATGTTTAAGGGCGATTTTATAAATAACTTAAAATTATACTAGTCCTTTAAGGCCCTATATACCCGCGTTTAAAATACTAATAGAGTTAAAATTAAGGATCCTAACAGGCTTAGTAATAAGGAGCTTAATTATAACTATAACTGGAGTATATATTAGGGTACGTACCCATAGCTTAATAAAAGGATTTATTGGCAGGAAGTACGGCTATAGCTTCTATTATAGAGCCGCCTATTCTAAATAGTAACTCTATCCTCCTTATAACTAGGTTAGTATTATATTTATTATATTGTAGTTAATTACTATAGGCAGATTTAAGTAGGCCTTAGCCCCCCCCCTACTGCGGATTAACGTTAATAGAGAGGTAGGAACCAGTAAATTGTATCTTATTACTATCCTTTCTACTACGCTCTATAATATAGTAAGGGCTAATAATAAGCCATTAATATTAGCTTAAGCTACCCCTACTAAGGTAGCTGCCTTTAGTATTAACGGCAGAACTATATATAATCTATTAAGGTTGCCGGTAAATTACCCGTTTAAAAAATTGCCTACTGCTAGTCTTACGCCTCTATAATAAGCTTTTAAGGATATTTACTATTTTATCCTTAACGGGAAATTTATAATTAGGTAAGTATATCTAGCCTAGATTAACTACCGCCTCCATTAAATTTACCCTATATATAATAATAACTACTTTAAAGGCTTAAATATCTTACTAGTAGGCAATTTTAATTAGCTTCCCCCTATAGGTTAGGCGGCCTTATATAGTAATCTATCTACTAAGCCGTTAGAGCTTACTAGCTATAGAAAGGGAGCCTATAAGGTAAATAACTAAACAGCTATCCTAGATTAAGTTATACGGCAGGGCGGTAATAACACTAAAAGCTTTATATTTAGGACCGCCCTTATAGAGCTATATAGTAATTTTATAAGTAATTTAACCTAGAAGCTTTTTTTAACTAGGTATAAGTAGGGCCTATCTACCAATAAGGTTACGGGCTTTAATAACGTAATTTGGCTATATAGCATACGCGCTACTATAGGTAAGTATAACACTATTCGGCTTCGTGACCTTTTATAGCCAATAGTGGCTATTAAGTTAGTTAATACTAATATAGGTATATAGAAAGTTACTCCTAATTAGTATAATACTATAAAGAATTTAGCTCTATATACTAGCGCGAAAGTAATACTAATATAAAATATCTGGGTTAAACTAGGCTTAGTAAACGATATTACTGGTATAGTTAAAGATATTATATAAAAGGGATATACGAATATTAAAAAGGATCAGCCTTAGTTACTACTAATTACAATAGATAGGTATAACAGACCTACCCTATTTACTCAGCAGAATAGTAAAAAAGTCATCTCTATATTTTCCGTGCTTTATAAATAGGAGGGTATAAAAAGCCCTTACTTACGGCGTTAATTTCTAATTACTTTAACTTTTGCTCTTACTGTATATAAAAGCTAGGGCCTAATACTTAACCAGGTAGTTCTAGATATTAAGGGAAAAAATAAAATAGCTAGGCTAACCTATATAGCAATCTTATAAGTTAAGAAGCTTTTAGGGCTTATATTTAAATATAGGTTTAATATAAAACGATTTTAGTTATTTATAAATAAGACTAAAAAGGTATAATAAGAAGATTTTATACGGAGGTAATAGTAACTACTTATAAACAGCTTTTTCTAAATAGGAAATTATATACTAGCTTAGAGGTAAGTGGATAATATAATATTTGTCTTAGTTTTCTAACTTTTAAATAGCTTAACCGCAAAATCTAATTTTCTAAATTTTAACCCCCCTATCTATTTTACCTTCTTACCGCTTTTAGGGCTATTAGATATATATATAATAGTATATAGGGAGAATTAGCAGTATTACTAGATTAATATTACTGCTGTCCATAGCGTTAATTAATTTTTAGAATTTTTTAAGTTTTTTAAAGGGCGGAAATGTCGCTTATATAAGAAGTTATATAACCTTTAAAAATATAATAGTTTCTGACTAAGAACCCTTTTTCTAGCCGTATAGCCTTACTTAGTTACCCTAGCGGCTATATAAGGTGTTTTATATATATCTAGTAAAGCCCTCTATAAGCACGCTTAGCTATACCTCTAATATTAATAAAATCGGTAAGGGGCAGTTAATTTTTTTTGTCCATTTTCCCTAATTAATTTCTAATTTTTTTACGCGACTATACTAACTAATTCTATTACGTAATGCTACTTAGGACTATATATTAGCAGCCACGACTTCTCTATACTATAGTTAAGATTTTATATATACCGCACCTAGAGCTACTTAAAATAACTATTACCTATAAATCTACCGATTTATAAATTAAAAATTGGACATAGTTAGAGCTATTCGTAGGGGTTATTAATCGCGCTCCCTATAATAAAATTTTAGATTTTAGTAATTTAAAGTCTAGATCTACTACCTTACTTAAAAAGTTATTACTTCTACTACTTTTATAGTGTCTTAAGCTTCTTTACCTATTAAATAAATACATAATTAACCCTAGTTAATAAATGTACCTAACTAATAAATAAACTAATAAATTAAATTAAAAGTTCGGAATGTCTAAATAAGGTTTTACTAAAATGCTAGCTAGACCTTAACCTAGACCCTTCCTAACCTATTAAATTTTAAAAATAACAACCTTTATTAAATTAAAAATTAACCTTATCCTTAATAAGCTATCTAATTAGATTTAATAGTTCTTTATTATCTAAGACACAGCTAAAACTAATTAGGTATAGTAGTATATCAACCTATCTAAAAAGAAAGATAATCTTCTAAAGCTAGAACTACTAAGCCGGCCTATACTAAGGGATATACTATCTACAGCTATATTAATAGTAAAGCTAGACCTAAACTAGCTTACTGCCTATAACTAGCTCTACGCTAAATATAAGAACGATTTACGCGTACACTAAAAGCAAAAATAGGCTATAAATGATATTAATAACTACATTATTTGCACTATATTAATAGCCTACCTTTTACTTATTAATAACCTTAATAGTCAGTTACATTAAATATTTAAGGCGTCTCTACTACTATAGTAGCCACTGCAGTAATAGAGATACCCTATATTTAGTAAGTAATTAAGCCCATCTTATATAAGAATCTCATATTATTAGTACTTATTAAATTATATACTTATAGGGCCTCCTCCTATCTATAAATACTCCTTTCTTTATACCTTTCTCTCTTCTTTTCTTCTTCCTTATAAGAGCTAGAGGTGCTCTAATACTCCTTAGTCTCTATTAAGGGATTTATTAGTTAATATAGCAATATAAATAGCATTAGACAAGGAGAAAAGTAAGAAAAAAGATAGGAAGAATAGAGGAGCCTTTAGTAGGTGTTAGTTAAGTAACGTTAATGGCTATATTATAGCTGCCTAATCTCCTGTGCTTATAGGCCTCCTTTTATCTATAAATACTTCCTTCTTTTCTTCTTCCTTATAAGAGCTAGTAGTTCTTTAATACTCCCTTAGTCCCTATTAAGGGATCTATTAGTTAATATAGCGATATAAATAGCATTAGATAAGAAGATAGGTAAAAGAAAAGATAGAAAGGATAGAGGAGCCTTTAGTAGGTATTAGCTAAGTAATATTATTATCTATATTATAACTGCCTAATCTCCTATTTATAGGCCTCCTCCCGTTTATAAATGCTCCCTCTTTTATACTTTCCTCTCTTCTTCTTTCTTCTTCCTTATAAGAGCTAGAGGCGCTCTAATACTCCTCCTTAGTCTTTATTAAGGGATTTATTAGTTAATATAGCGATATAAATAGTATCGGATAAGGAGTGTCACGGAACCCCACCGCAGGGGCCTCCATAGGAGAGCCCCGTGCTCTCGCGTACACCTCACGTACAGCTTATATTAGCTACGCGTAGGTATATCACCTCCTTACGCCCTCAACCCTTACGATCGATCGCGTAACGTCTTGTAGACTCCTTGAATACATACGTCTTATAGCCACTACCCCGTCCCGTGACATTACGTTGCGCCTTTTTACCACTAACACCCAGCCTACAACCAATTCTACGTCTCTATAATACTATAGGCGCTGCTAGAAGCAGCGTGCCTACGAGTTACCTCACTTTATACTTCTAAGGAACCTATAATAGTAAGACGATATTCCTTACTAGCTACTATATCAAACCTAAAGAACAATCCAATACCTACACTTAACCTACGACGCCAATTAATCCTAGGAGAATTCGATTTATTAGCCCTAGCCTTAACCCCTAAGGAGATGGACACCGATAATGTCTTATCTTTTATTGACTACATAACTACGGACAAGTAAGCGGAAGGGCTACTACCTATTGAAATTAAAATACGAGACGCTAAGACGTTCGTAAAAATGGTAGCACAAGAACCTAACAAATACTACCGCCTTCTATAAAACTACCACCTAAAGCTTATATAAGCCGAGATGCATACTACCTAAGATCGCGATATCATCCAAGACCTACAAGCTCGCAAGGCGCTTGCCAATAATACGCGTTAAGAAACCGAAGATGACCTCCGCGTGTCTAAACGCGACGTCCAACAGTTAAAGAAGGCTGAGATCGCACTTATTACTACGGTCACTAAAAGAGAAGGCACAATCAAATACCTACAATCTTAGCTTAATAAGCACATTCGTAACAACGCCAGACACCTCTCTACTGTATATAACGCCACTTAAGTCTCTACGCCCCTAGCAACTTCACCTACTTAATGCTTGACGGAGAGTTAGCGCCGAGTAGCCTTACTTAACAGGAACCCCTACTAAAGCGACAACGAAAGCTATAACGATTAAACCTAAGCTGCCACCGTAGGGTCTAATATACGTTACCCTAATCCCCTAGTTTTCTAGGGAGATTGTAAAGAATATAGCTACTGGAAGATGTAAATCCGTAAGAAACTAACTTAGAGCGCCTACCTTTTTCCTACGGAAGACACTAAGATTGGCTATATTATTAGGCGAATAAAGGGTATACTATTTAACAGACTCTTCGCCTAATAGGAAACCAATGGCCCCTAGAAGTGGCAGTCCTACTAAGAAGTCCTTAACGATCTCAACCTAATATACCGCGACTATAACCTACTAGCCACTAACCGAGCTAAACTACGTGCCCTAAAGATAAGCCCTACTAAATTATTTAACGAGTTCTATATTAAATTCCAGGAATATACTAAAGCCCTCGCCCAAGACGATACTAAAGACCAGAAAGATCTCCTTAAAAAAGTTACTTATCGCCTTAATCACGCAGCCGCCAGCCACAACTATAATAATGTTTATAATATGGTAGCAGCCATACGGAAGATTAAACGACGACTAAATCAGATTGCTACTGCAAACCCCTGCCTAAAGATCTCCCTATAGAAGCCCTTTGGACCTACTAAACCACCGACGCCTACTACCCTAAGCAATACTACTGGTCCTAATATCAACCTTTTTATACCAACCTTCCCGCAGAAGCTACTAGATAGAGAACGCGAGCTACTCTAAAAGCTAAAGCGTTGCTATAGATGTCGTTAAGAAGGCTATTACAGCTATAGCCCAAACTGCCTAATAGCTAGGTTTAGCAGCCGCCGCCTAATACCTAACCTAGTACCTCGAACACTAAATACGTCGCTACGTGCTACTACCGTACAAGATAAAGACGCAGCAATAGCGGTAGAGTTGGATACGGAAACGGAAAACGCCAAGTCCTAGCCCTAAGTCGCAGGTTGGGACGCCCTAATAATAAGGGGATCTATATATCGGCCTGCTTAATAGATAACTTAGTAAAGATAAATAGACGGAAATAGATAGTTTTACCCATAATAGGAACTACTGCCAAAAAACAATATAAAAGCCATTCTATAATTAATTGCGGAGCTACTAATAAATTTATAGATACCCAATTCGTGCGTATTTATAACCTACTTACCTTACCCCTTACCAAAGCCCGCGCCCTATAACTCGCCAACAGTAGTTATACCGCATAGAAGATTACCTATATAGCACAACTCTACCTAAACATAAATGGGCACCAGGAAGAACTCTAGGCCTATATTACACTACTTGCTAACTACCCTATTATCCTTAAAATAAACTGGCTCGAATAATATAACCCCGCTATTAACTAGAAAAAGAAAGAAGCAACCTTTAACTCTAAATACTATAGAGAGACCTGCCTAGGACATGGCCTAGCCACCTCTATTTACTCCCCAGGATACTAACCTAAGGAACCCCTTATTACCCTACCTATAACCAACTGCTACCACATAAGTGCCGCGGCCTTCTACCGCATAGCACGTAGGAAAGGCTGGACCGTTACCGCAGCCTTCTAATTATAACTATATAAGCTTAATAAAGAACAGGACTACGTCCTCTATAGTAATAGGATAGATATAGTCAACCTCCTAGAAAACGATGCCCCCGCAGAACTCTACGGACTTTCACCTTTAGACTTTAAGAAGTTTATAAAGCTTAAAAAAGGACTTACTAATAAGGAACTCCGCAAGCTCCTCCCTAAGAGGTACTATAACTTTATTAACGTGTGCTTACAAAAGAGCGCAGATACACTCCCCCTATATCGACCTGATGACTATACTATTAATATTAAATAAGGAAAAACGCCACCCTATAAGAGACCCTACCTAATGTTAAAAGACGAACTTCTAGTTATTAAAAAGTATATTGACAAACACCTTAATAAAGGGTTTATTCGCCCCAGCATATCCCTAGCAGCCGCCCCTATCCTTCTTACTAAGAAGCTAGGAGGAGGTATTTAATTCTGCGTTAACTACAGAGGACTTAACGCTATTATAATTAAGAACTGATACCCCATACCGCTTATACGTGAGACTCTTAAGCGGCTTAGCCAAGCTAAAATCTATACTAAGCTTAATATCATTGCCGCCTTTAACCGCCTCTAAATATAAGAAGGTGACGAATGGAAAACCGTATTCGCATCGCGCTTTAGCCAATTCAAATATACCGTTATACCCTTTAGCGTATATAACGGCCTAGGCAGCTTCTAAAGCTATATTAATAACGCCTTACGGGATTATCTTAATAACTTCTACTCTGCGTACCTAGACAATATACTTATTTATAGCGATAACCCTTNTAAGCATACNAAGCACGTTTAAAAGGTCCTATAGCGCCTTAGGGACNTAGGACTTTANATTNATTTAAAGAAGTNCNAATTCTTAGTTATAGAAGTAAAATACCTTAAACTAATCGTTACTACTAAGGGTGTCCGTATGGACCCCGAGAAGGTACGCACAATTACTAAATAGCAAACCCCTAACTGCATTAAAGACGTATAAGCTTTCCTTAGTTTTGCCAACTTCTATTGAAAATTTATATACAACTTCTTGGGTGTTATAGCACCACTTATAGCAATAATGCGAACGAAGGGCCTTTCCGCGAAAGGAAGAAAAATATATCCACGTTTTATCTAGACGCCTAAATGCGAGAAGGCGTTCTAAGACCTTAAAGATGCTTTTACTAAAGCACCTATCCTAGCTTACTTTATACCAGGACGATAACTCTATCTTAAGACTAACTTCTTAGACCACGTTAACGTAGGCGTCCTTTCCTAAATAGGCGACGACGGTCTTCTTTACCTAGTCGCATTCTATTTATCTAAGCTTACACCATAAGAATGTAACTACGAGATTTATAATAAGGAACTTCTTATAATTATACAAGCATTCAAGGAATTCTGACCGGAACTCTCCTTAGCAGAACCTGACTAGCTAACTAAAGTTCTTACAGATTATCGCAATCTTAAGTACTTTATAACTACGAAATAGCTAAACCGACGCCAAGCACGCTAGAACGAGTTCCTCTCTAGTTTTAACTTTAAAATTATATACAGGCCAAGAGTATAAGGTACTAAGCCTAATAGCCTAACACGCCGCTCACAAGACCTTCCTTAGTCTAAAGATGACCCCCGCAACCAGTTCCAATAATAGACAATCCTAAAAGCACGGAATTTGGCCCTAGGTATGCTACCTATAATAGAGCTAACTATACCTTAGCTCCACACCACAGAACTAGAATTACCTCCCGAAATTAATAAGCTTATTACTACGGTATATAATACCTCTATTGACCTATTACTGTATTAACTTATTACCGTAAAGACCGCCAGCGCCTATACGCTGCCGACTAAACTCCAAAGCTTAGGCTAGATTAATATAGCAGCCTTAGAAGTAAAAGAGAACAGGCTCTATTATAGAGGCCGTCTATTTATCCCTAACTTAGAAAATCTACAANNGTAACTAATCNAAATNGCCTANAACCTCNGATTAAGCGGCCACCTAGGTAGAGGAGGAACCTATAAGCTTCTTAGCCGATACTACTTCTGGCCTAAAATAATAGACTTAATTAAACGCTTTATAGGCGCCTGCCACGGTTATAAGCGCGCTAAGGCCTTTAATATAAAGTACTAAGGACTACTGCACCCTCTACTAGTACCTATATAACAATGGGTAGATATCGCTATAGATTTCGTTATTGACCTACTACCCTATAAGCGACATGGCCGTACCTATAAGAACATCCTTATAATAATATGCCGACTTATAAAAGAGTGCCACTACGTCCTAACCGAAAGCGTAGCCGTTAGCGACGTTACTAACGCCTTTCTCCGCGAAATCTACCGATTACATAGGTTACCTAACTTGATTACGTCCGACCAAGGCACATAGTTCGGCTTTAATATATAGAGACAAATCTGCCAACGCCTTGGCATCTCCGTTAAGATATCTATATCCTTTCACCACGAAACTGCTGGGCAACCGGAAAACGCTAATGCTAGCATAAAAGCGTACCTACGACAGGTAGTCGCCTATAGTTAAGATAACTGGGTAGATCACCTCCTATTAGGTGAATTCGCAGCGAATAACCACGTCTTAACTACTATAGGACTTACCCCGTTCTTCGCGAATAAGGGATATTACCCCCAATCCGGCATAGAACCACCAGAACCTATTAATAAGAAACTGCCATATAGAAAATGCCTTAAGATGCTACTTACCGACCAGCATATAGACCGTATGAAAAATCTACTTGACTACTGCAAGGGAGAAATGGCCTGGGCTTAAGCAAAGTAGGCCTACTTCGCCAACCGTTATAGAACGCTACTACCGGAGATGCGTGTTGGCGACTGGGTATGGCTAAATATACGCAATATCTCTACGCAGAGGCCTATAAAGTCACTTAATTATAAAAACCTTGGCCCCTACCTAATTAAATGAGTTATTAATAGGGGAGCCGCATATAAGCTAGAGCTCCCGCCTGCCCTAGCCACCCGCGGGATATAGCCTGTATTTTACCTATAGCTACTACACCTTCACCAGCCTAACCCCTTACCGGGGCAGATATAGCCCGAACCCCTACTAGTACTAATCCAAGACGAGAACAAAGACGAGAACTATAAGGAGTGGACCGTTGAACGAATTATTAACTCTAAATACTTTGGTAAAGGCAGAGGACGACGGCTCTACTATAGAGCTATATACATAGGATTTGACATAGACTAGCCAGAATGGCAACTATAGGAAGATTTCGAAAATGCAAAGAATCTAATCAGCGACTTTTACTACGCAAACCTATAGAAACCGGGCCTAAGTAGAGATTTTATACCTAATCCTCTATAGGAGCCCTTATAGAGTTAAACCGTTATATATTACCACGTAGGGGCAAATTGCCGTCAGATTGCCGTCAGATTGTAGTAAAGTGCGATTACGTGACCGGAATATCGTTAAGATGTCCAGGAACTTCGACCGGCGGTTAAAGTTATCTAATTGGTCAGATTCTCAGATACCAAGCCTTATCACATGACGTTGTTTTAAGCCTTTAGCGATACCCCCCTTTTCTTCTTTTCTATACCCTAAGTGTCCCTTTTATATATATATAGTAACCATAGCGTCGCCGGAGCTCCGCCTCTATAGGAGGGGGGGTAGTGTTACGGAACCCCACCGCAGGGGCCTCTATAGGAGAGCCCCGTGCTCTCGCGTACACCTCGCGTACAGCTTATGTCAGCTACGCGTAGGTATATCACCTCCTTACGCCCTCGACCCTTACGATCGATCGCGCAACGTCTTATAGACTCCTCGAATATATACATCTTGTAGCTACTGCCCTGTCCTATAATAAGGAGATAGGTAAAAGAGAAGATAGGAAGAATAAAGGAACCTCTAGTAGGTATTAGTTAAGTAACGTTAATGGCGGTTTTTATTACCTAAAAATTGCGTTATATAATAATATTTAGAAACGCAAATATATACTCCTATCTTATACTTACACTACTACTAAATATTCTAGATTTTATACTCGGAGCTGCTTATAATAAGTATTCCTAGAAAATCTACCAGTTTAAAGCTTTATAATTAAACATTATTAATATTTTATATAGGGGTTATTAACTAAGCTCCCAGGATACAATTTTTAAAGTTTAACACTATACTAATATTACGACCTTCTTGCAGTGGCTGAGCCACCCCTAATCTCCTCCCCTTTCTCCCCCCCCTTCTATAACTTAGCGCCAAGCTATTGCGTTATCGCTAAGCTATTACGTCGTCGCTAAGCTATTGTGTCGTCGTATATCCGAACTAGGTGGGTAATAACATAGTTAATTAATTATATTAGAAGTTTCTATATATAGTTATATCTCTTCCTACACGCGTATTTAATTAAGTTAGGGTAGTAGACTTACTTTAATTCCAGCTATACGGCGATTTAGTTATTAGGTATTAAAAATATTTAGTATATAAAGCTTTAAATTAGAATTATAATCTACTATATTAGATCCTATATAAAGGGCTCTATATTAAAGCTCTATAGTTTAAATATATACTAGATTCGTAACCAATATAATCTTTAAGCCCAGATTAAGTAGGGCGCCTTAGTTACTATAGTAGATTCTTACCTAGTAGTAACTAAGGCGCCTTAATCTTACTACTACTTCTAAATTAAGCAAAAGCTCTATATAGGGGGGTCCTAGGGGGTCTCCCCCTAGAAAACCTCATCTCTATATATATTAATTAAAGTCTATATAATAAAGCTCTAAAATTGATTAACTTATTACTTATAAACTTAGGTTAAAACTCTCGCTAGGGGGTACTAACATTTAGGTCGTCGTGGCGCTTAATATAATTCTATACCCAATTCTAGCTAATAAGTTTTAGGATAGTAGATCCAGCGTGCTAAGTAACTAGAATATCAGCTATCTGCCATACGGTCGCGATTCTTAATAGCATACCACGTTAGTCTATTAACAGGATCCACTGCTTAAGACTCTCTTCTTATACTAGTGTAAGACGGCGATTTGGCGCAATAAAACCGCGTTTTAGTGTAGTACTAGTAGTATAGCGCCTAGCTGTAGTTCGGGGCATATTATACGTCGTTATAGCAGATTAAAAGCTTATAAACTGGCCTTGCTTATAGGCATTAATAGCTAAAACAAGTCTACCTTCTTAAAAAAGAGGATTCTGCTATTATGGTGTAGCCATTATAGATAGTAGTTAAGGAACGCGTCGCGCGTTTTAGTGGGGTGGCCACATGCTTATACTAGCCACTTGCTTACAAATTACGTTAGGGTATATTTAGCTAATATATAAGCAATATACACTATATCCAATTCTTTTATCTATTATACCTAAGATAATACTATAGTATTAAAGAATAATATTATAAATGTTTTAAATTATTATATTATAACTATAGGTACTATTATAAAGCGCCTCTTCTATTTACTAAGTAGTAAAGCTATACTAACTATATAGTATAGAACTACTATATTTAGAAGTATATATACTAAATCTTAGGAGGTAAGTCTCCTTAACTAATTAATTAATACTTTAACTATACCTAATAGCGTAAGGGTATATACAGAAGTAATATATTAATAATATACCATTAGTAAAATATAGTACCCTTTTAATGGCCTTAATAGTTGGTGGTTGACGTTTATTTTTATTTTTATTTTTATCCGTTATATTATACTACGTATAATACTGCGCATGCAGCCTTTAGGCTATAGCGCTATAGTTTTATATACATAAATCCTTCCTAGGCAGCTTAATATATACTAGTAGCTAAGTGGACACTCTGGCCCGTTTTTAAAATGCTAGGGGAGCTCTAGCGACTAGCGTTTTTTCGTTCTAGTATTTTATTTACTATAGTCCAGTTTATAATAAGAAAAGGAAATCCTGGCTTTTTTATCTATTTCTGCCATATTCTGCCATTCCTAGAGTAGAAAAAGCGCTCTAAAAGATAGATTTTAATTTTAATAAAATAGTTTTGCATATAAGAATAAGAGAAACCTAATAGCTTGCTAGCTTGGAAGCAGCTACCAATTACCCCTATACGACTTTTTTTAGAATTCTGTACCCTATTTCTTCTCCTTGCTTAAGAAAAGAGTAAGAAATTAGTAATTAGTAGGTACTCTCCCTAAAAGTAACCTACTAATGGTATTTTATAAGGGCGAACCTCGTTACATAAACCCACTCCCATAGGAAAATTTTCATAAGGTTGTCTGTATAGGGTATAAATACCAATTCGCCCATACACCTTATATTTTACGTGCTAAAGTAACACAGGCCGGCCCCCTTCCCCCCCTACTGTAGCTACCCTATCTGCGCATCTGCGGTACGCCTATAGTGCGGTGTTGTGTGGTATGTTGTAGCGGTAGTAGTGGTGGTAGTGGTGGCGGTTGTAGTAGAGGTCGTCTGCAGCGCGGTGGCTGTAGATAGGTTGTGGAGGTCGTCTATAGTGCGATGGCTGTAGACAGGTTGTGGAGGTCGTCTGCAGCGCGATGGCTGTAGATAGGTTGTGGTAGAGGTCGTCTGCAGCGTAATAGCTGTAGACAGGTGATGGTGGAGGTCGTCCGCAGCGTGATGGCTGTAGACAAATGGCAGAGGTTGTCCGCAGCGTAATGGCTGTAGACAGATGGCAGAGGTCGTCTGCAGCGTGATCGCTGTAGACAGGTTGCGGAGGTTGTGATGTGTCTGGTATTTGACGTCCAGTGACGTGTCCTTAGGGGCTATATAGCCAGCGGCGCCATAGCGACGACGACGGAGGAGCGAAGGGGGAGACGACGACTGGTGGTTGACGTAATTGGCGCGCAGTTAAGGGCATTTGGTAACTCGACCGACTAGCCTATATTGTGTTTTTTTAACACGCAGCCTACGCGTAGCCTACGCATTTAGTAACTATAACTGTATTTAGAGCTATCTGCCTCTTTTATACCAGTAATATATTTTAGATAATAAATAATAAATAGAGGCTATTTTAAAGCTATTTATAAGGCTAGTAAGGTAAATTGTATATACTTCTTTATATAATCTATATATATAGTTAAAAAGTAGCTACTAAGAGTAGCAGATATGGACCTGTCTACATCTACCTATCTATATCTACCTACCTATTTATATCTACCTACCTATCTATATCGCCTACCTATCTACATCGCCTACCCGTCTACATTGCCTACCCGTTTATATTGCCTACCTATCTATATCACCTACCTGTCTATATCTGCCTACCTATCTATATCTACCTACCTATTAGCATCTACCTATTTATACCTACCTGTCTATGCTACCTTGATTTAATTAATCGATTAAATCATTTATAGTGTTTACTGGCTAGTCGTTATCGTCTAGTTCTGGTAACGATTGTCTAGCTCTAGTGACGGTCGTCTAGTTCTAGTAACAGTTATCTAGTTTTAGCGATAGTTATCTAGTTTTAGTAACGGTCCTCTACTGGCTGCCGTTCTAGTACCTCCCTAGGTAGGGAGGATGTAAGGAAGGAAGAAAGGGTAAAAAATAAGGCCGTAGAAGTATATATAGAGGCTATTAGGAATATAGCGGGGACCTAATACAAAGCTTTGTGTAGAGCCTCTATACGCAGAGCCTCTATATATAGAGCTTCGTATAGAGCCTTATATAAAGCTTTGTATAGAGTTTTGTATAAAGCTTTATACAGAGCTTTATACAGAGCCTCTATACGTAAAGCTTTATGCAGAGCCTCTATACGTAGAGCTTCGTATAGAGCTTCATATAGAGCTTTATATAGAGCTTTGTATAGAGCTTTATATAGAGCTTTATATAGAGCCTTTAAGTAATAAAACTATATAAGATTATATAAGATTATATATAATAGTTAAATATATAGCATATAAGATTATATAAGATTATATATAATAGTTAAATATATAGCATATAACTTTACCTTAATTATATGTCAAGAAATATACAGTTAGCTTTTAAAGTTATTAAGTAGGTTAACTGCGTGTTAAGGAATATACAGTTAGCTTTTAAAGTTGTTAAGTAGGTTAACTGCGTGCCATTTAACTTTTAAATGTGTTAAGTTGGTTAATTGCGTATTAAGTTAGTCAATTTCGTATTAAGTTAGTTAAATTGCATATTAATTACACGAAACGCGCTAAACAAAGTCTACTTAAATCTTATCCTGCAAATATTTCCCCGATAATAGGATTATAAGAAAAGATTATAGATTATATTTTAGTAGTTAAAGATAATAGTAAGTTACAGACTTTATAAAATCGGCTTTTATACCTCTATGTAATAAAGCCTAAAAACCTTATTACGGACGCTTTAAGTACAATGTTATAACTACTAGGAGAGGAGTCAAAAGAAGCTAGTTAGTTAATTTAGGCATAGTCCAGAATAGAACCGGTAGAACCATATAACGAGGAATGGTAACTAAGGTTATATAACATGCTACGTATTAAATAAGAGGAATGAAAGGAACTTACGTACCTTATGTATAAGACATATATTACGTATAAAGAGGATTTTATAGGAGTACGGTTATATATTTAAGGACCCTTAGTTCTTACCTAGATAGTTCCTTCTTTATAGTAATTCTTAGAATATAATTAGAGTTAATCTATTAGGCAACCACTCTACTAGTTATTATTACTTGTTGACTATTATTACTTATATTTCCTATATACCTAGCCTAATAATAGGACCCACTATAGTTCTTACTACAAGATTCCGTTATATAATCACTACCTAGTTACAGTATTAATAACAGTAAGTCGGATAATATACCACCAAAAGCAGCTACTATAACGCTATTAACGGCAGCAACTACTTTAAGGTTAGATAACGACACTAGTATAGCAGACACTAACTTATAGCAACCTATAACGGTTAGACAGTTATAAGAGATAGTTAACTAGTTAATAGAAAATAATACAACGTTAAAAAATAGGATTAACAGAATAGGCGTAGTAAAGGTTAAGTTACTATTAATTAAAAGATACTTAGGAGAGAGATTAAAGCTTAAAGGATTCCTTATATAAATGTACTTTAAGGTAGCACAAGAGGGAGTAAAGCTGGCAATACCTATAGATTAAATAGTATACGCAGGATTATTCTTAATAGGAAGAGCACTTAAGTAGTTTAAGCCTTACCTTACGGAAATCTAGGTAAATAGAATAACAACTACGAACTAAGAGGTACGGTTTATGTTCTTAAGCTAGAATAGATTTATTAAGCGACTTACACAAATATTTGGAGACCTAGAGGTAGTAACCACGGCGGAAAGAAAACTCTAAGATATTACGCAATAAACCTTAGCAATTAAGTATATAATATAATTCCAGACGTTAGTAATATAAGTTAAGTAAAATAATAGGGCGCTTATGGCACAGTATAAATAGGGACTTAAGGCTAAAGTCTAGGACGTAATTATTCTAATAGAAGATATGGACACCCTAAGGGAACTAATAGATTAAGCAATTAAGATTAATAATTAGATCTACTAAAGGGAATAGGCTAAAAGAGATTAGGATAGAGTTCTATAGTTATATAAGACGTAAAGTACGTAACGACCAAAGCTAAGTTAGAAACTATGGTATAGCGCAGAGCTAATAGACCTAAGTAGTACTAAAGAAGCCTATAAGAGATAGAGTAAGAAACTATAGAAACCTAGGGGATAAGGATCGAGTAATTAAAGGTTTAAGGAGCAGAGGCTAAACCAGGGATCTTAGCAGCAGAAGACGTTTAGGTAAACTCTATAGTAAAAGTAATAGTTTAAAAAGGGAGCTTGTATAAAGTGCGGGAAATAGGGTCATTTTGCGAGGGATTATAAAAATAGTTAGAAGTACTATATAATAAAGGGAACTAGACTAATAGTAGACAATATATATGTATAGAGAGACGATAATACGCTATAAGGAATAAAAGAATGTTTAATTAGAAGTTTTGCGTTTTATTATAATAACGCATGCTAAATTTATAAAGACGCTAAGTATGGCGTAAGCTATTAGCTATAGGAGCCAGTACCTATAGAATATAGAGGAACTAATAAACTAGTTCGTAGATTGGATATTAAGGATAATGAATTTAATGTAGGCGAAATATTCCGTAACAATAAGGCGATAAGGGCGGCTTATTAGGAGTATATAGACCTTAGAGATGTTATAAAAGAGGTAAAGGATAATTCTACTATAGAATAGGGAATATTAGTAGGGATTAAGACCCCACTAGATATAATATCTATCGCTTTATAAGATGTAAGAGAAGTAGGATAGTGAACTACTTCGGCACTTAATAAAGGCAAAAGGCTAAAGGCTTAAGATTCTTAAGACGAGATAAGAGATAACTAAGATTCTTAAGATAAGATAAGGTAAGCTTAAGGACCTATAACGGATAATAACTAATGGAGTAGAGTAATAGCTTAGTTTAGTAATATACGAATAAGCTTAGGACGAAGTTTCCTAAAGGTATAAGATTCTTAAGACGAGATAAGTGAGATTTAAGACTCTTAAGATAAGATAAGAACACTAAGTAAGCCTAATTAGACTAAGGCTAGAGTAAAGCTTAAGATAGAAGTAAGCTTAAGACAGAAGTAAGCTTAGGATTAAAAATCTAAAAGGGTTAAGAATTTAGGGTATAAATTAGGATACCTATAAATAAGAGGTAAAGAGCTTCTTTATAGATTAGAGAATCTATAGCATAAATAGTAATTAGACTAGGAGACGAATATATAGACCTAGAAGATTTACTAGTAGAACATAGTGTTTGGACTAAAGATTAAAAAGTTAATACTAAGATTAAGAAGTACGAAGACTTTAAGGATCTAAGCGCGAGACGTAAACCAAAGGAAACTATAGAAAAATTTAGGTAAAGAATTATCGTATAGTAAGAACAGAAACTAGATAAGAGATTTAGTATATTGGGACGTATAAAGAATAGAGCACTAGTATAAAGAATTACTAATAGGCCTAGGGTAGGTATACTAAGAGCTAAGTGGCTTACTAAACTGGAAGATAAAGAGGATCTAGGAATCTTAATTAGGTTTAAGGAATAATATATAAAGGGCTGTTACGATATAGTAATAAAAAGATACTTCCTTATAGACAAGCTATATATACTCTAGTAGCTATACTAAAAGTAGTATAGGCAAAGGCATAACGATAAGTGGGAAGATTTCTATATATAGTTAGATAAGAAAGTTATCTAAGACCACCTAATTATAGAGAAGGCTATAACGTATATTAAAGGAGCCTTAATTATAACGTTAAAGGATCTAGAGGAATAATTAAAGGACTAAAGAAGCGAGAGACGTATCTTAGTACCTGTAAATAAAGTTATAACGTTTAGATTAGTATAATAAAGGTTTAAACTTAAGGACGAAGATAAGTTAAGAGTTAACCTAAAGCACCTAGCGCACTATATGCTATTATGGATTGTATATATAGACGATATATATAACATATATAAGAATCTAAAGGAAAAGAATCGGAAATACCCTATAAGGATGTACTGGATAATAAACAAGCGATAGTATAGGAATGCCAAATATATATATAGATGGCATCCAGTAGAGGTCTAAAAGGAAGGAAGTTTAGCACTTTAACTAAGAAGATTCCTTATAGAAGAATACTTAGACGGATAATAGTAGTAGGAATGCCTAGAGAATACGTGTTTATAGTATATTAAAGACAAAAAGCGAACTAGGCATTAGCCGAAGAGCAAGCTAAGTATATAAGGATTAAGCAGCTAATAGTTAGGAAAAGTAGAAGCCTATAGGACTAGAGAGAGCTAGTGGTAGAACCTTAGACCCTTAAAGGAATTTAAGGACGACACCTAAATTTACGAGTTAATTAGCAAGATTAGTAGTTTAAAGCGCTAATAGATAGTGGAGCAATGAGAAACTATATCTTATTAGTAGCAGTTAAGAGAATGGGACTACCTTATAGATAGAAGGAGGAACCTTACCTATTAGTTATAATTTTGGGAGATCTAATAGCCTATAGAGGAGGGATTATTAATCTTAAAATAGGACCTATTTAGTTAACTATTAAAGGAAGATAAATCGAGATGTCTTTTAATATCCTACTATTAGGACGGGATGAGGCAGTATTAGAAATACCTTAGTTACAGAAATATAATCTAAGGATTGATTAGATTACAGGTTAAGTCGATATTAGAGATACTTAACGCCGCAAAATGTAATAATAAGCTAAGTTGGTATAGTACTAAGTTGGAGCAATATATAAGGAGACTAAGTAAGGCTTAAGTTATATACTAAAGAGATACTATAAGTATAGTAAGAAACTATAGTCACTAGAAAGTAAAAAGCTATTAAAGTATATAGTATAGGACTATAAGATAGAATTAGAACTAGGAATAAGTCTAAGGTTCTTTCTAATCTATAAGCTTACTAAAGAGGAAGGTAGAGCACTAAAAGAGTTTGTCTAGGAAAATCTATAAAAGGGATATATTAGACTATTGTAGTTATTAGTAGGATATCTAGTACTATTTATACTAAAGAAAAATAGTAAGCTAAGGCTGTGTATTAACTATAGATAGTTAAACAGTATTACTAAAAAGGATAGGTATCCTTTACCCTTAATTAGCAAAATCTAAGATAGGATAGGCAACGCGCAAATCTTTACGAAGATAGATCTAAGATAGGCGTACTATTAAATTAGGATTAAGGAAGGCGACGAATAGAAGGCAGCCTTTAGGTTAAAGGAAGGACTATATAAACTATTAGTTATATAATTCGGGCTTATAAACGCACTAGCAATATTCTAGAAGCGTATTAACAATATATTAGGAGAACACTTAGATGAATTTATTATAGTATACCTTGATAATATTATTATCTACTTAATAACTAAGGAAGAATATAAAGAATACGTTAAATAGGTTTTAAAGAGACTATAAGAAAAATAGATGCTAGTAGTAATTAAGAAATACAAGTTCTTCACTAGGAAGACCGATTTTATTAGATTTATTATTAAACTAGGCCAACTTAGTATAGATCTAAAAAAGATTAAGGCTATAGTAAATTAGTAGGAACTAGAGAATGTTATATAGTTAAGATTGTTTCTAGGGTTTTGCAATTACTATAAAAGGTTTATAGCGCAGTGGTTAAAGGATATTAAGCTATTTACGCAATTAACGAAGAAAGAAGAACTATAGGTATGGGGAAAGGAATAAAGGGAACTCTTTAAAAAAGTTAAAGAGTTGTTTACCTAGGAGCTAGTTCTTAAGATCTATTAACTAGGACTAGAAACGGTTATAGAGACGGACGTATTAGACTATATACTAAGGGTATACTTTATATAAAAATATTAAGATAAATAGCACCCAGTGGTATACTATAGTCGAAAGATAATACCGCTAGAGTTAAACTATAACATCTATAACAAAGAGTTATTAGGTATAGTTGTAGCATTAAAAAAATAAAGAGCATTCTTATAAGGTATAGAAAAACTATTTATAGTTAAAACGGATTATAAGAACCTAATAGGATTCCTAATAATAAAGGAACTTAACTAAAGATAGGTTAAATAGGTAGAGATGCTTACAGAATACTATTTTGAGATTTAGTATACTAAGGGTATAGATAACACGCGAGTAGATACTCTAAGTTGTAAAACTAAACTATAAAATAATAAAAAGCCATTAGGGGCTTTACTACGAAAAGACACAGACGGATTAATTAGGTACAATTATCTAAAAATTGCAGCAACTTAGGAAAACGATAAACTAGAGAAAGTCTATAAAATATTAGAAAGCTTTTAGGTATAGAGAATTCTAAAAGCATAGCTAGAAGATCTATAAATAAATATATATAAGAATTAAGAAGTAAAGTACATCCTAAAAAGTATAGTAGAGTAATTTATAGAAGAATTTTATAAGGGATTAACTTAAGGATATAATAGAGCTATAGGCTTAGTGTTAAGACTTTAGAAAGAGTACATTATTAACGGAATCTAGAGGATAGCTAAAAAGGTTACTAAAGAGTATTTAGATTGCTAGAGGAATAAACTAATAAGGTATAAGCTATACGGAGGGCTATAACCTATTAAAATACTAAAGAGACTATAGGAGGTTATATTATGGGACTTTATTATAAAGTTACTAAAGTTAAGAGATCCTATTACTGGATAAGATTATAACGCGATTTTAGTAATAGTAGATAAGCTTATAAAGTAGGGATACTTTATAGCGTATATAAAAGAAATCTCAGCGGAAGATATTGCTAGAATCTATATTAAAGAAGTATTTACAAGACATAGAGTACTAAGTAAAATTATATCGGATAGAGATCTAAGATTTATAGCAGCATTTTAGGAGGTATTCTTAGCAGAGTAAGGAGTTTGAGTAGTAACTTCTACCGCATATTATCCGTAGACAGACGGTTAGACGGAAAAACTAAATTAAATACTAGAATAGTATCTAAGGCACTATATTAATCACGTATAAAATAATTAGGTATTACTATTACTAGTTATATAGTTTATATATAATATAATACCTTAAAAAGGAATAGGTATATTACTATTTAAGGCAAATTATAGATATAAGCTAAAAATATTATTGTTACCACAATAAGTAAAGAAAACAAGTAGTATAGCTAAAAAAAGAATAGAGACATTAATAAATCTTTATGTAGACCTTATAGAATTAGTAAAGAAAGTATAAGAGAGAATAAAAAAGTACTATAATGCTAAGAGATCTAAGGGACCAGATCTTAAGGAGGGAGATAAAGTATAGCTACTACATAAAAATTTCAAGAGCCGACAACTAAGTAAGAAGTTAAACTATGTTAGATTAGGACCTTTTAAAATTATATAGAGGATTTCATTAGTTATATTTAAGTTAAATCTACTAGCTAAGATAAAAATCTACCCTATATAGTATATTGTAATACTAGAGCTAGCATATAGAAATATTAAGCTACTAGTCTATAAAGCAGACACGTATAGAGGATAAGAAAAAGACAAATAGCAAATTTTGAAGATTATTAGTTATAAGGACATTAACAATAAAATATAATATGAGGTTAAGTAGATAGGCTATACTAAGACTACCTAGGAGCTACTAGAAAATTTAAAGAATACTATAGGAAAGGTATAGAAGTATTAGAAGAAATTAGGTTAGGTAGCATTAATAAAAAAGGATTGCTAAAGAATAAGTTACCTAAGGGGGACCTAAAAAGAGCAGTTGCTGAACTACTCGGATTTGTTTCCTTCTCTATTAAAGGAGAATCCGTTCTTTTATTACTAAGTTCCTATAAACCTTATTTTATAAGCTTCCACTCTTTAAAACAAACCTTCTTATGTACCTTCTTAAGACGAAGTAGATAAGCAGACGCCGCGATATAAGTATTTAGGGCCTTCTATTCCGTATTACAAGAACGTTTTAATTTAGTAAAGGCTTAAGACAGTTTACTATCTAGCCGCGTAGCAGTAGATTAAATATAAAACCCTAAAATAAATCAATTAGGGAACTAGATAACTATTAAGAGTAATAGGTTACGTATATTTAGCATTAGAAGTAAAGTAAACATTACAGAATAAATAAATATTCGCTTTAGTGTACTCTAAGCAAGAGAATGGTTGTTATAAAAATAGGTTCGCTAATATAATATAAACTAACCCCTCTTTTAAATAACGAGAATATGGAGATAGTATAATCTCACTAAGAGATAGTATTGCAGCAATAGTATAAGCACGACGTTGGGCGTATAAAGAAGAAATTACTTTAGGTATAATAAGCAATAATATTAACTAAATTAATTAGACGGACATTATACCTTTAGTAAACAACTTAGAGATATTTTAAATCTTTAAGGATAAAGATAAAAAGGAGGGAGATAGTATTACGGACGCTTTAAGTATAATATTATAACTACTAGGAGAGGAGTTAGAAGAAGCTAGTTAGTTAATTTAGGTACGGTCTAGGATAAAACCGGTAAAACTATATAATAAGGAATAGTAACTAAGGTTATATAATATACTACGTATTAAACGAGAGGAATAAAAGGAACTTATGTACCTTATATATAAGATATATATTACGTATAAAGAGGATTTTATAGGAGTACGGTTGTGTATTTAAGGACCCTTAATCCTTACCTAGATAGTTCCTTCTTTATAGTAATTCTTAGAATATAATTAGAGTTAATCTATTAGGCAACCACTCCACCAGTTATTATTACTTGTCGACTATTATTACTTATATTTCCTATACACCTAGCCTAATAACAGGACCTACTATAGTTCTTGCTATAAGGTTCCGTTATAAACCTAGTAGATACTATTAGCGTTTTATTAAGACCGTGCTAATAGACTACTAAAGTAAATATAAAGAGATATATATAGCTACACAGCGTCGGCGCTGCGACGTAGTAGTAGCGTGGAGAAATTTTTGCTAGGAGGGTAAGCTCTAACAAGAAGCTTAAAAACGACTATTATATCTATATACTTCTAGCCACTAAACTATAATATTTACCTCCGGCGTTCTCTTTATCCTATATAACGTGTAATTATACTATATAGTACTTATATATATAGTATAGTAACTAAATAGTAAAAGCCTTTTAACTACCCGCCTTATATACTACTCTATTTAATAGCTTAAATTTACTAAGCATGCGGTATTTTATTACCTTCCCCTATATTCTTTAGCTAGAGGAAAATAGGGGACCTAGGTTAAGGCCTTAAGATAAAATACCTAGTTTATCCTACTATTTTATTATAGCACTAGCAGAAAATAGCAGAACTTAGTTAGTAGAGCTTAGTAAAACTTTATAGTTATATAACTAGGGAACTGTATAAAAGAACCCTACTTTAACTAGCGCTACTCTTTTTCTTCTTTCCTTTTTCTAGCTTTAGATCTTTGTTTATAAACTACTAATTATATAGACTTATACGCGTTATATTGCCGTGCTAGTGCCTTAATTAACTAAGTCGCTAATATTATCTAAAGCTTAAGTGTCACGGAACCCCACCGTAGGGGCCTCTATAGGAGAGCCCCGTGCTCTTATATACACCTCGCGTACAGCTTATGTTAGCTACGCGTAGGTATATTACCTCCTTAAGCCCTCGACCCTTACGATCGATTGCGTAACATCTTATAGACTCCTCGAATACATATATCTTGTAGCCACTGCCCCGTCCCATAATATTACGTTGCGCCTTTTTACCACTAACACCCAGCCTACGACCAATTTTACGTCTCTGTAATATTATAGGCGCTGCTAGAAGCAGCGTGCCTATAAGTTACCTCACTTTATACTTCTAAGGAACCTATAATAGTAAGACGATATTTCTTACTAGCCATTATATTAAACCTAAAGAATAATCCAATACCTATACTTAACCTACGGCGCCAATTAATCCCAGGAGAATTTAATTTATTAGCCCTAGCCTTAACCCCTAAGGAGATAAATACTAATAATGTCTTATTTTTTATTAACTATATAACTATGGATAAGTAAGTGGAAGGGCTATTACCTATTAAAATTGAAATATAAGACGCTAAGACGTTTGTAAAAATAGTAGTATAAGAACCTAATAAATACTACCGCCTTTTATAGAACTACTACCTAAAGCTTATATAAGCCGAGATGCGTACTGCTTAAAATTGTAATATTATCTAAGACCTATAAGCTTGCGAGGCGCTCGCTAATAACACGCGTTAAGAAATTAAAAATAACCTCTACGTATCTAAACGCGACGTCCAACAGTTAAAGAAGGCTAAGATTGCACTTATTGCTACGGTTACTAAAAGAGAAGGCATAATTAAATATCTATAATCTTAGCTTAATGAGCATATTTATAATAACGCTAGACACCTCTCTACTGTATATAACGCCACTTAAGTCTCTACGCCCCTAGTAACTTTACCTACTTAACGCTTAATAGAGGGTTAGTATTAAGCAGCCTTACCTAATAGGAACCCCTATTAAAGCGACGATAAAAGCTATAATGATTAAACCTAAGCTGCTACTGTAGGGTCTAATATACGTTATTCTAATCCCCTAGTTTTTTAGGGAAATTATAAAGAATATAGCTACTAGAAGATATAAATCTGCGAGAAACTAACTTAGAGCGCCTGCCTTTTTCCTACGGAAGATACTAAGATTGGCTATATTATCGGGTGAATAAAGGGTATACTATTTAATAGACTCTTCGCCTAATAGGAGACTAATAGCCCCTGGAAGTGGCAGTCCTACTAAGAAGTCCTTAACGATCTTAACCTAATATACCGTGACTATAACCTACTAGCCACCAACCGAGCTAAACTACGTGCCTTAAAGATAAGCCCTACTAAATTATTTAATAAGTTCTATATTAAATTCTAGGAATATACCGGAGCCCTTGCCCGAGACGATACTAAAGACTAAAAAAATCTCCTTAAAAAAGTCACTTATCGCCTTAGTTACGTAGCCGCTAGCCACAACTATAATAATATTTATAATATGGTAGCAGCTATACGGAAGATTAAACAACGACTAAATTAGATCGCTACTATAAACCCCTACCTAAAGACCTCCCTATAGAAGCCCTCCGGACCTACTAAACTATTAACGCCTACTACCCTAAGCAATACTACTGGTCCTAATATTGACCTTTTTATACCAACCTTCCCGCAGAAGCTACTAGATGGAGAATATAAGCTACTCTAGAAGCTAAAGCGTTGCTATAGATGTTGTTAAGAAGGCTATTACAGCTATAGCCTAAACTGCCTAATGGCTAGGTTTAGTAGCCGCCGCCTAATACCTAACTTAGTACTTTAAATACTAAATACGTTGCTACGTGCTACTACTGTATAAGACAAAGACGTAGTAATAGCGGTAGAGTTAGATACGGAAACGGAAAACGCTAAGTCCTAGCTTTAAGTTGTAGGTTAGGACGCCCTAACGATAAGGGGATCTATATATTGGCCTGCTTAATAGATAACTTAATAAAGATAAATAGACGGAAATAGATAGTTTTACCCGTAATAGGAACTACTGCTAAAAAATAATATAAAAGCCGTTNTATAATTAATTNCGGAGCTANTNATAAATTTATANATACNTAATTNGTNNNNACTTATAACCTACCTACCTTACCCCTTACTAAAGCCCGCGCCCTATAACTCGTTAACGGTAGTTATACCGTATAGAAGATTACCCATATGGCACAACTCTACCTAGATATAAATAGGCACTAGGAAGAACTTTAGGCCTATATTATACCACTTACTAACTACCCTATTATCCTTAAAATAAACTAGCTCGAATAATATAACCCCGCCATTAACTAGAAAAAGAGAAAAGTAACCTTTAACTCTAAATACTGTAGAGAGACCTGCCTAGGATATAGCCTAGCCGCCTCTATCTATTCCCTAGGATACTAACCTAAGGAACCCCTTATTACCCTACCTACGACTAACTACCACTATGTAAGTGCCGCGGCCTTCTACCGTATAGTATATAGGAAAGGCTAAACCGTTACCGCAGCTTCCTAATTATAACTATATAAGCTTAATAAAGAATAGGACCACGTCCTCTATAGTAATAGGATAGATATAGTTAACCTCCTAGAAAACGATGCCCCCGTAGAACTCTATAGACTTTTACCTTTAGACTTTAAGAAGTTTATAAAGCTTAAAAAAGGACTTACTAACGAGGAACTCCGTAAGCTCCTCCCTAAGAGGTACTATAACTTTATTAATATATGCTTATAAAAGAGCGTAGATATACTCCCCCTATATTAACCTAATAACTATACTATTAATATTAAATAAGGAAAAACGCTACTCTATAAGAGACCCTACCTAATATTAAAAGACGAACTTCTAGTTATTAAAAAGTATATCAATAAGCACCTTAATAAAGGGTTTATTCGCCCTAGTATATCCCTAGCAGCCGCCCCTATTCTCCTTACTAAGAAGCTAGGAGGAGGTATTTAATTCTATATTAACTATAGAGGATTTAACGCTATTACGATTAAGAACTAATACCCTATACCGCTTATACGTGAGACTCTTAAGCGGCTTAGCTAAGCCAAAATCTATACTAAACTTAATATCATCGCTGCCTTTAACCGCCTCTAAATACGAGAAGGTGATAAATGGAAAACCGCATTTATATTACGCTTTGGCCAATTTAAATATACCGTTATACCCTTTAGCGTATATAACGGCCCAGGCAGCTTCTAAAGCTATATTAATAACGCTTTACGGGACTACCTTAACGACTTCTACTCTGCGTACCTAAACGATATACTTATTTATAGTAATAACCCTTTTAAGCATACTAAGCACGTTTAAAAGGTCCTATAGCGCCTTAGGGACGCAGGACTTTATATTAATTTAAAGAAGTGCGAATTCTTAGTTATAGAAGTAAAATACCTTAAACTAATTATTACTATTAAGGGTGTCCGTATAGACCCTAAGAAGGTACGTATAATTACCAAATAGTAAACCCCTAACTGCATTAAAGACGTATAAGCTTTCCTCGGTTTCGCTAACTTCTATTAAAAATTTATATATAACTTCTTAGGTATTGTAGTACTATTTATAGCAATAATATAAACAAAGGGCCTTTCCGCAAAAGGAAGAAAAATATATTTACGTTTTATCTGGACGCCTAAATATAAGAAGGCGTTCTAAGACCTTAAAGATGCTTTTACTAAAGCACCTATTTTAGCTTACTTTATACTAGGACGACAACTCTATCTTAAGACTAACTCCTTAGACCACGTTAACGTAGGCGTCCTTTCCTAGATAGGTAATAACGGTCTCCTCTACCTAGTCACATTTTATTTGTTTAAGCTTATACTATAAGAATATAACTATAAGATCTATAATAAGGAACTTCTTGCGATTATATAAGCGTTTAAGGAATTTTAACTGGAACTCTTCTTAGTAGAACCTAACTAGCCAACTAAAGTCCTTATAGATTATTGTAACCTTAAGTACTTTATAACTATAAAATAGCTAAACTAACGCCAAGCACGCTAGAACGAGTTCCTCTTTAGTTTTAACTTTAAAATTATATATAGGCTAAGAGTATAAGGTACTAAGCCTAATAGCCTAATACGCCGCTTATAAGACCTTCCTTAGTCTAAAGATAACCCCTATAACNAGTTCTAATAANANANNATCCTAAAAGNACGNAATTTNGCCCTANGTATGCTACCTATAATAGAGCTAACTATACCTTAGCTCCACACTATAGAACTAAAATTACCTCCTAAAATTAACGAGCTTATTACTATAGTATATAACACCTCTATTAACCTATTACTATATTAACTTATTACCGCAAAGACCGCTAGCGCCCGTACGCTGCTAACTAAACTTTAAAGCTTAGGCTAGATTAATATGGCAGCCTTAGAAGTAAAAGAGAATAGGCTTTATTATAGAGGCCGTCTATTCGTCCCTAACTTAGAAAATTTATAATAGTAACTAATCCAAATGGCCTATAACCTCTGATTAAGCGGCTACCTAGGCAGAGAAGGAACCTATAAGCTTCTTAGCCGATACTACTTCTGGCCTAAAATAATAGACTTAGTTAAATGCTTTATAGGCGCTTACTACGGTTATAAGCGCGCTAAGGCCTTTAATATAAAGTACTAAGGATTACTATACCCTCTACTAGTACCTATATAACGATAGGTAGATATTGCCATAGATTTCGTTGTTAACCTACCACCCTATAAGCGATATGGCCGTACCTATAAGAACATCCTTATAATAATATACCGACTTATAAAAGAGCGCCACTATGTCCTAACCGAAGGCGTAGCTGTTAGCGACGTTACTAACGCCTTTCTCTACAAAATTTACCGATTATATAGGTTACCTAACTCGATTATATCCGACTAAGGTATATAGTTTAGCTTTAATATATAGAGATAAATCTGCTAATGCCTTAGTATCTGCGTTAAGATGTCTATATCCTTCTATTATAAAACTGCTAGGCAACCGGAAAACGCTAATGCTAGTATAAAAGCGTACCTATAATAGGTAGTCGCCTATAGTTAAGATAACTAGGTGGATTACCTCCTACTAGGTGAATTCGCAGCGAATAACTACGTCTTAACTACTATAGGACTTACCCCGTTCTTCGCGAATAAGGGATATTACCCCTAATCCGGCATAGAACCACTAGAACCTATTAATAAGAAACTGCTATATAGAAAACGTCTTAAGATGCTACTTACTAACCAGTATACAAACCGTATAAAAAATCTACTTGACTACTATAAGGGAGAAATGGCCTGGGCTTAAGTAAAGTAGGCCTACTTTGCTAACTGTTATAGAACGCCACCACCGGAGATGCGTGTTAGCGACTAGGTATAGCTAAATGCACGTAATATCTCTACGTAGAGGCCTATAAAGTCACTTAATTATAAGAACCTTAGCCCCTACCTAATTAAACGAGTTATTAATAGGGGAGCCGTATACGAGCTAGAGCTCTTACCTACCTTAGCCACCCGCGGGATATAGCCTATATTTTACCTATAGCTACTATACCTTTACTAGCCTAACCCCTTACCGGGGCAGATATAGCCTAAACCCCTACTAGTACTAATCCGAGACGAGAACGAAGATAAGAACTATAAGGAGTGGACTGTTAAACGAATTATCGACTTTAAATACTTTGGCAAAGGTAGAGGACGACGGCTCTACTACAGAGCTATATATATAGGATTCGATATAGATTAGCCAGAATGGTAACTATGGGAAGATTTCGAAAATGCAAAGGATCTAATTAGCGACTTTTACTACGCGAACCTATAGAAACCGGGCCTAAGCAGAGATTTTATACCTAATCCTCTATAGGAGCCCTTATAGAGTTAAACCGTTATATATTGCCACGTAGGGGCAAATTACTGTCAGATTGCCGTTAGATTGCGGTAAAGTGTGATTACATAACTAGAATATTATTGAGATGTCTAGGAACTTTAACCGGCGGTTAAAGTTGTCTAATTGGTCGGATTTTTAGATGCTAAGCTGTATTACATAACGTTGTTTTAAGCCTTTAGCGATACCCCCCTTTCTTCTTTTCTATACCCTAAGTGTCCCTTCTATATATATATAGTAACCAGAGCATCGCCGAAGCTCCGCCTTTATAGGAGGGGGGGTAGTATTACGGAACCCCACCGTAGGGGCCTCCATAGGAGAGCCCTATGCTCTTATATACACCTCGCGTATAGCTTATGTCAGCTACGCGTAGGTATATCACCTCCTTAAGCCCTTGACCCTTACAATCGATCGCGTAATGTCTTATAGACTCCTTAAATACATACGTCTTATAGCCACTACCCCGTCCCGTAACATTAAGCTACTCTTTCTTCCTAAGAAGGAACTTAAATATATTTATAGACTATAAATAGGATAAGGATATATAAATGGACCTAAAGGATATATAAGAATAGAATAGGACCCTTATTACGGACGCTTTAAGTACAATATTATAACTACTAGGAGAGGAGTTAGAAGAAGCTAGTTGGTTAATTTAGGCACGGTCTAAAATGGAGCCGATAAAACTATATAACGAGGAATAGTAACTAAGGTTATATAGGGTAATCTATATAATCTATAGGATCTATATAATCCGCGATAAATTAGATAGAGTATTTATATATTATATATAAGAAGGATTTTATAGGAGTATAGTTGTGTATTTAAGGACCCTTAGTCCCTACCTAGATAGTTCCTTCCTTATAGTAATTCTTAGAATATAATTAGAGTTAATCTATTAGGTAACCACTCTACTAATTATTATTTATTGTTAACTTTTATACTTATATTACCTATATACCTAGCCTAATAATAAGCCTACCGTAGTTCCTGCTACAAGGTTCCGTTACACAATTACTACCTAGTTACGGTATTAACATAAAGTTAAATAACATGCCACCAAAAGCAGCCACTATAACGCCATTAACGGCGGCAACTACTTTAAGATTAGGCAATGACACTAGTATAGTAGATACTAACTTATAGTAACCTATAACGGTTAAACAGTTATAAGAGATAGTTAACTAGTTAACAGAAAATAATATAATATTGGAAAATAGGATTAACGGGATAGGCGCAGCAAAGGTTAAGTTACTATTGATTAAGAGGTACTTAGGAGAAAGATTAAAGCTTAAAGGATTCCTAATATAAATGCACTTTAAGGTAGCATAGGAAGGAGCAAAGCTGGCAATACTTATGGATTAAATAGTATACGCAGAATTGTTCTTAACAGGAAGAGCACTTAAATAGTTTAAGCCTTACCTTATGGAAATCTAGGCAAATGGAATAACAACTACGAATTAAGAGGTACGGTTTATGTTCTTAAGCTAGAATAGATTTGTAGAGCGACTTATATAAATATTTAGAGACCTAAAGGCAGCGACTATAGCGGAAAGAAAACTTTAAAATATTACGTAATAAACCTTAGCAATTAAGTATATAATATAATTCCAGATATTAGCGATATAAGTAGAGTAGAATAATAGGGTGCTTATGGCATAGTATAAATAGAGACTTAAGGCTAAAGTCTAGGACGTGATTATCCTAATAGAAGATGCGCATACCCTAAGGGAACTAATAGATTAAGTAATTAAGATTAATAATTGGATCTACTAAAGGGAATAGGCTAAGAAAGGTTAGGATAGAGTTTTATAGTTATATAAGGCGTAGAGTATATAACAATAAAAGCTAAATTAGAAACTATGGTATGGCGCAGAGCTAATAGACCTAAGTGGTACTAAAGAAGCCTATAAAAGATAGAGTAATAAACTATAGAAACCTAAAGGATAAGAATTAAGTAATTAAAGGTTTAAGGAGTAGAGGCTAAATTAGGGATCTTAGCAGTAGAAGACATTTAGGCGGACTCTATAGTAAGAAAAATGGTTTAAAGAAAGAGCTTATATAAATTACGGAAAACAGGGTTATTATATTAGAGACTATAAAAGTAGGTGTTACGGAGTAAGTATAAGCGACGATAATATATAGCAAGGTAGATATTATTAAGCTATATATATAAACTGTATAAGGAGGTTAAGACGTTACGTAAAGAAAGAAGGTAGGAAAACGAGAAGAAAGGGCATATATTATTGACTTGGTTACTTAGTTAACACATATATAGGCAGAATAGGGTTTAGGTTGTGGTCCTGGCAGAACTTAGTAGAATTTGGTGGAACTTGGCAGAATATAGCAGAATGCTATAGATTGCCATTAGATTACCATTAAATTGCCATTAGATTGCTATTTCGCGGTTAGTCTCTAATTACTAAGTTAGTAGAAACAGGTAGATGTGTATAAGGTATTACGGGGGTGTCCCGTAACAGTACCCCCCCTTTAAACTTGAGCTTTTGCGAGATAGGGCTGTAGTAGTTCTAGGTGGAGTTTGTAAAAGTCTTCTGCGGCTTATATAAGTCCTATAGAGTTAACGGGTTCCCATAAGGACTTAGTAAAGCCTCTCTATTTTATAAGATATATATATTAGCGTTTCCGTTTATTATACTTAATATTATTAATTCTTTTAATAAAGTACTTATTCTTACCATCTACTTTAACTAGTAGGGGAGGGTCTTATATTTATCTAGGCAGGGCGTCTAATATGGGGGTAGTAGGGTAGAGGACTGACGTATAGAATATAGGGTGGATTTTAACTGTATTAGGGAGCTTTAGTTAGTAGGCATAAGGAGAGATAACCTTTTTAACCTTATAAGGGCCAGCGTTCTTCTAATTAAGTTTCTTAGTAGGTTATTTTATGTTTAGATTTCTTATATCTAGCTAGATAAAATTACTAATTTAGTAGGCCGGTACTAGGGTTTGTTTCTTATTTGCTGCGGCTTTATAAATAGATTAAGCCCATATTATCTCATTAGTAAGAAACTGTTATAGTTCCTCTATCTTCTTTACGAATTTATTTACTTCTGCGACTTATAAGGCGTAATAAGTAGGGTAAGGAACATTACTAAAGGATTTAAAACCCATTCGTAGGTGCTAGCCGTAATTAGCCAGGAATGGGGAGACTTTTATAGCTTCCAAGACGGAATTATTTATAGTAAACTTAGTGAATATAAGCTAGTTAATCTAGTTATTCTATAAATATAACGTGTATATCCAAATATACTATTCCATTATAGCATTTACGCGTTCTATTTGGCTATCCGTTTCTAGGTAATATATAGTAAACAATAGTGCTTTAATATGGAGTCGAGTAGTTAGTTTTTTCTAGAATGCTAAGACAAACTAGCTGCCTTTATTGGAGATAATTGTTTTAGGGAGTCCGTGGAGTTTTTATATATAATCTAGGAATAGTTAGGCAATGGCAGGCGTTAATATATTAGGGTAGGCGATTAAGTGTCTTATTTTAGATAGTCGGTCTATAACTACTATAATATTTATGCAGCCTCTACTATTAGGAAGGTTAACAATAAAGTTAATTAAGATATCCTTTTATCTTCGGTCCGGAACAGGCAGTGGCTTTAAAAGACCGTTATACGTCTCATACGAGGCTTTAGCTTATTAGTAGGTGTGGTAGCTAAAGACGTACCTTTATGTTATATTATGCATATTCGGCTAATAATACTCCCGTTAAAGTAGTTCTAGGGTCTTTTTTTAGCCTAGGTAGCCGGCGACAGATAGATTGTATATATATTTAAGGAGTTTAAGCTTAAGCTTATTGTAATTAGGGATAACTAGACGGTTCTAGTAATATAAGCGGTTTCCGCAGGCTTTGTATTTACTTAGAGAAATCTTTTTAGAGCGTCTGATGCTATCTTGCATTAGCTTAAGCGTCTCTTAGATAAACTCGTTATTTGGGTATTTATTAACTATAATCTGTTTAATTGATCGATTAGTTATTTTAAGGACGTGTACTATAAGATCTTTAGTAGGAGGGTTAAATAGTTTAGGGCAAAGTAGGGTCTGATTTTAGTAAGAGCGCGCTTTTTTTAGGGCTGGCGCGTCTTGCAAGCATTAGGTTAGGGCATTAGGCTTCTGACCTTAAACGCCTAGGTAGTATGTAATTGAGAATTGGAAACGAAATAGATATTCTAACCAGCGGGCCTAATAATAACTTAGCTATTTTATGGTCGTAAAGTACTATAGGTTCTTATAGTTACTAAGGACCTTAATTGGAAATCTAGTGCCTTTTAGTTTGGGTCGCTATTATTTAAAACACCTAATAATAGCTAACAATTCCTTATCGTAGATCTCGTAGTTATATTCGGCTAGGCTTAGTTATTTTAAGAAGTATGCTATAGGGTGCAATACTCTATCCTTGTTATATTGAGATAAGATGCCTCGAGTGACGTAGTTAGATAAGTTGGCTTCTATAATACTTATTTGGTTTAGGTTAAAGTGTTAGAGTATAGGCGTAGTAGTAAATATAACTTTTAGATAGGTAAAGGCCTTCTTGCATTCCTTATTAAAGATAAAGATTTTATCCTTTCGGGTTAGAGCTATAAGGGGTAAAACTAGGGCGGAGAAGTTATTAATAAACCGTTAGTAGAAATTAGCAAATCCTATAAAGGCTCTTACGTCCTTAACGTTCTCGGGTTCTTACCAGTTTACAATTACTTTAACTTTTTTTAGGTCTATTTGTATACCGTTTATAAAAATAAGGAGTTTAAGGTATAAGACTTCTGTTTTATAGAACTTGCATTTATTTATATCTAATTATAGACTAGCTCCGTGTAGGGCTTATAGGATAAGGTTAATATGTTTCCAATATTTGGTTAGGTTATTACTGTATATTAGGATGTCGTTAATATAAGCAGTATAGAAGATGTCTAGGTAAGGGCGTAGGGTGTTGTTTATATAATATTGAAACGAGCTTAAGGCGTTTGTAAGGCCGAAGGGTGTTACTAAGTACTTAAATAGTCCATATTGGGTACGAAATGTAGTGAGCTATTTGTCCCCTTTTGTAATGCGGAGACGGTTAAATATAGAGATGATATCGAGCTTTGTGTAGTAACGAGCCTTGCTTAGTTAGTTTAGTGTTTTCTATATTAACGGGATTGGATATTGGTTCTTAATGGTAACGGTATTAAGAGCTTGGTAGTCTATATAGAAGCGTAAACCGCCGCCGGGTTTCTTAACGAAGATTACTGGTGCGGCTATAGGCGATAAGCTTGCTCTAATAAATCCTTTACTTAGGTTCTTACCTAAATACTTTTATAATACTTAGAGTTCGTTTTAGGATATCCTATATAAGGTTCTAAATCTAGGCTGCTTTTCTTCTTTAAGTATAATCTTATGGTTATATAATTGGTGTTCCAGTAGCTTATCAGCTTCCTTCTATAAAAATGCCTCTAGGCGGTTATAGTACTCTACTAGTACCTTTATAGCAGGGTCAGTATGCTTCTTCAGTGCTAAGGCCTTCTTAATATTAGCTATAGTAACAGTAAAGATCGTATATTTAGGTTTCTTAGCAAGTTACGCTAACGAAGTAGCTCTAATTATGCGGATATCTAGGGTACTGAGCTTGTTCGGCTCGTCCGTAGTTTCTTATTTAAGTTTAGGTTTAGTATTAGGTACGGAGTTAGTATTAGATTCGGGTTTAGGTTCTTTAAGTATTCTTTTTATTATAGGATACTAGTCCTTCTNGTAGTTTNNTATACTAAGCTTAAGTTTCTGTTTAGTTTAGGGCGGTNTAGTNCTTANTAATAACTTATNGAGCTTAGTNGAATTTTCGGATCCTTAGTGGGTGTCGGTGGAATTCTCATGTTAGTAGAATTTGGTGGAAATCTTACGTTAGTGGAATCTGGTGGATTCTTTAGATTTTGGTTCTGGGTTTAAGTAGCGAGTTATAAAGCACTTCTGCTTATAACGGGAGGCGGTAAATAGAAGCTTAAGGTTGTTCTAATTAATAGTTACCTTATATAGCTTTATCCAGGGTTGTTTAAGGATTACTAAGTAACCTAGGGTGGTAATAAAAAGCTTAATTAGTTCTTTATGGTTTAGGTATTAGAGTCTTAGGGTTACTACGTGGGTAATACAGCCTAAAATAGTGTATTTACCATTAAATTTAAATATATTAATATGCCGGTTAAGGGGGGTTAAGGTAAAACTATTATCTTACGCAAAGATCTTATTAATAAATCCTATGCCGCTAGCTTCTATATTAATTAGGATTTAAGCATTAGCCTATTAACTATTCTGCCAAAGATAATAGTTAATAGTTATACTATGGTCCTAAGAGTCGGAGTTCATAACGTTAAATACATTTAATAAGATCCTATAGTAAAGCCGTCCTAAAGAGCGACTTAGCTTCGGGACCTTCCTTTTAGAGGTAATTAGGGTGGGGTTCTTATGGGACGTTAGTTAGAGCTTCGTCCTCGCGAATGGTGCTTGCTAATTATTAAGCTAGAGCCAGATAAAGATTAGGGACAGTAGCTAGAGGATTGGGGCGGTGGGCTACTAGCGTTAGCTATTTATAGGTCTTTTTAAAAAGGGGCGGAGTAGTAGTTAGAGAGGTAGGAGTTACTTCTATATTTAAAGTAGAGGCCTAGCTTAATGCGTCGTTCTTATTTAAAGGACCCTAGTGGGGTATATCTTAGGGTCCTAGTGTTAATATCTATGGCGTCGGGGTGCTTAAGCTAAGATGGCTTAGTGGACGTTTATAGGGTTACTGTATTGTATCAGGGGGTGGGCTTCGGTGTTAGGCGTAGTATATTATTATACCGTTTATTAATAACGTTTACATAGGCATTAAGGGCTCCCAGTAGGTCTACGCCTATTAGAGAGGTTTTTAGTTTAGGGCTTAGGGATTTAATAAGGCTGTTAATTAGTGCGGAGTCGTTCCATCCTATTTCCTTTACGTAACGGTTAAATTCGGAGAAGTATACTAGGAAACTTTTTGTTCCTTAAGTTATATAGTTTATCTTTCTTTAAGCAGTAGCTTAGCGGTTTAGGTTACCATATATAGCTTTAAGAAGTACAACTAGGCTTTACACTAAGTTTGGCTAAAGAGGTTTAATAAGGTCGGCTATATCTCCTCCTAGTTAACTTAGGGCGTAACAGAGTCGGTTAGCTTTAGTTAGGTAACGGTCAGCATTACTAGTTAGCTTATTTTTAAGCTAGCTTAGAAATAATTAGAGCTCTTATTATTTATTAGTAAATACTAGGGGATCTAGTAGTTATTTAGATCGTTTTAGCGTAGTAGTCGGCTTAGGGTAAGTGGCTACTACGGGTTCGGGGCTCGCGTTTCGCGTGTTTATCTCTAGAGATAGCGTTTAGTCTTAAGGTCCTAGCGTAGGCATCTTAAGGGCGCGGACTTCTTCTTAGAGGTTCTTAATTACTAGTATCGTACTTCTTGTTTAGCTTATTATTAATTTAAAGTGGCTTAGTTCTATTTAAGGGCGTCTATAAAAGACTTTTGTATCCCTACCAATTATTCTTAGAGTGCGGTTATAATACCGGCGGCCGTTATAGGGGCTTTAGGTTCGTTCTGCATATTAACGGTAGTATAGGTAGTTAACGCAACGTAGTATTATAGAGTAAGTATAAGCGACGATAATATATAGCAAGGTAGATATTATTAAGCTATATATATAAACTGTATAAGGAGGTTAAGACGTTACGTAAGGAAAGAAGGTAGGAAAACGGGAAGAAAGGGTATATATCGTTAACTTGGTTGCTTAGTTAATACATACATAGGTAGAATAGGGTTTAGGTTATAGTCCTAGCAGAACTTGGCAGAATTTAGTGGAACTTGGCAGAATATGGCAGAATGCTGTAGATTACCATTAGATTGCCATTAGATTGCCGTTAGATTGCCATTTTATGGTTGGTCTCTAATTGCTAAGTTAGTAAAAATAGGTAAACGTATATAAGGTATTACGGGGGTGTCCCGTAACAGTAGGTAGAGTTACTATATAGTAAAAGGCATAAAACTAGCAGACGATATATATATATAAAGGGATAATAATATACTGCGAGGAATAAAGGAATGTTTAATTAGAAGTTTTACATTTTGTTATAATAACGTATACTAAATTTATAAAGACGCTAAGTATAGCGTAAGCTATTGGCTATAAGAGCCAGTACTTATAGGATATAGAGGAACCAATAAACTAGCTCGCAGATTAGATATTAAGGACAATAATTTTAATATAGGCGAAGCATTTTATAACGACAAGGTAATAAAGGTAGCTTATTGGAAGTATATAGACCTAAAAAATATTACACTAGAGGTAGAGGATAATTCCACTATAGAATAGGGAATATTAGTTAGGATTGAAACCCCACTAAATATAATATCTATTGCTTTATAAGACGTAAGAGAAGTAGGATAGTAAACTACTTCGGCACTTAATAAAGGCAAAAGGCCAAAGGCTTAAGATTTTTAAGATAAGATAAGAGACGACTAAGATTCTTAAGACGAGATAAGGCAAGCTTAAGGACCTATAACGGACGATAACCAATAGAGTAGAGTAATAGCTTAGTTTAGTAATATACGAATAAGCTTAGGACGAAGTTTCCTAAAGGTATAAGATTCTTAAGACGAGATAAGTAAGATTTAAGACTCTTAAGATAAGATGAGAATACTAAGTAAGCCTAGTTGGACTAAGGCTGAAGTAAAGCTTAAGATAGAAGCAAGCTTAGGATTGAGAATCTAAAAGGGTTAGGAATTTAGGGTACGAATTAAAACACCCATAAGTAAGAGGTAAGGAGCTTCTATATAGATTAGAGAATCTGTAGCGTAAATAGTAATTAGACTAGGAGACGAATATATAGACCTAGAAGATTTACTAGTAGAATATAATATTCGGACTAAAGATCGAAAAGTTAATATTAAGATTAAGAAGTATAAAGACTTTAAGGATTTAAGCGTAAGGCGCAAACTAAAAGAAACTATAGAAGAGTTTAGATAAAGAATTATCGCATAGTAAGAACAGAAACTAGATAAGAGATTTAGTATATTGGGACGTATAAAGGACAGAGCACTAATATAAAGAATTACTAATAGGCCGAGAATAGGTATACTAAGAGCTAAGTGGCTTACTAAACTAGAAGACGAAGAGGATTTAGAAATCCTAACTAGGTTTAAAGAACAATATATAAAGGGCTGTTATAATATAGTAATAAGAAGATACTTTCTTACGGATAAGCCGTATATACTTTAGCAGCTATACTAAAAGTAGTATAGGTAAAGGCATAACGATAAGTAAGAAGATTTCTATATATAGTTAGATAAAAGAGTTATCTAGGACCACCTAATTATAGAAAAGGCTATAACGTATATTAAAGGAGCCTTAATTATAACGTTAAAGGATCTAGAGGAACGCTTAGAGGACTAGAGAAGTGAGAGACGCATCTTAGTACCTGTGAATAAAGTTATAATGTTTAGATTAGTATAACAGAGGTTTAAACTTAAGGATAAAGATAAGTTAAGAGTTAACCTAAAGCACCTGGTATACTATACGCTATTATAGATTATATATATGGATAATATATGCGAAATACATAAAAATTCAAAAGAAAAGAATTGGAAATACCCTATAAGGATATACTGGATAATAGACGAGTAATAGTATAGGAATGCTAAATATATATATAGATAGCATCTAGTAGAGGTTTAAGAGGAAGGAAATTTAGTACTTTAACTAGGAAGATTCCTTATAGAAGAATGCTTAGACGGATAATAGTGGTGGGAATGCCTAGAGAACACGTGTTTATAGTATATTAAGGATAAAAAGCGAACTAGGTATTAGCTGAAGAGCGAGCTAAGTATATAAGGATTAAGCAGCTAATAGTTAGGAAAAGTAGAGGCCTATAGGACTAAAGGGAGCTAGTAGTAAAGCCTTAGACCCTTAAAGGAATTTAAGGACAACACCTAAATTTATAAGTTAAATGGTAAGATTAGTAGTTTAAAGCGTTAATAGATAGTGGAGCAATAAGGAACCATATTTTATTAGTAGTAGTTAAGAGAATAGGATTACCTTATAGATAGAAGGAGTAACCTTACCTATTAGTTACGATTTTAGGAGATCTAATAGCCTATAGAGGAGGGATTATTAATCTTAAAATAGGACCTATTTAGATAACTATTAAAGGGAGATAGATTAAGATGTCTTTTAATATCCTACTATTAGGACAGGACAAGGCAGTATTAGGCATGCCTTAGTTATAGGAATATAATCTAAAGATCAATTGGATTATAGGTTAGGTCGATATTAGAGATACTTAACGCCGTAAAATGCGATAATAAGTTAAGTTAGTATGGTACTAAGTTAGAGTAATATATAAAGAGACTAAGCGAGGCTTAAGTTACGTACTAAAGAGATACTATAAGTATAGCAAGAAACTGTAGTCACTAGAAAGTAAAAAGCTATTAGAGTATATAACATAGAACTATAAGATAGAATTAGAACCAGGAATAAGTTTAAGGTTCTTTCCAATCTACAAGCTTACTAAAGAAGAAGGTAGAGTATTAAAAGAGTTTATCTAGGAAAACCTATAAAAGGGATATATTAGACCATCGCAGTTATTAGCGGGATATCCAGTACTATTCGTACTAAAGAAGAATAGTAAACTAAGGCTGTGTATTAACTACAGATAGTTAAACAGCAAGGATAGGTATCCTTTACCCTTAATTAGCGAAATCTAAGACAGGATAGGTAATGCGTAAATCTTTATAAAGATAGATCTAAGATGGGCGTACTATTAGATTAGAATTAAGGAAGGCGATAAATAGAAGGCAGCCTTTAGGTTAAAGGAAGAACTATATAAACTATTAGTTATGCAATTCGGGCTTATAAACGTACTAGTAACGTTCTAGAAGCGTATTAATAATATATTAGGAGAATACTTAGATAAATTTGTTATAGTATACCTTAACAATATTATTATCTACTTAATAACTAAGGAAGAATATAGGGAACACGTTAAATAGGTTTTAAAGAGACTATAAGAAGAATAGATACTAGTAGTAATTAAGAAATACGAGTTCTTTACTAGGAAGACCAATTTTGTTAGATTTATTATTAAACTAGGCTAACTTAGTATAGATCTAAAGAAGATTAAGGCTATAGTAAATTGGCAAGAACTAGAGAACGTTACGCAGTTAAGATTATTTTTAGGGTTTTGCAATTACTGTAGAAGGTTTATAGCGCAGTGGTTAAAGGATATTAAGCTATTTACGTAATTAATGAAGAAAGAGAAATTATAGGCATAGGGAGAGGAATAGAAGGAACTCTTTAAGAAAGTTAAAGAGTTGTTTACCTAGGAGCTAGTTCTTAAGATCTATTAATTAGGACTAGAGACGGTTATAAAGATAGATATATTAGACTATATACTAGGGGCGTGCTTTATATAGAAATATTAAAATAAATGGCACCTAGTGGCATATTATAGTCGGAAGATAATACTACTAGAGTTAAACTATAATCTCTATAATAAGGAGTTATTAGGTATAGTTATAGTACTAAAGAAATAGAGAGCATTCTTATAAGGCATGGAAAAACTATTTATAGTTAAGACGGACTATAAGAACCTAATAGGATTCCTAACGATAAAGGAACTTAACTAAAAATAGGTTAAATGGGTAGAGATGCTTATAGAATACCATTTTAAGATTTAGTATACTAAGGGTATAAATAACACGCGAGTAGATGCTCTAAGTTATAAGGCTAAACTATAAAATAACGAAAAGCTATTAGGAGCTTTACTGCAAAAAGATATAGATGGATTAATTAGGTATAATTATCCAAAGATTATAACAACTTAGGAAAATAATAAGTTAGAGAAAGTTTATAAGATACCAGAAAGCTTTTAGGTATAGAGAATTCTAAAAGTATAGCTAGAAGATCTATAAACGGATATATACGAAAATTAAGAAGTAAAGTATATCCTAAGAAGTATAGCAGAGTAATTTATAGAAGAATTCTATAAGGGATTAACTTAAGGACATAATAGAGCTATAGGCTTAGTATTAAGACTCTAGGAGGAGTATATTATTAACGGAATCTAAAGGATAGCTAGGAAGGTTATAAGAGAGTATCTAGATTACTAAAGGAATAAACTAATAAGGTATAAGCTATATAGAGGGCTATAACCTATTAAAACACTAGAGAGATTATAGGAGGTTATATTATAGGACTTTATTATTAAGTTGCTAAAGTTAAGAGATCCTATTACCGGATAAGATTATAACGCAATCTTAGTAATAGTGGATAAGCTTATAAAGTGGGGATACTTTATAGCATGCATAGAAGAAATCTTAGTAGAAGATATCGCTAGAATCTATATTAAAGAAGTGTTTATAAGATATAGAGCACTAAGTAAGATTATATCGGATAGAGATCTAAGATTTATAGTAGCATTTTAGGAGGTATTCTTAGTGGAGTAAGGAGTTAAAGCAGTAACTTCTACCGTATATTATCCGCAGATAGACGGTTAAACGGAAAGATTAAATTAGATACTAGAGTAGTATCTAAGGTATTATATTAATTATACACAGAATAATTGGATATCGCTATTACTAGTTATATAGTTTGTATACAATATAACACCATAAGAAGGAATAGGCATATTACTATTTAAGGCAAATTATAGATATAAGTTAAGAATATTATTGTTACTATAATAAGCGAAAAAAACAAGTAGTATAGCTAAAGAGAGAATAAAGACATTAATGAATCTTTATATAGACCTTATGGAATCAGCAAAGAAGGTATAAAAAAGAATAAAAAGGTACTATAACGCTAAGAGATCTAAGGGACCAGATCTTAAGGAGGGAGATAAAGTATAGCTACTACATAAAAATTTCAAAAGTTGACAACTAAGTAAGAAGTTAGACTATGTCAGACTAGGACCTTTTAAGATTATTTAGGAGATTTTACCGGTCACGTTTAAGTTAAACCTACTAGCTAAGATAAAGATCTACCCTATATAGCATATTATAATATTAGAGCTAGTATACGGGAATATTAAGCTATTAGTTTATAAAGCAGACACGTATAGAGGATAAGAGGAAGACAAATAGCAAGTTTTAAAGATCGTTAGTTATAAGGACATTAACAATAAAATATAATATAAGGTTAAGTGGATAGGCTACACTAAGACTACCTAGGAGCTACTAGAAAATTTAAAGAATATTATAGGAAAGGTATAGGAGTATTGGAAGAGATTAGGTTAGGTAGTATTAAAAAAAAAGATTGCCAAAGAATAAGTTACCTAAGGGGGACCTAGGAAGAGCAGTTGCCGAACTACTTAGATCTATTTCCTTCTCTATTAGAAGAGAATCTATTCTTTTATTATTAAGTTCCTATAAACCTTGTTTTACAAGTTTCTACTCCTTAAAATATACCTTTTTACAAACCTTCTTAAGACGGATTAGCCGAGCGGACGCCGTAAGATAAGACTTAAGAGCCCGTTGCTAAGTATTAGCAGCCTCCCGTTCTGTATTATAAGAACGGCGTAGTTCCGCTAGAGTAATAGACAGTTTATTATCTAGCTACGCAGTAGCAGATTAAACACAAGACCCTAAGACAAATTAATTAGGGAACTAGACGACTATTAAGAGTAATAGGTTATATATATTTAGCATTAGAGATAGAGCAAACGTTATAGGACAAATAAATATTTGCTTTAGTGCACTCTAAGCAAGAGAACGGTTATCGCGAAGATGGGTTCGCTAACGCAATACAAACTAACCCCTCTTTTAAATAGCGAGAATATAGAGACGGTATAATCTCACTAAGAGACAATATTATAGTAATAGTGCGAGCACGACGGATAGTTAAAGAAGAAGAAATTGCTTTAGGTATAATAAGCAATAATATTAACCAAATTAATTAGACGGATATTACACCTCTAGTAAATAACTTAGAGATATTTTAAATCTTTAAGAATAAAGATAAAGAGGAGGGGGATAGTGTTACGGACGCTTTAAGTACAATATTACGACTACTAGGAGAGGAGTCGGAAGAAGCTAGTTGGTTAATTTAGGCACGGTCTAAGATAGAGCCGATAGAACTATATAACAAGGAATAGTAACTAAGGTCACGTAGGGTGATCTATATAATCTATAGGATCTATATAATCCGCGATAGATTAGATAGAGCATACGTATATTACGTATAAGAAGGATTTTATAGGAGTACGGTTGTGTATTTAAGGACCCTTAGTCCCTACCTAGATAGTTCCTTCCTTATAGTAATTCTCAGAATATAATTAGAGTTAATCTATTAGGCAACCACTCCACTAGTTATTATTCATTATTAACTTCTATACTTACATTACCTATATACCTAGCCTAATAACGAGCCTACTATAGTTCCTACTATAAGGTTCTATTACAACCCTAAGGATAGGATAGAACTAAAAGGATATATATAATATAACCTAAAGGACCCCTATAGATTGGAAATCCTAAAAAAACCACCAAAAATTACCTAATACCCTTACTACTATATTAAGAAATATAGTAGCCGGAAAAGTAGCTATAGAACCCTTAACTACCTCTAATATTAAAATAATAACTAATTTAAACCCTAAGGGGGAGCTTATAGTGTCTAATACCAAAATTAAACTTTAAGAGCGATTTAAAACTAAAGATACCCCTATACCTAGCGATAAGTTATTAGATATCTAGAGGCTTACTATAGTTCTTAAGGCCCTAGCCTAATATATAATATTAGTATCGTTACGGTCTGCAAAGGTTATAAACCCCCTATTACTTATAGATAGAACCAACCCTATATTTACTACCTAGCGGCTAAACTACCTGCTCCTATTTTTATATTCCCATTAATCTATATAAGGAATCTATATATAGCGTACCTAAAGGCTTTTAGCTAGCACAGTTACTGCGTTTTATTGCCCTTATAATTTAGGATAAAGTGCTAATATAGTACTATTACTATTTTAAAGCGGTGCACTATATAACGGACTTATATAAATTCCTCTAAAATAAAGCTTATAGATTGCTACTATACAAAGATACTAAGCTAAGGAGGAGAAGAAGAAGAAGACCCTTAAGGGTTAACGCAAATATAAAGGGGTTGCTAAGGCGCTAGTAGTTAGCGAGCTAATAGCGATTTTCTATCCTAGGAATAGAAAATCCAAGTTAGTTAGTAAAAGTTAGGTTTAGTGAAATATAGCAGAAGCATAGCAGAATTTAGTAAGTAACGCGCCCTAGTACTATTACATTACCCCTCCCCCCCCTCCTAAAAAAGCCTACCCTTAGGCGTTATCTAAGGTCTTTATTATTATTTAAATTATTATAGTTATCTACCCCTTCTTCCTAGCATTTAATCTAGTTTTCTAATTTGCGTGGCGGTCTAAAGAGGTCTAGGTAAGCTAGGTAGAAATACTATAGCTTATAAAAGGAGTATTTAAATTTAGATATAAGATACCATTCTAGGTCGTTATTATAGCCTACCTAGCTTATATAGTATTTTAAGACACTATAAACCTTCTTAACTATTAGGATTTCTTTAACTTCCTATTCCCCATCCTCTATAATCTAGATTAGTAATAGGGGGTCGTTATACTACCATGCAATATGTCGTTTATAGCCTATTATAGTCGGTTTAGGGAGAAGATAGGGTAGATCTTTATTAATTCTAGTAGCTTAACCCTAAAAGAGTGCCCCCCCTTTTTTTAAAAGAATTCTATATAGGCTAGCTATTTAGTAGTCTAGCTTACGGCTCGGCTTCTAGGTCATTTTGGTTTTTTATTAACACCTATACCTTATCTCCTACTTAAAAGTCTACCTTATAATAATATTGGTTTATATTAAATTCCTTCTTCTCTTACGCCTTCTTTATAATTGCTTAAGCAGTTTCCTAAGCTTCGTGCATTCTCTTTATAAATATTTAGGCTTCTTTATAGCTAAGGCATTCGCGGGCCGTAATAGGTTTAGTTAGTCTACTCTAATTAAAGGACGTTTGTAGCGTATATCTATAGGGCAGTTTAAATAGTAATATTCCTATACTATTATATGGGAGCGTAAGCTGCGCATAGTTTATTATAGGTAGCAATTCTAACCAGTTATTCTAATAGTAGTCTATAAAGGGTTATAGTTACTAGTTAAGGTACTAGTTTATAATCTTAGTTTAGCCGCTAGTTTAAGGGTAGAATATAGTAAAGAGTTTAATCTTAATCCTAAGTATACAGCAGAATTTATTCTAGAAATCTAATATAAACTAGGGGCTATAGTTAGAGATAATTAATTTAGAAGCGCCGTAGATTTAGTAGATATTATTAATATAGAGGCGGGCTATATTCTTTATAGTTATAGTCTTAAAATAAGAGAAGGAGAAGGATTACTTATATAGTTAGTCAATTGCTATAAAGGCTATATTATGGCCGTTAGCGTCCTTTAGAAATAATTTAAAATCTATTATAATATATTGCAAAGGATGTACTAAGACTAGCAGTAGTTATGGCTACCTAGGAGTTTAATCTCTAGGGATATCTACGAGTTTATAAGCGTAGTAGATTTTAAGAAATCGCTCTATATTAAATAGAAGTCCTCGCTAGTAGTAATAGGGCATTAGTAGTTAGTAGGTCTTATCTTAGCTAGGGTATACTATAGGGACTTAATAGTAGGCTTTACGGATTAGCTCTATTTATAGGTTATTAACGTCTAGAACTATAAGCTGTTTTTAATATAATAGTAGTCCTTCTATTTTTAAATTAGGGTTACCTTTTATAGCTTAGTTACGAAGGGCCTTTAGGAAGTCGGCTGTACAGTTTATAGTTAGGATGCGATTAACTAGTTATAATGGTTTATTTAGAACCTCTCCTTTTATAGGCGCCAACTTATTCCGTTTAGAGTATAGCTCCTTAAGGATCTATAGATTAAGCTATTTAAGATAAATAAGTGCCTATATTCGGTGCTACAGCCATTTTAATAATATCGTTAACTTGCGTAGAGTTGAACGTCGCGCATCTACCACCCTATTAAAACGATGCACCTAATATAACTCTGCTAATATAACTTTATATTTATAAATAGGGCCTTATTTTATAGCTCTTTACTAAAGCTATAAAACTAGCCCCTATTTATATAATTTAGAGCTATATTTATAGGATTGTAGGGGGTATAATAGGGTGCTAGTTTTCGGGGCGGGGTAGCTTTAATTAGTTAGCGCAGAGCCTTAATTTAAGTCTCCATAGCTCGAGTAAGACACCCCCTACAACTCCACTAATATAGCTTTATATTTTAAAAATAAAGTCTTATTTTATAGCTCTAGAATAAAGCTATAAAATTAGCTACTATTTATATAAATTAGAGCTATGCTAGTAAAGTTATAATAAGTGCATCGTTTTAATAGAGTGGCTCTACGCGAGTTAACGATATTATTGAAATGGCTATAAACCTTTAGCTTATCCTAAAGGCTTATATCCTATTCCCTTTAGGTTAAGGTATTAACCTAAAAGTTCTATCTACTGGGACAGTATACAATTATAAAAAAGAATTAGGAGAGTATTTTGGCCTACTAGGCTTATTAACCGGTAAGTTACCTTATTATTATTAAATACTTTAGGGCTTTATAATCTATATATATCTAAATTTAAGAGCTTATACCTTTAAGCTCTACACGCTATTAGAAGAGTAATTAGATAATAGCTAGCATTTCCTTATTATATATTTTATAGTTATACTTAGCTAGGTCTATTATTTTATTTTAAAAAACAGGCAGTAGGGTACTATTTATTATTTAGATATGGCTATAATAGGATTTCCGCTATAACTCCATTAAAAGCATCTATTTTTAGCATTAATTTAAGGGCTAGATTATAGTAACGGAGGATTAAAAAGAAATAAGCTATACTTTTAGCTTTTTAATGGCTTTTATATAGTTAATATTAAAGATAAAAGGTGTGTTTTTCTAGGTAAGTTATATAAAAGGCTTAGCTATAACTTTATAGTTACGTATAAACTAATAGCAGAAGTTATAAAAGCTAAGAAAGGACTAGATCCTCTTTATAGTATAAGGGGGTTTCTAGTTATAAATTACTTTAACCTTCTTAAGATTAACCTTAAATCCTGTTATAGTAACAATAAACTTAAGATACTTTATACGTTTTACTCTAAATATATATATTTTAATATCTACTTATAAGCTTATGTTCTATAACCTCTCTAGGACCTTTTTAATATAAACTGAATACTTAAGTTTATTATCTAAGTATATAAGTATATCGTCTAGGTAGGCTATATAGAATTTTTTAATATTAGGATTTTTTTAAGGCTCGTTATTACGGTTTGCGGCGCTTGTATATCGTCGTTAGCGATTTATATAAACTATAACGTATTCTATAAGCGAGTTACCAACATAAGCAAGTGACTAACTTTTTCGCATATATAATACATTTTATAATAATATTTAACTATAACATAGCAATAAATAAATATTTTCTATATAGGCTTATTTACTGGCGTTTAGGGCATATACAAGCATTATGTTGTAATAAATTACATAAATTACATCTTAGTAGAGCCCTCTACCGCACACTATTTAACTCTGCTACTAGAGCTATATCTTAAATACTACTTTACTAAATAAATTGTACACCTTTTATAGCTATAAGTGTATTTAAATATAATATAAATAGATGCTTTTAGGCTCTTTTAGCTTCCTAACGGTTGTTTACGGCCTATAACTGTTTATTTTCCTTAAGTAGAAAAGCTGCATTTTACATTATTATTTTAGAACCCTTAACTATGTGCGAAAACAGACGTTCTGCGCAACTTAGAGGGCTTTAACTACCCCTATTAATTAAACTCTTAAACGCTAATACTTGTTTTTATAATTGCACTATATTATAGGGCGTTTTTAGAGTCTAAATAGAGAAAGCGGACCCATAGGGTGATCTAGGAGGAGTTGTATAAATTTATAGCTTTAAGAGTACTTAACTAGGGTCAAACGGCACTAATCCTGTTACTATAAACCCGTTATATATATTACTAGCCGTTAAAGCTTCTACATAAGCAGTTAAATATACTATAATAAAGTCTAGGTTATTAACGTAGTAAATGCCAAGCCATATATAGTCCTTTATTAGGCAACTATATAACCGTTTTAAGGTTATAAAACAGCCAATATCTAGAGGCTATAATAGATAAAATAAATACGGCGGCATATATAGGGGTACAATATCGTAATTAAGGCAGTACTAGTTAAATTCGGGTATAATATAACTGCTATGGCCGTTAAGTATAAGAAGTTAATAGTGGCCTACTATATGGTTACGTATATACCAATTAAAAATCTCCGTAAGCTAGTAATATCCAAGCTTGTTATTTGTCTATCCATTTTCGCTAAGTGCTATAGTCCATTTAGAAGGTAAATCAGTTATACACTAGGTAGAAAGATAGACTTTACTAGTAAAAATAAGCATAAATAGAAGGGCCTATCCTATAGCAGAAATATATTTAACTATAGTTATCTACTTTCTATTTCTAGGCTAAATATAAATAGTACGGTGCGTTAATATTCCCGTAACAACTTTTATAGTTACTATTACGCCTATTATATATCCAGTTTTATTAAAGTTAAAGGTATTTTCTAAAAGTATACCGTACTAAGCCATTATAGCCTATACACAGTTAAACCACTTAGAGATAGTTATTAGATCTTTACATTTAGCCTATTACTTATTATACTTCTAAAAGTAGGCCGTTTTTAATATATTATATCGATTAATATAGTTTATAGTCCAGTTTTAGCTGACCGTAAGTAGGGGGGTAATACCGCAACTGGCTAGTAATAGGTTAGCTATATAGCTAACTATTTAAACATAAGGAGGAAGTTTATACACGTTTAAGGATAATATCTAGTCCTTTAAAGTCTTCTCTTCTGTAGTTATAAGTTTGCGACTATTAGGTAGGCAAGTAGCGCGTAATAATTGGCCTTTACTATAGGCCAGAAGGGTTTTATAATTAACATTATATACTATTATAGCAGCATTAATAATTTAAAATTAACTATTGCGATACGCGTTTAGGGCTAATAGGTATCTACCCTCTTTTTCCAAAGTTAATAAAGGCATTGCGTTATAAGTTATTTAAGAAGTAAGATCTGTCGCGTTATATATGTAAAAAAGTTAGTCACTTGCCTATATTGGTAACTCGCTTATAGAATACAATATAAACTATATAAACTATATAAATTATAATATACTGCTATAGATTGCTATAGATTGCTATAAATTACTATAATATGCCTTTAAAAATATATTTATATTATAATCACTATATAAAATTGCTATTCTTCTAAACCTATTATAGACTATAAAGCATTTACCTTGCCTAGCCCCTCTTTTACCCTCGTTCTAAAGATATCTAAATCCTTATTATTAAATAGTATAGACTTAACCCCTTTTCCAATAGTATACTAAAGACTTATATTAGGTTTAGCCCTAAGCGTCTTTCTAAATAGCGTAACTATAACTATTAACTATTTATAATTCTAGCGATATAGTATATTAATAGTACGTTTCCAATTCCGCGATTTTATACCTAGATAAATATATATAGTAGTAGAATTGCATCCGTTTTTAGGGGTTATTAGCCGCCGCTTTTGGCGGCGTTTTTACCTTACTTAGACCCTATTATATCGCCGCTTTAAAGAAGCTCTATTCGCTTAAGCACTTTCTATCCCTATTATACCCCGCCTATTATTTTAAAGGGATTAAAAATAGGACACAAGCTTTAGTAAAGCTTATTAGCGCTTACGTTAATTTAATAAAAGTATAGCCTATATAGAAAGGCTAGCGTCTACTTTATCACGAGATACTCCCGTAACACCTTATATATATCTACCTATTTTTACTAACTTAGCAATTAAAGACTAGCTATAAGATAGCAATCTGACGGCAATCTGCCGCATTCTACTATATTCCACCAAGTTCTATTAAGTTCCACTAAATCCTACTAAGTTTTGCTAGGATTACCACCTAAATTCTATTTTACTTTATATACATATTAATTAAGTAACCAAGTCCATAATATATATCCTTTCTTCCCATTTTCCTACCTTCTTTCCTTATATAACATCTTAATCTTATTATACAGTTTATGTACATAGCTTAATAATATCTACTTTGCTATATATTATCGTCGCTTATACTTACTCCATAATGTACTTAAAGAAATAGCCTGCTCGCCCTCTCCCTATACTCTCTCCCTTTACTACCCTTATTTTACTTCCTGTCTCTCTCTTTACTATTCTTATTCTACTTTCTCTCTAGCAATTTAATCCTTATCTATAATGCTTACCTTACCTATTTAGTAAACTCGCCGCTGCTAAAATAGTAGTATATCTATTAAAGTAGCTGCTCCGGCTTATAGGACGGAGAGAAGAGAAGCGCTCTACGCCGCCGCCGTTTATTAAAACTTAAATTTATAACTTTAAAGTCTAGACTTAGATATAGATACCAATCTAGATATATATATTTGTTTAGAAAATAGTATAGACTTAAATTCTAAAGAACTAGATATAAAATTAGATGCAGAATTAAATATAGAATTAAATATAGAATTGGATATAGAATTAGATTTAGAATTGGAATTAGAGTCTAATATAGAGTTAAATACGAGATTAGACGTAGAATTAGACTTTAAAGCTAAGGAAATATTAAAAAATATACTAAATTAGAAGAGGAGCAATCCGTAAAACCGAATTATACTTCTTATACTAAGAAACTATAAAAAAGGGAAGGCGAAATCTAGGAGATATAAATTATATAAATTTCCGCTAACTCGTTATTATACCCTCTAATTACTATAAACTAGGTACTGCCTAAATATTTAAAAAAAAAACCCCCCCCCGAAAAAACCGTAGATAACTAGCTGCGTAAATACGCCCTAAAGATATTTAAAGTATATCTCTGCTAGTAAAAGAGACATTTTTAAATTAAAAAGGAGAGCTTATGCGGAGCTATTAGAAACGAATTAGTATATACTATATAGACCTTATACGCCATAAGATAGACGGTAATATCTTTAATAATATTTATAATATAAGTTCCTACCCCTCCTTTAAGGTAGGCTAATAGCTATAGAAGTAGATCCCAAGCCTTAAGCTTAATAAGTCGGTAAAGAAAAAGTACGTTATATTCGTCTAAGACCTTTATACTATCCTTTACACTCTCTGGATTAACAATATTAAGCCACTCTATAGCTTTATTTAAGTCCAAATTTTGCTTCTTCTTTTACTTGGCGTAGCTATAGCTATAAGACTAGGCGCTCTAATAGAAAGCGCTAGTATTAAAGGCAGTAACAAAGCCGTCTAGTTTAAGAATATTAATGTTATGGTTATTTATAATGAGAAACACTCTAATAAGAGTACGGTTATAGTAAATATAAACCTAGAATATATTAAGAATAAAGAAAAGAATAGTAAACTATAAGCTTTATACTATATCTAAATAATATATCCTATTAACTGTAAATTAATAGAAAGAAATTTACTTTCCGTCTAGAAGACCTTTTTACATTCTATATTATTTTATATATCTTAGCTATTAGCGTTAATTAAAATGCATTCCAAGATAGCTTTATAAGTGTTTAAGATATCTTTAACCTTAAGGTACCGGCGCACCGTAATATACTATATACTAAATAGTAGAACAAAGTACTAAATCGGCCATTCTTCTATAACGTTAGCTATATAACTAGGGGTGGTAATATAATATAAAAAAAGGCCTTTCTATATACTAAATACTATGGCATATTTATACGCCTAGGGCTTATTACTAGGTTTAAGGAGGTACTAGAGCTGTACTAGCTATAATAGGCTTTAGGTAAAAATATTAACAGTAGGAGCACTTAATAATTACCTCTAAACCTAGTTATATATTAATTATATAAATAGACACTATTACTCTAAAAGAGCGGAACTAGACTATAGGCTATCTTAGTAATATATATAAGAGGTATTATATACTAACGTATATTGCACGTAATTACTAGAGTATCTATTTTAGAAGTCCTTTATAAAATCTCCTTATTAAATCTATTATAAGAATAGGGCTATTATAAGATTAATAAGCGCCTATAGAGCTTAATAATAACTAGCTAGAAGAAGTCCGCAATAACCTTAAGCTTAGGGGGTTATTTAGTTGCACCTCCGTTACGAATATAGAGGCTCTATATTATAACGGAACCGGAGCTCAAATATAAATATAAGGGTGTTATTTGGTAGATCTAACACTGTTTAAATATAGAGATCCTCCATATTGATAAGCTCGTTAAATTTGCAAGCTATACTGTATACGGTAGTTAAAATGAGGTTCTTGGCACTGTTTTAATATATAGCCTTTAAGCTCCCGTTCTATATTCCATATTAATCTAGAGCTCTTATATATACGACTTCTTATAATATAGCGACCCCACACACCCCGATAGCGATACTGCTATTATATTCGCAGGCCTTATATAATATTATTACCTTCGTAATTATAATAAGCTTATTTTTGGGGCGTCGCGGGCGTCGTGGGCGTCGCGGGCGTTACTGTAACTCTATTACGGCTCCTACGGGAGGCGGGCAAAGGTGTAGAAAGCGTCGATTGTAAAGAGGGCGTTGGCCGAGGAGGAGGCTCTATTACTATACTAAAGTAGGGAGTCGCGATAGAGGCCTAGTGGCAGAGAGGGGCTTACTTAAATCGCTTACTGACGTCAATTACATATTATACGAAGTCAAATCTAGAGCCTTATCTGGAGCCACTAAACAATCGCCTTTATTACAGATTTAAACGAGCTATAGTAGTAGCCGCCATTAATTACAGAACGGGCGACACTAAAAGACGCATAGATTGAACAGTTATAAAATAGAGCCGATTTGCAACCGAATATACCCTAAAGCGCTTTATAATAAATAAAAAGAATATAAAAGCCTTATCTACAGCAAAGGCCTCTACCCTATTACTAAGGCTAAAGGTACTAAATTATACTAGTAATATAAAGAGACTAAACGGAATATTAGTATAACTTATTAAAGGTTATAGAGGGAACAATTAATAACCGCTATTTATGAATTCTATAACTTAATTAACATAATTAAAATAGCTAAGCAGCTTAGTGAAAAGGGCCTAACTTAGGTATTAATACCGTTAAGGTAGGAATTTAAACTTTTAGAGCGGGCTACTATTACTAAAATGCTCTTTACACCTTTTAAAAATAAAAAAGCCTAGGTTAAGTTTATTAAAAACTTAGCTTAACTATATTATTAATAAGAAATGGCTTAATATAAACCTTCAAAACGGAAGGGAATAAACTTTATTATCTTTAAAAATAAGAAAATATCTTATATGCGAGGCGAAAGGATATTGGTTTTAAGAGTACCTTAAATTACTAAACTCTTAATTATATGTCCCTAAAGGAAAGGTTGCCGGATAATAAATATTATAGGACTGTTTAATAAGAGCTTAGCACTTTAAACGCCGCTAAAGCTAAGACTGTTTAGTTATATCCTATAGAGCTTCCCTACCTAGTATGCCTTATTTATATAGGTAATAATAAGTTCTTATACGAAAAATGGATGCGCTATATACTGTAAAAAGACGTCCTAAAGAAGCATATAGAAACCTACTTTAACTTCCTAAATATTAGAGAGAGTTTTAATATCGCTATTTTAAATATTCTATTAAGCTAGGTAGTATAATACATTTTAAAAGATATATATTTAATGCGTATAGAGTGTCTTAGTAATATACGCGGACTTCTTCGCTAGTATATATTATAAGGGGAACGCATTATTATTGCTATCTTTATATTTAAAATAACAAGCAAAAGGAGAGTGTAAGATAGTAAATCTACGCTGCGTAAACTTTTACGGCCTATACTAAGCCTTATTCCGTAAATACCCAATATATAGGAAAGAGAAGGATAGAATTCTTATAATTTAGTCGTATAGGTAACAGGGTTACTATCCTTATCCTCTATTAAATTGTGTTTTAGATCTCGCCTTAATATATAATTACCGCCGCCCTCTTAACCTACTTATTAGCATTGGGCCATTTAAGAATAATACGACTTAGTAAACTGCTACTAAGGAAAGCAGCTATTATAGTTATTGGCAAAAGTAGCTAAGGCGCTTCTTAAGGGTATAGGCGGATATAAGTAGGTTATAGAATAGAATTTCAATATATACACACGCTCTTTATCTCTTAGGTTTATACTCTCTCTTTCATCGGGAAAATATTCGCAGGATGAGATTTAAGTAGACTTTAGTTTTCGCGTTTCGCGTAATTAACATACAATTTAACCAACTCGACACGCAATTAACTAACTTAACACGCAGTTAACCTACTTAACATGCAATTTAACCAACTCGATATGCAGTTAACCTACTTAACAACTTTAAAAGCTAACTGTATATTTCTTAACGTGCGATTAAGGTAAAGTTATATACTATATATTTAACTATTATATATAATCTTATATAATCTTATAGTCTTATTACTTAGAGGCTCTGCATAAGGCTCTACACGAAGCTCTACACAAAGCTCTGCGTACAGAGGCTTTGCACGAAGCTCTACGCATAGAGGCTCTGTATAAAGCTCTGCACGAAGCTTCGCATAAGGCTCTACACGAGGCTCTACACGAAGCTCTGCGTACAGAGGCTCTGCACGAAGCTCTGCACGAAGCTCTGCACGAGGGTCTACGCGAGGGTCTGCGCGAGGGTCTGCGCGAAGCTCTGCGTACAGAGGCTCTGCACGAGGGTCTGCGAGAAGCTCTACGTACAGAGGCTCTGCACGAGGCTCTGCGCGAAGCTCTGCGTACAGAGGCTCTACACGAAGCTCTGCATCGGGTCCCGCTATATCCCGATAGCCTCTACACGTGCCTCTACCCTATATAGCCACCTTATTTTTACCCTTCCTTCCTTCTTTATATCCTACTTAGGGAGGCACCAGAACGGCAGCCAGCAGAGGACGTTGCTAGAACTAGACGCGACCGTCGCTAGAACCAGATGACCGTTACCAGAACCAGACGACCATCGCCAGCCAGACGACCGTCGCCAGAACCAGACGACCGTTGCCAGAGCCAGACGATCGTTGCCAGAACCAGACGACCGTCGCCAGCCAGACGACCGTTACCAGAACCAGACGACCGTCGCCAGCCAGACGACCGTTACCAGAACCAGACCGACTGTCGCCAGAACCAGACGACCGTCGCCAGCCAGACGACCGTTACCAGAACCAGACGATCGTCGCCAGAACCAGACGACCGTCGCCAGCTAGACGACCGTTACCAGAACCAGACGACCGTTACCAGAGCCAGACGACCGTCGCTAGAACCAGACGACTGTTACCAGAACCAGACGACCGTCGCCAGCCAGACGACCGTTACCAGAACCAGACGACCGTCGCTAGCCAGACGACCGTTACCAGAACCAGACGACTGTCGCCAGAACCAGACGACCGTCGCCAGCTAGACGACCGTTACCAGAACCAGACGACCGTCGCCAGAACCAGACGACCGTTACCAGAACTAGACGACCGTTGCCAGAGCCAGACGACCGTCGCCAGAACCAGACAACCGTCGCCAGAGCCAGACGATAACGACTAGCCAGCCAACACTATAAACGATTCGATCAATCGATCGAATTAAGGTAGCACAGACAGGTAGGCACAAACAGGTAGATGCTAACGGGTAGGTAGATATAGATAGGTAAGTAAATACAGACAGGTAAGCAGATATAAATAGGCAGGCAGATGCAGATAGGTAAGTAGATGCAGATAGGCAAGCAGATATAGATAGGTAGGTAGATGCTGACAGATAGGCAGATATAGATAGGTAGGCAGATGCAGACAAGTAGATATAAACAGGTAGGTAAATACAAATAGGTAAGTAGATGCAGATAGGTAGGTAGATACTAACGGGTAGGTAAATATAGATAGGTAGGTAGATGTAGATAGGTAGGCAAATATAGATAGGTAGATATAGATAGGTAGGCGATGTAAATAGGTAGGCGATACAGGCAGGTAGGTAAGTCAATAGGTAGATAGGTAGAAGAGAACCATCGCTATATTATATTAAATTATCTAAAATAATAATATTTATTTTACTAGCCTTATAAATAGCTTTAAAATAGCTTTTATTTATTTAAAATATATTATTAGTATAAAAGAGGTAAATATAATTATGGTTGCCAAATGCGCAGATTACTGGCAGGTTGCACGTAGGCTGCGCGCAGGCTGCGTGTTAAAAAAACACGACATAGGCTAGTCGGTCGAGTTGCCAAATGCCCTCAACTGCGCGCCAATTGCGTCAACCACCAACTATTGAGGCCATTGAAAGGGTACCATATTTTGCCGATGTTATTTCCTATATTAATTATAGCGTTAAAGGAAAGAGAAATAGCCCTTATAGTTAGCTACTAAATTAAAGCAGGTATAATTCGTGTTAGTTTACTCTAGTTAGCGCTTAGTAACGGCCTATACCTAAATTAAACGGTGTATAGCTATAATAGAATATATATATATAAACTTTATAAAAGCTTATTATTAGCGCTATTAAATATATGTATTTTATATCTAACGCTTTACTAGATATATAAGGTGGCTACTAAAAACTACTTATATGCTTTTAAAAATATATATAAAATGTTATAAAAATACTAAAACTAGAAATAAAGAAATATATAAGGCTAGATTAAGAAATATTAAAGAAGTTCCTATATAAAGACCACTATATACTTTATAGCGACCTAAAGCCCCCTTATATACTTAAAGAAGTTCTATCTAAACAGCCTTATAAGCGTAGCTATAAGTTTAAGCCCCCTTATATAACCTAACTACCTTACCCTACTACCCTAGAATAGATAAATAACCGCCGTATATAGCGAGTAGAGAAGTAATTTAACTAAAGAGAAAACACTATAGAATAACGCATTTATATACTTAAGGTATAAATTTATAAGTACCTTGGTCTTAAATACAACTAATAGTTACTAAGGTGGTATATGTTCTAAGTCCGCAAGAAATTTAAAAAAATCCTAAGTTATTGGCATGGATTTACCTTCTATTATCGCTTTTAAGGTAGTAAATAAGTTTATTTAAGGAAAGGCCTAGATCCTTCTAAATGTTTTATAGCTTGCTATAAGTTAAGCGGGTAGAAACTATAGTGGGAATAGTAAAATATTATTTTATTTCGCGATAGGCTGAGTGAAGAAAGGCTAAGGTAGGCATAGTAGGACGTAAAATTTTAATCCTTTTACTAGCTTTTACTGGAACTCTTCTTTATATTTATATCCTATACTTATAGATTTAAGGCTATAGAGTTAAGGGTGCTGTATTTAATCGTTGCCTATACTTAGTTAATAGCGTTACTCTTATTATTAATTAATATCTCTTTATTAACGTCCGCCTCTATTTCTTAATCCTTAATACTAAAGCCGTTTTCTCCGCTAGATAGTATCTTTATATCCTAGTCTTTATCCTTATTACTAATGTTACTTTCTATTACGAAGTAAGTATAAGCGGCGATAATATATAGCAAGGTAGATATTATTAAGCTATATATATAAACTGTGTAAGGAGGTTAAGACGCTATATAAGGAAAGAAGGTAAGAAAATAGGAAGAAAGGGTATATATTATGGACTTAGTTGCTTAGTTAATACGTATATAGAGTAGAATAGGATTTAGGTAATAGTCCTAGCAGAACTTAGTAGGATTTAGTAAAACTTAGTGGAACTTAGTAAAATATAGTAGAATGCGGTAGATTACCGTTAGATTGCTATAGATTGCTATTAGAGTACTATCTTATAGTTAGTCTAGTTGCTAAGTTAGTAGAAATAGGTAAATGTATATAAGGTATTATGGGGGTGTCCTATAATAGTACCCCCTCTTTAAACCTAAGCTTCTGCAAGGTAGGGCTATAGTAGTTCTAAGTAGAGTTTATAAAAGTCTTTTATAACTTATATAAGTTCTATAGAGTTAACGGGTTCCTATAAGGGCTTAGTAAAGCCTCTCTATTTTATAAAGTATATATATTAGCGTTTTTATTTATTATACTTAATATTATTAATTCTTTTAATAAAGTACTCGTTTTTACAATCTACTTTAACTAGTAAGGGAGGGCCCTATATTTATTTAGGCAGGGCGTTTAATATAGGGGTAGTAGGACGGAGGACTAATATATAGAATACGGGGTAGATTTTAACTGTATTAGGGAGCTTTAGTTAATAGGCGTAAGAGGAGATAACCTTCTCAACCTTATATAGGCTAGCGTTCTTCTAATTAAGTTTCTTAGCAGGTTATTTTATATTTAGATTTTTTATATCTAGCTGGATAAAGTTACTAATCTAGTAGGCTAGTACTAGGGTTCGGTTTTTATTTACTGCGGTTTTATAGACAGATTAGGCCTATATTATCTTCTTAGTAAGAAACTGTTATAGTTCCTCTATCTTTTTTATAAATTTATTTACTTTTATAATTTATAAGGCGTAATAAATAGGGTAAGGAATATTACTAAAGGGTTTAAACCCCATTTATAGATGTTAGCTATAGTTGGCTAGGAACAAAAAGACCTTTATAGATTTTAAGATAGAATTATTTATAATAAACTAAGTAAATATAAGCCTGTTAATCTAGTTATCCTATAAGTATAGCGCGTATATTCAAATATACTATTCTATTATACCATTTATATATTCTATTTAGCCGTTTATTTCTAGGTAATATATAGTAAATAATAGTGCTTTAATACGGAGTTAGGTAGTTAGTTGTTTTTAAAATATAGAGATAAACTAGCTGCCTTTATTAAAGATAATCATTTTAGGGAGTCCGTAAAGTATCTATATATAGTCTAGGAATAATTAGGCGATAGTAAATATTAATATATTAGGGCAGGCGATTAGGTATTTTATCTTAGATAGTAAGTCTATAACTACTATAATACTTATACAGCCTTTACTTATAAGGAGATTAATAATAAAGTTAATTAAAATATCCTTCTATCTTCGGTCCGGAATTAATAGTAGCTTAAAAAGGCCGTTATATATCTTATATAAAGCTTTAGCTCGTTAGTAGATATAGTAGCTAGAGATATACCTTTATATTATAGTATATATATTTAGCTAGTAATACTCCCGTTAAAGTAGATCTAAGGTTTTCCCTTAGCCTAGGTAGCTAGCTGCTAGTAAATTATATATACACTTAAGGAGCTTAAGCTTAAGCTTATTATAGTTAGGTATAACTAGGCGGTTCTAGTAGTATAAGCGGTTTCTATAAGCTTTATATTTACTTAAAGAAATCTTTTTAAAGTGTTTAATACTATCTTGTATTAGCTTAAGCGTCTTTTAAATAAACTTATTATTTAGGTATTTATTAATTATAATCTATTTAATCGATTAATTGGTTATTTTAAGGACGTATACTATTAGGTCTTTAGTAGGAGGGTTAAATAGTTTAGGATAAAATAGGGTCTAATTTCGGTAAAAGCGCGCTTCTTTTAATACTGGTATATCTTACAAGTATTAGTTTAGGGTATTAGGCTTCTAGCCTTAGACGCCTAGGTAGTATATAATTAAGAATTAGAAGCGTAATAAATATTTTAACTAGTGGGCTATTAATGGCTTGGCTATTTTATAGTTATAAAGTACTATAGATTCTTATAGTTACTAAGGACCTTAATTAGAAATCCGGCGCCTTTTAGTTTAGGTTACTATTATTTAAAATATCTAATAATAGCTAGTAGTTCTTTATCGTAAATCTTATAGTTATATTTAGCTAGGCTTAGTTTTTTTTAAAAAGTATGCTATAAGGTATAATACTCTATCCTTATTATATTAAGATAGGATACCTCTAATAACGTAGTTAGATAAATTAGCTTCTATAACGCTTATTCGGTTTAGGTTAAAGTATTAGAGTATAGGCGCGGTAGTAAATATAACCTTTAAATAAGCAAAGGCCTTTTTATATTCCTTATTAAAGATAAAGGCTTTATTCTTTTAGGTTAAAGCTATAAGGGGTAAACTTAGGGCGGAGAAGTTATTAATAAACTATTAGTAGAAATTGGTAAATCCTATAAAGACTCTTACGTCCTTAATATTCTTAAGTTCTTACCAGTTTATAATTATTTTAATTTTCTTTAGGTTTATTTATATACCATTTATAAAAATAAGGAGTCTAAGGTATAAAACTTCTATTTTATAGAGCTTATATTATCTATATCTAATTATAGACTAGCTCTATACACGGCTTATAAAATAAAATAAACGTATTTCCGGTATTCGGTTAGGTTATTACTATATATTAAAATATTATTAATATAAGCGGTATAGAAGATGTCTAGGTAGGGACGTAGGGTATTATTTATATAATGTTAAAACGAGCTTAAGGCATTTATAAGGCCGAATAGCGTTATAAAGTATTTAAATAATCTATACTAAGTATGAAATGTAGTAAGCTATTTATCTCCTTTTATAATATGGAGGCGGTTAAATATAGAGATAATATTAAGCCTTATTTAATTAGTTTAGCGTCTCTTATATTAATAGGATTGGATATTAGTTCTTAATAATAATGGTATTAAGAGCTTAGTAGTTTATATAGAAGCGTAAACTACTGCTAGGTTTCTTAATAAAGATTACTAGTACGGCTATAGGCGATAAGCTTACTTTAATAAATCCTTTACTTAGTTTCTTATTTAAATACTTTTATAGCACTTAGAGTTTATTTTAGAATATTCTATATAAGGGTTTAAATCTAGGCTGCTTTCCTTTTTTAAGTATAATCTTATAGTTATATAGTTAGTATTCTGGTAGCTTATTAGCTTCCTTTTATAAGAATATATCTAGGCGGTAATAATACTCTACTAGTACCTTTGTGATAGGGTTAGTGTACTTCTTTTATGCTAAGGCCTTCTTAATATTCGCTATTATAACAGCGAAGATTGTATATTTAGGTTTCTTAGTAAGTTGCGCTAGTGGGGTAGCTCTAATTATACAGATATCTAGGGTGTTAAGCTTATTTAGGTTGTCTATAGTTTCTTATATAGATTCTTATTCGGCTTTAGGTTTAGTATTAGGTATAGAGTTAGTATTAGATTTAGGTTCGGGTTCTTTAAGTATACACTTTATAGTAGAGTACCAGTCCTTTTAGTATTTTTATATAATAAGCTTAAGCTTTTACTTAGTGCGGGGTAGTATAGTACTCAGGGTCTGTTTATGGAGTTTAGTGGAATTTTTAAATCCTTAATAAATATTAGTAAAAGTTTTATATTGGTGGAATTAGGTAGACTTCTTAGATATAAAGTAGACATTAGTAGAAATTTTAGACTAGTAGATTTTAGTAGATTTTTAGATTTTAGATTTAGGTCTAAGTAATAAGTTATAAGGCACTTCTACTTATAACGGGGGGCGGTAAATAGAAGCTTAAGGTTGTTTTAATTAATAGTTACCTTATATAGCTTTATCTAGGGTTGTTTAAGGATTATTAAGTAACTTAAATTAGTAACAAAAAGCCTAATTAGTTCTTTGTGGTTTAGGTATTAGAGTCTTAGGTATACTATATAGGTAATTTAGCTTAAGATCGTATGTTTGCTATTAAATCTAAATATATTAATATACTAGTTAAGGGGAATTAAGGTAAAACTATTATCTTATATAAAGATTCTATTAATAAATTATATGCTACTAGCCTCTGTATCAATTAAGACTTAAGTATTAGCCTATTAATTATTTTACTAAAGATAATAGTTAATGGTTATACTATAATTCTAAAAGTTAGAGTTCGTAATATCTAAAGTATTTAACGAGATTTTAAGGTAGAGCTGTCTTAGAAAGCGACTTAACTCTAAAATATACCTTTTAGTAGTAAGCGGGAAGGGGTTCCTATAGAACGTTAGTTATAGCTTTATCTTTATAAATAGTATTTACTAAATATAGGGCTAAAACTAGATAAAGATTAGGGGCGGTAACTAGAAGATTAATACGTTAAACGGTTGCTAGTATTAGCTATTTATAAATTATATTTAAATATTGGGATAAAGTAGTAGTTAGAGAAGTAGGAGTTACTTTTATATTTAAAGTAGAGGCCTAGCTTAGTGCATTATTCTTATTTAAAGAACCCTAATAAGGCATATTTTAGGGTCCTAGTATTAATATCTATAGCGCTAAAGTAATTAGGCTAAGATAATAACTTAGTAGATATTTATAAAGTTGTTATATTATATTAAAAAGCGGGCTTTAGTATTAGGCGTAGTGTAACGGAACCTTGTAGCGGATAACTACGGTAAGTTCTGTTAATAGGCTAGGTATATAGGTAATGCAATAAGTTAATAACGTAATAATAACTGGTGGAGTGGTTGCCTAATAAATTAACTTTAATTATATTCTAAGAATTACTATAAGGAAGGAACTATCTAGGTAGGGACTGTGGTCTTTAAATACACATCCTAACTTCTAAGAAATCCTTCTTATACGTAATATACGTATACTCTATCTACTTTATTATAGATCCTATAGATTATATAGATTACCTTATATAACTTACTTACTATTCCTTATTATATGGTTCCACTAGTTCTATTTTAGACCGTACTTATATTAACCAACTAGCTTCTTCTAACTCTTCTCTAAGTAGTCGTAATATTGTACTTAAAGCGTCCGTAACACCATCTCCCTCCTTTTTATCTTTATCCTTAAAGATTCCTAATATCTCTAAGTCGTTTACTAGAGGTATAATATCCATCTAATTAATTTGGTTAATATCGTTACTTATTATACCTAAAGCAATTTCTTCTTCTTCTATAGCTCGCCGGTCTCGTACCATTGCCGTTATTCTATTACTTGGTAAAATTATACTATCTCCGTGTTCTTATTATGCGAAAAAGGAGTTAGTTTATGTTGCGTTGGCGAGCCCTTCCTTACGGCAACCTTCCTCTTACTTAGAGTGTACTAAAGCAAACGTCCGCTTTTCTTGTGACGTTTGTTTTATTTCTAATACTAAGTATACGCGTTCTATAACTCTTAATAGTCTTTAAGTTTCCTAAGTAATTTATTATAGGGTCTTGCGTTTAATTTGCTACTGCGCGGCTAGATAATAAACTGTTAGTGGCTCTGGCTAAGCTTTATTATTCTTATAATGCTAAATAGAAGGCTGCTAACGCCTAATAGCGTGCTCTTAACTCTCGCCTTACTGCGTCTACTCGACTAATTCGTCTTGAAAAAGTACGTAAGAAGGTCCGTTTTAAGGAGTAGAAACTTGTAGAATAAGGTCTATAAAAACTGGGTAATAAGAGGACTGGTCTTCCCTTAGCTAAGTAGGGAACAACTCTAAGTAGCTTAGTAGCTGCTCCTCTTAGGTCCCCCTTAAGTGACTCGTTCTTTAACGATCCTTCTCTATTAATATTGTCTAACCTAATCTCTTCTAATACTCCTGTACCTTTCCTATAGCGTTTTTTAAAATTTATAGTAGCTCCTAGGTAGTCTTATTATAGCCTATCTACTTAACCTTGTAATATATTTCGTTATTAATGTCCTTATAATTAACGATTTTTAAAACTTGCTATTTGTCTTCTTCTTGTCCTCTATACGTGTCTACTTTGTAAATTAATAGCTTAATATTCCTATATACTGGCTTTAGCATTATAATATGCTATATAGGGTAGATCTTTATTTTAGCTAGTAGGTTTAATTTAAATATAACCGGTGAAATCCTTTACGTGACTTTAAAAGGTCCTAGTTTAACATAGTCTAACTTCTTACTTAGTTGTTAACTCTTAAAAATTTTATATAGTAGCCATACTTTATCTCCCTCCTTAAGATCTAGTCCCTTAGATCTTTTAGCATTATAGTACCTTCTTATCCTTTACTGTACTATCTTTGCTATTTCTATAAGGTTTGCGTAAAGATTTATTAAAGTCTCTATTCTCTACTTAGCTGTGCTACTTATTTTCTTTACTTAACGTAGCGATAATGATATTCTTGGCTTATATACATAATTCGCCTTAAATAGTAATATACCCGTTCCTTCTTGTGGTGTTATATTATATATAAACTATATAACTGGTAATAATAATACCCAATTATTCTGTGCGTAATTAATATAGTATTTTAGATACTGCTCTAGTGTCTAATTTAGTCTTTCTATTTAACCGTCTGTCTATAGGTAATATACGGTAGAAGTTACTACTTAAACCCCTTATTCCGCTAAGAATACCTCCTAAAATACTGCTATAAATCTTAGATCTTTGTCTAATATAATCTTACTTAGTGCTCTATATCTTATAAACACTTCTTTAATATAGATTTTAGCGATATCTTCCGCTAAGATTTCTTTTATGTATGCTATAAAGTATCCCTACTTCGTAAGCTTGTTTACTATTACTAAGATTACGTTATAATCTTGTCTGGTAATAGGATCTTTTAACTTTAGTAACTTAATAATAAAGTCTTATAATATAACCTCCTATAGTCTCTCTGGTATTTTAATAGGTTATAGCCCTCTATATAGCTTATGCCTTATTAGTTTATTCCTTTAGCAATCTAGATATTCTTTAGTGACTTTCCTAGCTAGTCCCTAGATTCCGTTAATAATGTATTCTTCCTAAAGTCTTAACACTAAGCCTGTAGCTCCGTTGTGTTCTTAAGTTATTCCCTTATAGAAATCTTCTACAAAATGCTCTGCTATGCCCTTTAGAATATATATAGCTTCTTAGTTCTTATATATGTCCATTTATAGATCTTTTAGTTATGCTTTTAGAATCCTCTATACCTAAAAGCTCTCTAATATCTCATAGATTCTTTCTAGCTTCTCTTCTTAAGTTGCTGTAATCTTTAGATAATTGTACCTAATTAATCTATCTGTGTCTTTTTATAGTAAAGCCCCTAATAGCTTCTTATTGTTTTATAGTTTAGCCTTTCTACTTAGAGTATCTGCTTGTACGTTTTCTATACCCTTAGTATACTAAATTTTAAAATAGTATTCTGTAAGCATCTCTGTCTATCTAACTTATCTCTAGTTAAGTTCCTTTATTATTAGAAATCCTATTAAGTTTTTATAATCCGTCTTAACTATAAATAGTTTTTCCGTGCCTTATAAGAATGCTCTTTATTCCTTAAATACTATAACTATACCTAATAACTCCTTGTTATAGATATTATAGTTTAATTCTAGTGGTGTTATCCTCCAACTATAGTATGCCACTGGGTGCTATCTATCTTTATATTTCTATAGAAAGCACGCCCCTAGTGTAAAGTCTAATATATCTATCTCCATAACCGTTTTTAGCTTTAGTTAGTAGATCTTAAGGATTAGTTCCTAGGTAAATAGCTCCTTAAGTTCTATAAACAACTTCTTCTGTTCGTCTCCCTATATCTATAGTTCCTCTTTCTTTATTAATCTTGTAAATGGCTTAGTATTCGCTAACTATTGCGCTATAAACCTTCTGCAGTAATTGTAAAACCCTAGGAACAATCTTAACTGTATAACATTCTCTAGTTTTTACCAATTTACTATAGCCTCGATCTTCTTTAGATCTATACTAAGTTGGCCTAGTTTAATAATAAATCTAACAAAATCTATCTTTCTGGTAAAGAACTCGCATTTCTTAATTACTATGGGCATCTTTTCCTTTTATAGTCTCTTTAAGACCTATTTAACGTGTTCCCCGTATTTTTCCTTAGTTATTAAGTAGATAATAATATTGTTAAGGTATGCTATAATAAATTCATCCAAGTATTCTCCTAATATATTGTTAATACGCTTTTAGAACGTTGCTGGTGCGTTTATAAGTCCGAATTATATAACTAATGGTTTATATAGTCCTTCCTTTAACCTAAAGGCTGCTTTTTATTCGTTACCTTCCTTAATTCTAATCTAAAGGTATACCTACCTTAGATCTATCTTCGTAAAGATTTATATATTGCCTATCCTGTCTTAGATTTCGCTAATTAAGGGTAAAGAATACCTATCCTTTCTTATAATGTTGTTTAACTATCTATAGTTAATGCATAGCCTTAGCTTACCATTTTTTTTTATATAAACAGTACTGGATAACCCGCTAATAACTGCGATGGTTTAATATATCCTTTTTATAAGTTTTCTTAGATAAACTCTTTAAGTACCTATAACTCCTTTTCCGTAAGCTTATAAATTAAAAAGAACCTTAAACTTATTTCTGGTTCCAACTCTATTTTATAATCCTATACTATATACTTTAATAGCTTCTTACTTTTTAGTAACTATAGTTTCTTGCTATACTTATGGTATCTCTTTAGTACGTAACTTAGTCCTTTCTCTATTTCTTTATAGGTCGCTCCTACTTAGTACTATACTAACTTAGTCTATTATTATATCTTGCGTTATTAAGTATCTCTTATATTGACTTAACCTATAATCCAATTAATTTTTGGATTATATTCCTATAACTAAGGTATTCTTAATACTGCCTTATCTTATCCTAATAGTAAAATATTAAAAGACATTCTAACTAGTCTTCCTTTAATGGTTATCTAAATAGGTCCTATTTTAAGGTTGGTGATGCCTCCTCTATAGGCTATTAGATCTTTTAAGATTATTACTAGTAGGTACGGGTGCTCCTTCTATCTATATAGTAGCCCTATTTTTTTTTAACTGTTACTAGTAATATATAGTTCCTTATTGCTCTACTATCTACTAATACCTTAAACTATTGATTTTGCCAACTAACTCGTAAATTTAGGTGTTATCCTTAAATTCCTTTAAGGGTTTAAGGCTCTACTACTAGTTCCCTCTAGTCCTATAGGCCTCTACTTTTCCTAACTCTTAGCTGCTTAATCCTAGTTATACTTAGTCCACTTTTAGCTAATACTTAGTTCGCTTTTTGTCTTTAATATACTATAAATAGGTGTTCTCTAGACATTCCCACTACTATTATCCGTCTAGGTATTTTTCCGTAAGGAATCTTCCTAGTTAAAGTATTAAGTCCCTTTAGCTTTAAACTTCTGCGGGGTGCTAACTATATATATACTTAGTATTTCTATATTTTGCCTTATCTAGTGCCTAATATATCCTTACTAGGTATTTCTAATACTTATCTTTAGGTGCTCTATGTATATTGTATATATTATTTATATATGCAATCTATACTAATATATAATGCGCTTAGTGTCTTAGGTTAACTCTAGGCTCGTCTTTATCCTTAAGTTTAAACCTCTCTCGTGTTAATTTAAGCGTTATGACTTTATTCGTAGGTACTAAGATTTACCTTTCGCTCCTCTAGTCCTCTAATTATTCCTCTAGATCCTTTAATGTTATAATTAAGGCTCCTTTAATATAAGTTATGGCCTTTTCTATAATTAGGTGGTCTTAGATAACTTTCTCGTCTAACTATATATAGAAATCTTCCTACTTATCATTGTGTCGCTGTCTATACCACTTTTAGTATAATTCCTTAAGCGTATACGGTCTGTCTATAAGGAAGTATTTTCTTATTACTGCGTTATAACAGCCCTTTATATGTCGTTTTTTAAACCTTATTAGAATCCCTAGATCCTCTTCTTGTTCTAGTTTAGTAAGCCACTTAGCTCTTATTGTGCCCGTCTTAGGTCTATTAGTAATTCTTTATATAGATACTCTGTCCCTAGTACGTCCTAGTATGCTAGATCTCTTATCTAGTTTCTATTCTTGCTATGCAGTAATTCTTGCCCTAAATTCTGCTATAGTTTCTTTCTTTTCGCGTCTTGTAAGTAGATCTTTAAAGTCTTCTTACTTCCTAATTCCTTTATCAATAGTCCTTATTTATGTATTAAAATCTTGGTTCTATGGAATTCTTAATCCTAAGCTTGCTTTTATCTTAAGCCTTACTTCTACCTTAGTCTAACTAGGCTTAGGTATCCTTATCTCGTTTTAAGAGTCTTAAATCTTACTTATCTTATTTTAGGAGTCTTATGCCTCTAGGAAACTCTATCCCAAGCTTATTTATATATCTTTAAACTAAGCTACTGCCCTACTCCATTAGTTTTTATCCGTTGTAGGTCCTTAGGTGTGCCTTATCTTATCCTAAGAATCTTAAGCCTTTAGCCTTTTACCTTTATTAAGTATTAAATTAGCACTAGTAGTCGTCTGCTTACTTAATCTCTTTAAGATACTCCTCCTACCGTCTTATAAAGCGATAGATGCCGTATCTAACGGTGTTATAATTCCCGTTACTGACCCTTACTCTATAGCGGTCTTAGTCTCTACTTCTGTAATCGCGTCCTTAAGGTCTGCATGCTCTTAGTAAGCTGCCCTTGTTGCCTTATTGTCGCTAAATATTTCGCCTATATCGAATTCATCGTCTTTAATATCCGATCTGCGTATTAGTTTGTTAGTTCCCTTATACTCTAAAGGTTTCGGCTCCTATGGCTAATAGCTTACGCCATACTTAGCGTCTTTATAAATTTGGTATGCGTTATTATAATAAAACGCGAAACTTCTAATTGAACACTCTTTTGTTCCTCGTAGTATACTATTATCCCTCTATATATGTGTGTCTCCTACTAGTCTAGTTCCCTTTACTGCGTAGTTATACTAACTACTTTTATAGTCTCTGGCGAAATAACCCTGTTTTCCGCAATTTATGTAAGCTCCGTCTTTAAACTATTTTTCTTATTATAGGTTGCGCCTAAACGTCTTCTGCTACTAAGATCCTTGGTTTGGCCTATACTCCCCTTCTAACCTTTAATTACTAGGTCTTTGCCCTCTAGGCTTTTATAGTTATTTTATCTATCTCTTATAGATTTCTTTGGTACCGCTTAGGTCCATTAGCTCTACGCTATACCATAGTTTCTAGGTTTACTTTAGTCGTTGCGTACTCTGTGCCTTATACAACTATAAAACTCTATCCTAGCCTCTCTTAGCCTATTCCCTTTAGTAGATCCTATTGTTAATCTTTATTACTTAATCTATTAGTTTCCTAAGGGTGTCCGCATCTTCCATTAGAATAATTACGTCCTAGACTTTTACCTTAAGTCCCTGTTTATACTATACCATAAGCGCCTTATTATTCCATTTAACCTATATAGCTAACGTCTAAAACTGCGTTATATACTTAATTGCTAAAGTTTGTTATACTAGGTCCTAAAGTTTTCTTTCTACCGTGGTTGTTGCCTTTAGGTCTCCAAATATTTGCGTAAGTCGTTTCGCGAACCCGCTCTAACTTAAGAATATAAACCGTACCTACTAATTGGCGGTCGTTATGCTGTGCTTTTATATCTCCGTAAGATAAGGTTTAAACCACTTAAGTACCTTTCCTATTAATAACAATCCTGTGTAAGCGACTTAATCTATAGGCGTTCTTAGTTTTACTTCCTCTTATATAACCTTAAAGTGCATTTACATAAGGAATCCCTTAAGCTTCAATCTTTCTCCTAAGAATTGCTTAATTAAAGGTAGCTTAACCTTAGCTGCTCCGATCCTATTAATCCTTTCTTTAAGTATCCTATTGTTATCTATTAATTAATTAACTATTTCCTATAATTATCCGACTGTAACTAGTTATAAGTTAGTGTCTGCTATACTGGTGTCGTTACCTAACCCTAAGGTCGTTGCTGCCGTTAATAGCGTCGTTGTAGCTACTTTTGGTAGCATATTATTTGACTTTTAATACAGTAACTAGGTAGTGATTATGTAACGGAACCTTGTAGCGGATAACTACGGTAGGTTCTGTTAATAGGCTAGGTATGTAGGTAATGCAATAAGTTAACAATGTAATAATAACTAGTGGAGTGGTTACCTAATAGATTAACTCTGATTGTATTCTGAGAATTACTATAAGGAAGGAACTATCTAGGTAGGGACTGTGGTCCTTTAAATACACATCCTAACTCCTAAGAAATCCTTCTTATAAATAATGTACGTGTGCTCTATTTACTTTATTATAGATCCTATAGATTATATAAATTATACAGATTACCTTATGTGACTTACTTACCATTCCTCGTTATATGGTTCCACTAGTTCTATTCTAGACCGTACTTATATTAACTAACTAGCTTCTTCCAACTCTTCTCTAAGTAGTTGTAATATTGTACTTAAAGCGTCCGTAACACGTAGTATATTATTATACCGTTTATTAATAACGTTTATATAGGCGCTAAGGGCTCCTAATAGGTTTACGCCTATTAGGAAGGTTTTTAGTTTAGGGCTTAGGGATTTAATAAGGCCGTTAATTAGTACAGAGTTATTCCAGCCTATTTCCCTTATATAACGGTTAAATTTAAAGAAGTATACTAGGAAACCTTTTGCTCTTTAAGCTATATAGTTTATCTTTTTTTAAGCGGTAGCTTAGCGGTTTAGGTTACTATATATAGCTTTAAGAAGTATAACTAGGCTCTATACTAAGTTTGGCTAAAGGGGTTTAATAAGGTTAGCTATATCGGGAAAATATTTGTAGGATAAGATTTAAGTAGACTTTATTTAGTGGGTTTCGTGTAATTAATATATAATTAACCAACTTAATATATAACTTAACTAACTTAACACGCAATTAACTAACTTAATATGCAATTGACCAACTAAATATGCAACTTAACTAACTTAATACGCAATTAACTAACTTAATATATTTAAAAGTTAAATAATACGCAGTTAACCTACTTAACAACTTTAAAAGCTAACTGCATATTCCTTAATATGTAATTAAGGTAATATAATATATTATTTTAAAGTTGTATGCCAATTGCGGAAATAAATTTTTACTATTTTCTTAGCCTATAATATGCTAGCTTATAATATATATTGGGATTAAAATAATTTTATATAATCTTATATAGTCTTATATAGGTTTATTATTATATTATATATTATAGGTTCTATGCTAGCTTAGCTGCTTTTGCTATTTATCTTAGCTTCTATATAATAACGCAATGTGAGTTTCTTTTTTAAAAAAGTTATCCAAGTATAGAGTATTATATTGGTCCTAATTAATATAATTATTAACGTAGTATAAATCTGGATAAGAAGTAGCGGCTAAAATAATATACGCGCTTTATAGGATAAATGGTATTAAATAAAAGCAACTACCCCTAAGTACTTACCTAGTATTTACGCTTAAGCGCAGCTACCTTTTTACCTTAACTATGCCGTGTGTTAGATACGGCAGTCTATAATTTAACGGCTAAAGTAGCTCTACTATAGCTCTAATATACTGTATGTATATACTATACTTATCTAACCTTTTAATATCTAGAATAGTAATAATTAGCTAAAGCTGGCCTATAAGTCTTTTACCTAATAGCGTGCGGCCCTTTTTAATACGGTCGCCGTTATCTATATACTTTTAGACCTATACGTAATTACGCCTCTACTAGTTAAAATATTACTAATTTAGTATACAACGTACTACCTTACTAATTTGGCCCTTAAGGTTAGTTATATTTTTTTCCGTCTTATTTCTAATAGCGAATAGATAGATATATTTTAATAAGCAGGCGCTTAACCTATAAGGGGTCCATCTCTTTCTAGTCTATATTGGAGTTTTAGGTACGTTTACCTTATAGTTTTCGCCTATACTCTTGGATAAATACCGTAATACCATTTAGAAACCCTGGGATTTTATAGTAGTTTGCTAAATAAGATATATAAAGCCACGTCTTTAACCTAAGACGCCTTTAAATAAGATCTATTGCCCTATCTATATCTTCTAAAGGCTACTAAAGCTTTATAACTACTAAATACTATATTAATTAAGTAACTTATACCTTTAGACGCTAGGAAGACTATAGTATAGAATTACTATTTATAAAATCTATTTCGTCTTCTATTACTAGTATTACTACTTGTCTTAAATTATAAGAGCAGATTTAAAATAGCGAATTTTGTTTATTTATTAAGTTATAAAACGCCTTAACAATATAACGGTGTCTAGCTTTGCTATTTGCGCCAGTATAGTACCCATCTACGTATTTATATAGGCGGATATTTTCCTTAAAAGATATAAGGGTATAGAATTTTAGTATATTAAAATAGCCTATATTAAAATCCTTTGCTTTTAAATGGAAACTTTAAAATACGCCTTTAAGTATATTAATTTATTATAGGGCGTGGCGTATATATTATAGTGTCTCCTTATTATGGGTGTAATACTAAGCTATAATAATAAAGTTGTATACAGCTCTTATAAAATGTATAGTATATAGTTCCCTAGACAACAGCAGTAGGGCTAGCATAGCGACAAGTTAACGAACTATGGCTTTTTATTTATTACCTATTTATTAAGCAACTTTACTAAATAATAGATTATTAAATTGTTTTAGCCCTATAAAAGCCGGGATTTATCTAAAACGCTAATTAAGCTAAGCCTCTGTAGATATATTTATTATAGTTATCTTCGTCCCTCTTCTCTTTCTTTTTAGCTAGATAATATTGCCTACTAGTTTCTATACCCATTTAATAAGTTATCTAATAATACCCTTTAGAAGCTAATATAGAATATCTACTATTATACCCTTATAGATGCTAAATAGGGGGTAGTGCTATATAAAATATTTACTAGGTATACCCAGTTATCTAAAAATAGAAGAATATTCTCTAGTTACTAGCGTTTAATCTATCTTCTCGTCTCCTTATAGGTGTATAGCGGGTATTATTTCTTAGTTAAGTTCTTACGCTTTAAAGGGGGGACCTAGTATATGGTGCAGTGCTATTGGCTTTTAATACCTATAAGTAGTACTTATTCTTTATAGTCTGCTATTATTCTATATATAATTAGATAATATCGTTGCATAAAATTATCCGTATATTAAAGGTCTACGCCGCTTTCTATAAGATGCTTAATTACTATTATATTTTAGTTAATAAAATATAGCGTTAGAATACTAAAGCAGGACTTATATTTAAGTATAGTTCTTATCGCCTTATAATATGCTTTACTTTTTATATTATTATCCTTTTCTTTAATAACTGGTATAAAGCTAATAAGGATATTTATAGGGGATATCTGTTGGCGCTAAACTTATTAGTTAAGATTACTAATAGTAAGATATACCGGCTAAGCCGATTTGTTACTATAGTATATTATTAGCTAGGTCTTATTAACTGCTATAAGTATAGGAACTACTATAATACCGCTAGGAAGCTTGCCTTATATCTCCTACTACTAGTTACCGCTATATAGCTTATTATAAACTTAGTAGTTTTTGGTATTATAGAGTCTCTTTAATATATATGCTAGTGTATCTTTAAAGAGTTAATAGCTAATTAGAAAGGCAATTATATTTATAATATCCTAGTAAAGAATATGGTATTCCCTCTATTTAGAGCCTTTAACGTTTAATTCTACCTTATACTCTAATTAGAGCTATTATTTGTCTTATATACTAAATAGAATAGCGGTAATTAGTTCTTTCTATTAATTTGCAGATTAGAAGCTAAGTAGGCTATAAAGTAGGCTAAGGCGGGTGGGTTTAAGTAGTATATTAACGTCTCCCTTTATATAGCGAATGCGGTACAGCCATATTAAAAAGGTATAATTAAACTCCGAATAAAAAGGATTATATAGTATACTTTAGCTATTATTATGTTATAATATAGTAATATCTAAAATTGTCTGGCTAACTTACTATATATTATTATCGGTCTTATATAAAATTGGTTCACCCGCCTTTATATTCTTAGTTACTTTAAATATCTCTACTCTAAGTAATAATAATAATAATATAACGCTTTTCTAATACAGTATACCGTACGAGAAATCCGTTAAATTTTCTAAGGAAAATTTCTAAATTACTGACTTATAGTAGGTAATTTGGTTCCTTAGAGAAATTTAACGGATTTCTCGCGCCTACGGCGGGCTTTTGTCTTTCTAAACTTAGTCTGCCCTACTACTACTCTACTACTGCCCTACTACTACCCTACTGCCCTACTATTGCCCTACTATTGCCCTACTGCCCTGCTACTGCCCTACTATTACCCTACTATTACCCTACTACCCTACTGCCATATTATCCCCCCGCGTCTTAGCCCGTAATAGGTAATAACACCTTTAAATATATAATATTAGTAGTAGTAGTATTGCCTCCCTACTGCAGTAATAGCAAAAGCCTACCTATATCCGTTACTCTTAATAGTGTAATATATAGCTGCCTATGCGTAAAGACTGGTATACGCAAATTAACCTTAATAAAGTTAAAAGACTACCCTTGCGACTTGTTTACCGTTATAGTAAAGTATAGCCGGATTGGAAACTGCCTTCTACTAATAATAAACGGCAGTTCTCCCTCTGTAAAGGTAAGCTTAATATAAGGGATTAGCCGCAGCTGCCTATAAAAGGTACCGCTAAGGATCCGGGTCTTAATATAGCGCCGGCCTAGGCGCGTAATAACTATATAGGTGCCGTTATAAAGGCCCTTTTTAGGGTAGAGGTTCTATAAAAGAAGTATAGGCGCGCTTACCTTAAGGGAAAGCTTTAACGGAGGTAAGCTACTAGGATTAAGTGTTTGTAAAAGCTCCGGCGGTGGTAGTATAACGTTGCTATTATCTTCTTCTCTACTTTACTCTATAGTATCTATAAAATAAAAGGTACTTAGGGAGCCGTAAAGCCGCGTAAGGATAGCCTCGTTAATCTTAGCTACAGTATTATCACAAATGGTTAGGATAGCGCGATTGTAAAAGGTATTAAAAGTAGTATACACCCGCGTAAGCAGTTGCGGAGGGTATATATGCCTATAAAAGGGATCCTTAGACTAGAACTGGCCTATACTAAGTAAGATACTAACGTTGCTAGAGAGGGACGCATTATAGGATAAGCTCCGTACCTAAGCTACGAACTACTAATTAACCTTACCTTAGCGGATACGTATATTTAACCGCAGGGATAGTATATGGAAGGTAGGCTAGAGGAATAACCGCTATAGGTAAATACCTATAACGGCTGCGCGGTTCCCCCGCGGGATAATAGGTAGTATCTAAGTAAAGTCGCCGCCTAAGATAGTAGGGAGTCCGCTAAAGGTAGAGTTATTAAAACGGACGTCCGTAAGCATACAGTATACGGCTTTAAAGTAGTAGCGGTGCTATATTAGTACCTTATCTTAGATAAGTAGAGAGGTATAGTATAAAAGCTTAGCCAGATTTAAGCCTTTAGAGATATTATAAGTAGACTCTTTGTGTAGATTAATAGGTATCTAAAAATAGGAGTAGGTAGTACGGCCGCTGTAATACTAGAAGAAGCTATATAAAGAACAATCTTACTATATAAATAGTAGTAGTGGCAGAGGTAGTAATAGAGAAACGTTTTATTAGTGCCTATTAGGCCCTAGAGGAAGAAGCGGGCCGTTTACGGATTAGTATTTATAGCAGTAATAATAGTATTAAAGTACGCTACTTAATTCGAATTTAGCTACTAGCGTAGCTTAGTAAACTAACATCCTTCCTCTATAGGGTTATATTGCTATAGCTTAGCTATAAGAAGCGGGTTACTTCTCTCCGTAATAATACCCTACTAGTACTAGAACTAGGGTAGGCTATAGTTTATAAGGGTTTTTTAGTAATCTATAAGTATCTAATAGATAAGGTATAGGCCGTAATTAATATAGGCGTTATCGTCCTTGCCGATAGTAAGAGGAGTATTAAGTTAGCGGGCTAGAAAGCGTAGTAAATTATTATAAATAGACTGTTTAAAGCGTTCCTATAAAGTAACTAGCTCCGTAATAGGGCTGTAAAGTAAAGTGGTTATAAATAAGGAGCGTAGCTAGGCGCTAATAGTAAAAATAGCGGCCTCCGTTAAGTAATTAATCTACTTATAATTTTTTTTAGTAGCCCTAGGGCTACATAGGCGGCCTTGAAGGTTAGATAAACTATACTAGTAATAGTATAAAGGTTCTTAAAGGAGGTAGGGCTGGGAACGGATATTAGTAATAGCCGTAAGTAAAACCTCTTACCTATAATAAGACTATAGTAATATATACGGCCTATTATAAAGCCTTACTAGTGTAGACACTACTCCCGTTACTTTAAAATAAAGGTATACTACTTAGGGAAGTCTTAATATAAGCGGTTACGGCCGTCCTTATACTCCGTATTATACTTAAAGAAGGCTATTAGTATAGAGCGAGAGAGCTTAAGGCGCTGCTAAATCTCCTTAGCGGATTAATTAGGCTAAAAGTATACGGATTGCTTGCCTAGAAGGTGTACCGCAAGCTAGGTTATAGGGGGGAACTCCTTATAAATAGAATACTTAAATAGCTACTAGATAGCCTTAAAGGGGCTAATATAATAGCCTTATAAATACTAGCTTACCTTATCGCCGTCCATACGCCGTAAAGTAGTATAGTTGTTCCCCTTATATATATACTTATAGATATACTTAATAGACTTTATAGAGGCGTAAACCTTAATATTTATATATATATAATACTTTATGGTTAGATACGGGCAGTATAGAATAACTTAGCAGTTATCTATTTTAAACGTAGCTCTAATAGGCCCTAGTAAGTAGACAGACTATAACTATAAATTATTATAATGGTAGTATTTTGGATAGCCGTCTATATATACAACGGTAGTAGGGTTAAAAGGCTTAGGGTACCGCTTTAAGTAGGTTAGTAAAAGGCCTAGCCTTAATGTAACTATATAGGGAGCTCGCGGATTCTAGGAGCCGTAAGGGCCGTAAACTATTATTAACTTTACAATCTTAGTAAGATAACTAGTAGGATTATCCTCTAGCTATAGAAGCTCCGCGGATATAAAATGGTTAATAATAGCTAGGTTTAGTAGCCTATCGCAATTATATAGATATAGGAAGAGTAGTAGGTATAAATAGGGTAGGCCCCGTTTCTAGTACTTAATAGTCTAAATATAGCTGCGGAACTAGCTAAAGATTTATACTTGTTTTAGGTTGTATATAAAGTAGTTTAGCTTTAGGTAAAGAACGCGTATAACTAGATTAGGCCTATCTATAGTAGTTTAGCTAAGTAGCAGCTTATAGGTAATTATAAGTGGCTTAGGGTTAGAGTTAGGTTTTTAAAAGTCGAGAGTTTACGAAAATCAAAATCGCGCGGGCGCGCGCGCAAGCAAAAACAACGCATGCAACGCGGCGCACGACGAAAGAACACGCCAAGACAGGTGTAATAATATGCAACTTATAGCTGCGAAAAATATTATCGTATTTACAAGCTCTTTTTTTTTTTTTTTTTTTTTTTATATCCGTTGTATTATACTACGTACAATACTGCGCATGCAGCCTTTAGGCTATGGCCGCTATAGTTTCTATATACATAAATCCTTTCTAGGCAGCTTAATATATACTAGTAGCCTATGTCCTAGTAGTTTAATAAATTCCCTAAACTAGGGATTTACCGCTTCCTCGTAAGATACTAGGTTGCTAACAACTATTAGGTAGTTAAGAAAACAATAGGAAAATAATAGAAAAAATTGGAATAAAATCCTAAAATAATCCTAACGGCCTATCCCTGTCCTTTTTATAGTTTATTTCTATCCTTTTGCCTTTCTATAGTCTATCTACTAGGACTTTTAGTAGGAGTTGCCTCCTTCTAGAGATCCTTTCTGCTCTTAGCCACTTCCCAGTAGCTATTTTTGTCCTACTTAAGAATAGAAAAAGCGCCCTTCTTCCTTTCTTTATACAAAAAAGCTTCTCTAAGGAGAGAGAAGAGCCTATTTGTCTTTGTATTTCCTTTCTATCTTCCCAAATGTAGTCTGCATTCTAGTAAGAGGTGGCGTAGGGGTTTTGTACCGCCGGTACAGTCCTTAAAGCATCTACCTTCTTTATCCTTCCCTATTGTTTTTAGAGAAGGGATTTAAAGAAGCCTTTTCCTAGTTTTAGTTGAAAGAAAGCTGATTGTAGCTTTTTAGGATATTTATCCTTAGTAGGCTTTAAAAGAGAAAGGGTAGTTTCCTTTACAGGATTCTAGTATAGTGTTTTCCTTTGCTTTTGTTCTGTTGCCTAATTGTTTTTCCACTATTCTAGTGTCTTTTCTCTTGCTCGTTTCCCTAGGTAGGCTAGAGAAGAATAAGAAGATTTTATTTTTCTTCCTAGAGAGGCCCTTTTTAGCTAGTTTATCTACTATTTTCATTTCCGTAGATTCCTAGGTGGCTAAGGGACCCAATAGAAGTTAATAGAGATACTCCTACTAGCTAGATAGGAACAGGCTTTGCGTAATTTTAAAGACTAGTTCTTGCCCTCCTATAAGAGAATTAAGGCTGTAATCTCTTAATAGCCGCTTGGGCTATCCTATAAAGATATAAACCTATTTCTCTTCTAAGTCCTTTATTGTTTTAGGTATTCTAGGGCCCTATAGACTGCATAAAGCTCTGCGTCTATAATTTCCATATAGGGCCCTAGATTCCAGTTTGTTGCATATTTAATCCTATTTCTCTCTCCTATTTTGCATACGGCTGCTACATTTGATTTATTGTCTTTAGAGCCATCTATATAGTATATATCTACTAGGTCCCACTTTAGGGATTCTTATAGATTTTCTACTAGTCTTAGATGTTCTTGTGCAGCTTCTTCTTTACTACCCTTAGAGATAGAAAAGAAAGCGGGTAGGTAGTTATATATTAGCTAATAATATAGTAGAGTTTAACATGCCTACTTATCTAGGCCTCTACCTTAGTTTTTTAGTACTTCGGTCCTAGTCTATAAGCAGTTAGCTGCCACCACCTAACACGGGGATTCTCACTAGTTCTTTCGGATATCTTATAACGGGATTAGCCCAAGTACTAGTCCGTCCCCCCGCGGTCTATATAAGAGTTTCCTCCTAGAGTTAATACGCTTTCGCACGGCTTAGGAGCCTTCTATAGCCTCTAGTTTTACGCTTCTCTTTATTATTTCCGCTAGCGCGGGCATAAGCTACCATTTATAGGGGTCGTAACTCCCATCTTACGCGCCTACTGGCGTAGTCCTATAAGGGCGTCGTGGCTGCATCCTGTAATGTAGCTAGGTATACCTTTTACGGTTAAGGCCTAGCCAAAACCTCTCCTGCCTAAGTAACTTCTGTTTGCTCCTTAAGCGTACCTCACTAGCGTACTACCCTAGCGAGCAAGCAGTCCCGTCTGTTGGTACACTAACACGCGCATCCGTTCTCTTAAGCTATATAGTAGTCTCTCCGGCTAGGATATGATTCTACCTACCTACCAGGTGCACTAGGGGTCAGAGCCTAGCTAAGGGGTAAGGTCCCTAGAGCCAGCAGTGGCTACTACGTACTACGCCCTATAACTATACTAGGTAGTCGTTTCGCGTTGCCTATAAGAGTTTCCTTATAATAGGCCGACCGTGTCTTACAAAAGGGGGGCTATAGAGACACCAGGTCCCGCACCGGACAACCTACTCCCCCCTTCCTACTAACTAAGCTTATGTCCCCCCTTTTTATAAGCTAGCCTATATCTTTAACTATTAAGTCCTCGTCTAACTAGCCTGTATTTCCTTAGAGCCTCCCCCATATAATACGCGTTAGGTTACGTGCACTACGCCTATTAAGACCCTTTTATAAGTTACCTGGTCGAACACCATGGGGCTGTTAAAGCTAGCCTATATTTCCGCTGCCTAGAGCTTTACTCGTGTTTCTACCTCGTTAAGCCGTTTAGTCGCCATCGCGTTGCTATTACGTCTATCGTCTAGGTCGCGCGCACTATACCTATTAAGACCCTCTTCTAAGTCACCTAGGTGTTGGATAGATAGGCCCTTATAAAGGGGCCTTAACGAGTTCTCTAGGTAGGGCCTTAATAAGTTCTTCGCGGTAGCTTTAGGGCCTTAATAAGTTTCGTATAAGGTATCTACAACGCGTTAACCTTAACAAGTTCTTATAAAAAGAGGTTCCCTACGCCCTTACCGCATCCCTTTACAATCTTAGAGCTAGTATAAGCCCAAGGGTGTCCTGTTATATAACTAGGACGCGTTTACATTAACTAGCTATAATAAGGCCAGTTTCGGGCCTAGCTATAAGCCAGGTAGTCGTATATCAGGTAGTTTTCATATCCCAGTTTCCCTTAATAGGCCTCCCTAGGTGGTAGAGCAGGAGCCTTAAGCGGAGGCAGTAAGGCTCCTAGTGTTATTAAGGGCGATACATACGCGTCGCAAGCTCAACACCATAGAACCGCAGCGACAGCGCGCTGCACGCGCTGCGACGGCTCTCTACCATCGCCTCTGCACTTGGCCATCAAAAGGAATGATTTCCTAATAATATTTCCACCCGCGGCGACGTAGACGCGTACAGTAGGGCTTCGCGGGCTTTATAAGCTCTATAAAGGTATTATAGTGGATATATTATAGGTATAGCGGGTAATAGGCAATGCTATGGAATTTTAATAGGGTGTTAAGAATATTAAATATGCACAACATATAACACCGCTTAATAATAAAGTATAATATACGCACGGCCTATAATACTGCTTAATAATAAAGCGTAACATATACACGGCCTATACTAATCCGCTTAATAATAAAGCGTAATGGTATACGGCCCACGACTAAAATCTAGTTGCTTAATAATAAAACGTAACATAGTCGCGAATATTCTATAACGCCTATAACGCTTATAATAATTAAATATTCTATAACGCTTAAATAACTATAGCGCTCAAGTAAAGTATAATGCTTAAATATCTATAACACTTAAATAATCTATAGCGCTTAAATATTCTATTAAATATTCCGTAACACCCGCACTATAACGCTTAAATAAACCGTAATAAATGCACGGCCCATAATACAAAACTGGTTGCTTGTTACCACGCCATTACCTTACGCGTTATTACCGTATACTTAACTAAGTATACCACATCTACAAAAGACTACAGAAGAGATACTTTTTAATTACCGAGAACGAACGCGACGCTGGCGCGTACGTAAAAAGGAAAAAGCAGGTCAGTTAAGTGCAATTCTATACTACTAATATAAATATACTAATAGACTAAGAACTAAACGCAACGCGTAAGAAAATCAGCTAACTAAGAAAGTATACGTCTAGAGAGGATATCCTTATAGCAGGCCAAGAGCGGACTAAGAAGTTTTACGCTAAGAAGAAGGCTATATAAAGGAAAAAGACTTAAAGGAGGAAGACTTAGAGGGAGCCTATAGGGGTTTAAAATGCAGCTAGGTAAGATACTACTAAAACAAGTAGATATAGGATGGGAATAAGAAGTAGAGGTTAGATATATAATTCCTCCCAAATCCGTTAGATATTGCGTGCGTAAGGTAATATAAGTTACCAGCCAGCAGCTTATGCGGTAAAATACTACCTACTCTAGGCTTATTTGGCAGCCGTATAGGTTACTATAAGTTACTAGCTAGTAACTTATACCGTATATTCCTATAGTAGCGCTTATAGTAACTAATATAACTTAGATAAAGACACCTATACTACTATAAAGGCAGAACTATATAAAGCCAGCTAAGATTAATATAGTAGCTATAGTAGCATTAAAGCCTCTTGGCGATATATAGAAATCCAATTACTATAGCCAACCTATTATCTATAATTACCTTATCTTTTATTTTTTACAGTCTATAAAACTAGGCTTCCATTATAGCCGTTCTTATTACCGCTAGTTTCTTAACTATACCTAAGCTTACCATATTATCCTATTATTAATCTTCTATTTTAAAAAACACTGCTTCTAACCATTATTTCCACCATTATATCGCTAAAGCCTAGTACTATTACAGTATACCTTAAAAGATGCCCAAGCAGAGTAAGACATATAAGCTAAAATAGGCTGCTTAGCTATTAAGAGAGAATATAAGGCTAGGTTTACAATATAATCAGTATATAAATAATATACTAACGCGTGTCTTACTAGATAATCTAACCACTAATAAGCTAACTACTTAAACCTTACTATAACGGGGACCTAGTCGGCCTAAGGCTAATAAGGCCCTAAAGTAGAAATAGGCTAAGGCGGTAGAGCGCGCCAGAAAGTATTACAATAAAAAGAAATAAATAAATAAGAATAATTAGAGGGAGGTAAAAGGAAGTGGTGCTAGGGATCTAGCAGCCGGTAATAAAACAGCTATTAATAATTAAAGAGCTGCTAATAGTGGGACTAGGCCTAGTAAAATCCAGGCTAATACCGGCAATACCATAAAGGAGCTACAGCGGCAGCTAATAAACGTTATAGTTGCTACACTAAATAGTAATATAGCCAATAGAGCCACTACGGAAGAAGCTAATAACGCTAATAAAAGCCTAGAGGGGCTCGAAGGGTAAATAGGCATAAGTATAACTATATAGTACCTTATATAGCGTAGATGCTAATTTAGTAAATATAGGCGCCTCTCCTTTATAGTAGCCTAAAGTCTATAATAAGTATAGAATAGTTACGGAAACACTAGTAGTTAAATATAGCTATAAGGAAGCTAATATTATTAGTAAGGAAGCTATTCCCAATATAAACTAGGCTATAAATACCCTAGTAGACTATAATGATTACACGGAATATAACGATGATATATATAACGGCTATACAGACTATAACGACGACTATATAGATAAAACACCCCTATTATTGGCGGGTAGCTCTAAGGACCTAAAAAGCCAATTTTTATAGAAAGCGCGTGGCGAACTACAACAGAGGGCTCTAAAAAAAGCTGCCATAGCACTAGATAATTTATTTCACAAAAGGTGTGCATATAGTATATATAGTATTGCCCTAAGTCCTATACTTCTATCTAATGTAATACAGCCAAGCCTAATTACACCATAGATAAAGAAGGTTATTCGCTATATAAGTTATCACAGGACTAGCAAAGTTATATTAGCACCGCTAGCTTTAAAAGATTGGCCTTATACATATTAAGCATCTAAAGGCCGCAGCCGTTACTACTATAGCGGAAATTATTAGCTAGCGGAACGGGCGATATCCTAAAGCTAAGCTTTTACAAATTGGAATATAGCGTTTCTTACACTATCTAGCGCCAATAGGATGTGGACAGCTTTATTGCCTGGGTGACTATATTAGGGGTCTACTAAGGAGGCTTTAGCTTAAACTTTAAACCCCAATTTTTAAATATTATTAAGCAAAACCAAGGTCGTTGTCTCCCCCTTCGCTCCTCCGTCGTTGTCTCCCCCTTCGCTCCTCCGTCGTCGTCTCCCCCTTCACTCCTCCGTCGTCGTCTCCCCCTTCGCTCCTCCGTCGTCGTCTCCCCCTTCGCTCCTCCGTCGTCATCTCCCCCTTCGCTCCTCCGTCGTCATCTCCCCCTTCGCTCCTCCATCGTCATCTCCCCCTTCACTCCTCCGTTATCGTCTCCCCCTTTACTCCTCCATCGTCGTCGCTATAGCGCCGCAGGCTATATAGCCCCTAAAGACATATCACCGGACGCAACCTCTACTACAACTAGTCTATAGCTATTACGCTATAAACAACCTCTACTACAACTAGTCTACAGCTATTACGCTATAGATAACCCCTCTCTAACCTATCTACGGCCATTACGCTATAGATAACCCCTCTCTAACCTATCTACGGCTATTACGCTATAGACGACCTCTCTATAACCTATCTACGGCCATTATATTACAAACCTCTCCATAACCTATCTACGGCTATTATACTATAGACGACCTCTCTATAACCTATTTACGGCTATCGCGCTATAAATAACCTCTCTATAACCTATCTATAGCCATTACGCTATAAACAACCTCTATAACCTATCTATAGCTATTGCGCTATAGACGACCTCTATAACCTATTTACGGCTATCGCGCTATAGATAACCTCTCCACAACCTATCTATAGCTATTACGCTATAGATAACCTCTATAACCTATCTATAGCCATTACGCTAGAGATAACCTCTATAACCTATCTATAGCCATTACACTGTAGACAACCTCTATAACCTGTCTACGGCTATTACGCTATAGACGACCTCTACTATAACCGCTACTACTGCTATAATATACTATACAATACCGCACTATAGGCGTACCGTAGATGCGTAGATAGGGGTAGCTATAGTAGGGGAGGGGAAGGGACCGGCCTATGTTACTTTAGTATGTTAAATCTAAGGTATATAGGTAAATTGGTGTTTATACCCTATATAAGACAACTTTATAAAAATTTTCCTATAGGAGTGGGTTTATATAACAAGGTTCGCCCTTATAAAATACCATTAGTAGGTTATTTTTAGGGAGAGTACCTATTAATTACTAATTCCCTACCTATTTCTTTAGTAAGGAGAAGAGATAGGGTATAGGATAAAAAGTTGCTTTAGGGGTAATTAGTAGCTGCTTCTAAGCTAGTAAGCTATTATAACGCCTCTTATTCTTAAGTATAAAACTATTTAATAAAAATCTTTCTTTTAAAGCGCTTTTTCTACTCTAGGAACGGCAGAATACGGCAGAAATAGATAAAAGAGCCAGAATTTCCTTTTCTTGGTATAAACTGGACCATAGTAAGCAAAATACTAGAACAAAAAAACACCAGTCGCTAGAGCTCCCCTAGCATTTTAAAAATGGGCTAGAGTGTCCACTTAGCTACTAGTATATATTAAGCTGCCTAGGAAGGATTTATGTATATAGAACTATAGCGCCATAGCCTAGAGGCTGCATGCGCAGTATTATACGTAGTATAATACAACGGATATAAAAAAAAAAAAAAAAAAAAGCAAAACCAAAGAGTTCTCGTTTAAGGCTACTAAATCCATAAGCTTAAGCAAATCTATCTCGGCCGTGGGCTTCTTGCCGCTAGCTTTAACTATACCTGCTATATTATCTTCCTATATATACCTTAGTCCAAAATAATACAACTTAAAGACGAAGTACTATCCATCTAGGTTGACCGCATTATTATCCCTATACTAAAGCGTGCCTATTTAACTAATGTCCTATACTACTTGCCGCGTAGCTATCTATACGTAGATAGGAAGGCTAACATAAAGTATAAGGCGTTTATTACCTCTACCAGAATTACGATAGACGTAAGATATATAATCCTAGAGAAATACCTTAATAAACTTTAGTTTGAAATCCTAGAGCATGCTAATAACTTTATAGGTAAAGGCAAGGTAGCAGTAGATACGTTTAGCGAGCCTTTCTTAGTTATATCTGTATATAGCCTAAAGCTATTAATAAAAGAAGACATATGCGCTGCTATATGCAAGGGCTTCCGTACGCATCTTAACTAGTACTTCCATATAGACGCCGGATAATTCGCGTAGGAGAATTGCTGGCTAGATCTTAAAGTAGAGGATATACCCTACACTAATAACGGTGGTGGCATTACGCTTTTATAAAAGACTTACTGCTTAGATAATTAGGCTAATTGTCTATCCTACCCTAATAGTAAATCCTTCCGTACCAAAATTGATCGCTACCCTTAGACCTATACTCGCAATGCCAGTAATATAAGCGTTAAGCTTACGGAAACAAACACCCTCTAAGCACTTAGTGGTATTATATATAGTAAGGCGTATAACGTTTATAAAGAGGCATTCTTAACTCTACTTAAGGACTATAGACCGTTCTAAAATAAAGACTTTAAAGCGCTAGCATACTTAAGCGAGTTCCTAGAGAAATAGTATAGATTTAACTCTAAGTTCTAAGGCGAATATGGTAAATAGAAGAAAGTAAACCTACTTACCGCATATAAAGCTATAAAACAGCGATTAACTAAGTTACTAGAGTTATTAAAGAACGAACGCCACGGCGTTAAATAGGAATACGGTATAATATAGAAACAATTCGAAACTACTAAACGTATATACAGGCTATCTAAGTTACCAGCTAGCAACTTACCTACTAACCAGCCTTCTTACACACCGTATTAGATTCTATCTACGCGCTAAGTTAATAACTTTATTACCGCTAATATTAGTCATTAGGTTTACTACCTCGAAGTAATTATTATAACCGCCAATACAGCAATAAATGGTTCTATTACTACCCTGTAAGAGAAGCAACTGGTTAATAAAGTAATAGTATCGGCCCTTATTTGTATCCTCTGCATAATTTACAGTGCCGGCCCTGCGTTTTACGGCGCCGTTTAGCGTAAAGGAAAGAGAAAATAGGTCTAAGAAGACGACCGTAATAGCCTTTTAGACGCTAGTAACCAATCTCTTTTAAAAAGCGGCAACTACTCCAACTATAACGAAAGTTTATCTACTACTAGTAATAATTCTTGCAGTTTATATAAGTCTTATAAGTATATTAGCCTTAATATAAAAATATATATAAGCGAATATGGGCTCGCCTAGTTCCTGCGGGATATAGTTAAATAGGACTTGGCTATACCCGTATTTAAACTAAAGCTGCTTAAGCGCCTAGAGCTAGCAAATAACGCCTTTCTAAAGTTATTTCCTAGAGCCAAGACCGTAAAACATAAGATAGTTAATAAAAGCACTACTCTAGGCATTATTTGCCTGCTTATTTGGTTTAGTATAACTATTAATAAAGGAATAGAGGCGGTAGCGGAGCTTACCGTATAATTATATATTTAAGAAGTTATATTAGTTATAGCCTAGCGCTAGAATAACGGCAAATAAACTTTTAATACAAAGTTTAAAGAATATATAAATTAGGCGGGTTTAACTAAAGATAAAGTGTCTGGCCTGCAGGGGCTATCGCGTAAAATGGCCTAATAGCTCACTAGCGTAACTAATTTGCGTCTTGCCTTATTGCGACCTTATATAGATAGTATAAAGCCTTATAACGGAGCCGTAATCTTTGCCCGGTATAATACAGGACTATAGGTAAATAAACTTTATACCCTCTTTGCTTTAGATAATAAGAGTACTAAGGTAAAATAAAGTTAGGGCGGCTTAAATTTCCGCTAGCTAACCCGCTAACTCTATATATTAATTATTAATAAGTATAGGAGCCCTTAAGGAGACGCGTTTATAGAGACTATATACATAATTACCGCTCGTATACTTTAGGTTATCCCCTAATATAATGTCGGCAAGATTTTGGTTATATATAATCCTAAACTAGGACACTCTAACGCGACCAAGCGAAGATTAATACTATAAGCGTATTTAAACGAACAAACTAGATTACCGCACAGGCCGATAAAGAGTACTTTTAGAGTCTTTAGGACCTTAAGGAATATTTTACTAAGCCCCATAACGTGCGTTTAATAGGGCGTAGAATAACTTAACTCCGGGAGCGCGTTAAGCGGGCAATAAGTCTATTAAACCTGTATATCTATTATAAGAAAAACAAGCGGATATACTTACCCCCAGATCCGGCCTATATTAACGTTAGGTTATACTTAAACTATACCACCTAAATATAATAAGCAATCTAATCTACTACCCCAGACAGTAATAAGTAGGGAAGTTACTAGTTAGCAACTTACAGTCCTCTAGGATTAAGTTCTACCGGGATATTAATGGCAGGACGAAAAGGTGCGGGTCTATTACTAAAATTGGTAATGTTAAATAGGCTAAGTTACTAGCTAGTAACTTACTTAAAGTCGCCTATAACGCGTTCCCTATAACCTATACCCCTAACCTATTTTAAGTATTTAATGCTAGCGGTTTTGTTAGCCGTTACGGATCGCAGTATTTTAAGGTGCGATAGCTAGATATAACGGCACGTATAAATGCCTCTATAGTAAATTATTCTTTTTTTTATTAGCTAAGAATTTGTGACCAGGGGTAGAAAACCACTATTTTTAAAATTAATTCTATTATACCCCAAACGAGCTCTAAATTGGATACAATTTCAGTAGGGGCTATAGCTATAACTTGGCTACGAATTTACCTATTTAAAATTCCGAAATTCTACAATCCACGGTCGCAATATGGTGGAGAAAGGTGTAGTTAATTTAATTTTAATAGGGTGTCGGTTGCACTGACCATATAAAAGCGCTATAGAAGCTTTGTTAAACGTCCTACCTTAATATTAAAAGGTGTATTAAGACGTCTCCTCTTATATAACTACTCTTTAATAAGATATAAATAGATAACTTTAGCACCAATCCAGCTTAGGTAATACTTTAGATTTATATAACGGACCTACCTAAATGCCCTTAAAACCGTTATAATACTCTTACAGATATATTTTATCGTTAAGTCCTTAACCGGCGATACTGTTATAAACTACAGCCTCTAGCTTACGACTATATATATATACCTCCGTACTTTAATACGGACAAACCTATATAGAGGTAGTTTGTCCTAGACCTTAACGTGTAAAGCCGCCTAAGTAGAAACAAAGTGCTTTCTCTTCTATATATAGTATACTTAGTGTCTTAGTAAGAAAACCGGTAGTATATTAACCGGTTATTACATTTATTTATAACGGGCTAATATATCGCAACAGGCTATTTATCCCTTAAAAACGTTATATTAAGAAAGTAAAAGCGTACTGCTATACCTTCTATTAGGGAGGGAGACAGAAGCAAGAATTAGTGGCGGAACTAAAACTTAATGCATTTTAATAACGAAGATAGGCTTAAAAGATCTCGGGTATAGATAGATAAGTAGTAAGGGATATTAGAATATAACCCCATTAACGTAAATATATCTAATGTTAACCCAGGACGTGTTTATCCATGTCTCTATAATTCTTACCATTACCCTAAGCTAGAAGTTATATCCTTCTAGGGAGTTTTAGGTAGCGTCTCCCCTCGGCATTTGGGACAGTTAGTGCTGTTATCGTCTTCTTAAAGGACATATTCGCGGTCTCGTGGCAAAGGGCAAAGAGGACTACTTAGTGGGACATTTATATATCTTATGTGATGCTTAAATCAAAGCAGATCTTCGCCCCTTTATTTATAGATAGCTATATAGCAAAATTAAGCAATAACGTCTTAACACATTCTATATAATTCTAGTAAATTTAAGTTATTAAAGAACTACTATTCTTACTTTAAAGGATTTAGAATGCTAGAATTTATAATTATTTATATAATAATATTAGTCTTCGGATTTGCGTGTTCTAGTAAGAAAGACTAAGTCTTTATATCCCGTATTATTAAAAGACTTTTAGTACTAGTGCCTATTATAGCATCTCCAGCGGCTCTTATAGTTGCGCGGCTAGAGGCTAAACCAATATTATAGTAAGTTAGGTAAATAATCCCTTAGTTAAGCCCTAAAAACGACTAAGCCGGGCGCTAAGACTCGGTTAAGATTCGGGCGCGAATAGCGGACAGCTTCGCCGCCTGCCCTAGCCCGTTACTCCCGAAATCGTATATCTAGTCTAACTAGCTTCCTCTTAATATATCTTTAAATAGTTATATATAGCGAGTAAATACCTATAACTAAAACTATAACTATAACTATAATAATATATACCAGTAGTAATAGTATAATAATAGCGGTAATAGTATAAGAGTAGCGGTAATAGTGTAAAAGTAGTAGTAATAGTGTAATAGTAAAGTAATAGCGTAAGTACTTTTGGTCTAAGTAGCAGGACTATATACTACGTACCCCAGATAGTAAAGAGTAGGGAAGTTGCCAGTTGGCAACTTATAGTCCTCCTACTACTAAAGACATTAAAATATAACCTAGGGAACTGCACCTATTCAGGATATTAACGGCAGGACAAAAAGGTTTAGGTCCATTAATAAAATTAGCAAGGTAATACTTAATTAACTAAGTCGCTAATATATAAGATATTTCGACTAGTTTATAGAGATATTTCTAGAAATAAAGTGTTAATATAATTAACGTAGTTTACAAGTAAGTCTTACGCTATAATTTAATTTCTTTCTTTTATTTCAGCTATAGTTTGCTACTCTCGCTTAGATCCTCCCTAATAGTATATAGTATAGTAAGATCTAGCCTATAGAATTAACTTTGGCTTAGCAGTAAAGATCCTATATATATTAATAAATAAGCTAGTAAGAGTAATTTAATATTTTACTATGTACTATTATTTCGGCTTACATAGTAGACTAGATGCGGTAGTTAAAGCAGCTCTTCCTTCTATAGCGTGCCTATAATATTAAGATCGTAGATAAAATATCTACGTATCGGCTAATTAGAATCGGAATCACAGGGGATATGCACGTGATTATAGCTTAAGCCTCAATATAATATATCAAGATTTAGTCTAAGAAACTCCTAATAAAATAAATCTCTAAGTAAGCGGAAACGTCCTTAAGGATTGCTAGATATATCTATAATACAGGCTTTAATAATAATATGAGTTTAACCGGTAATAATGTCGTCTATAGATAGTAGTAGGGGTAGAGATATAAGTAAGCAGGTAAGCTAGAAATTGCGGCAGAGAATTAAGGAGATAGTAGTTGTTAGGATAATACTAACATAGCCTATACTCTGGCTAACCCTACAGCTTAATAATATAAAACCCCAAGTGACTAGGGTTACCTTAGTAAGCTTAAACTAAGGAATTAATACCCTATTCGTTTAGCGGATAATTAAATATACGCTATACAGATAGGCGATAGTGGCGGCGACGTACTAATTAAGGCCTTTAGCTTAATTCGATTGGAACAGAGGGAGGGATAGGTATTAATGCTCTCGCAGAGGCTTTAAAACGTTAATTGGCGGTACTTCCGACGATCTACCAACGTTAAGTAGGCTAAGTTACCAGCTAGCAACTTACTCTATATCTTTAAATAGTTATATATAGCGAGTAAAATTAAGTTACTAATCCACCGACGCCCCCTATATGCGCTAAAAATGCAGTATAGCGCCAACCGCCTAATTCTAGACATAACTTAACGTACTAAGCCTTAATCTACGGATACAGAGCATACATAATTTTTAGAAAAGCTTTAATAAAATATCTATTTACTATATCTAGAAACAATCCCACTAACTTATTAAATAGGTAAGGAAGAAACCTTAATAGCTAAGGAAAAAATATCCTTAATAGCTAGTGCAGGATAACCCTTGAACAGCTGGACCACCTTAAAAAGATCTATTTTCTACAGTCGATTATCACTTATATCTTTAATAGGAAGATAACTACAAGGCGGCTGCCGGCCTACCAATACATTTTATATAAACTCCTCTATTAGTTAACCAAACTTAATAGCGTCTAGGTAAAACCGCTTAATAAGCTTAAGAAATACCTTAAACATACCTAATGAGAGCCGCTCTATAAAAGAATAAGGTACTTTAGATATAGGAATAAGAGCAAGAATACTAGAACTAAGTATCTCCCGTATACAATACCATCGGTAGCCCTTAGTAAGACACTTTATAAAGTACCGCTATTGCTTACTAGATGGAGCCGATGAGTTAGCTAGCGATGAAGGTATATCTATAGATGGGTAAAGTGCCTTAAAGAGCTACTTCTTAACTAAAGACGCGTCGCTAACACCTTTACCCCGTGCGCTTAATCGCGTACTATCTAGAAGTGCTTCCGCGTTTTGATAACAGTTGTAGAGACGTATAAGGTAATGGCAATAAAGGATCTCTTAAAGTATCCCAGTTGCTTTAATGCTAGTAATATTAAAAAAAGCCTTTCGGAAACCCAATAGCGCCGCGTTTATATTCTGGCTACTAGAGGTAAAAGTAACTAAGGACTGCGATAATAATTAGAGAGGACGCAATAGGGGAAGGTGTAATGGGGGAGGATATAACGTAGGAGGATACTATGATTAGGGAGCAGTCTGCCGGTTTAAATCCACCGTGCCGTTTTTTCGCTAGTACGCGAGTATAGCCTTTATATTCTTAACGGCTTCTCCGCTACTAATAGCGCTTACCCTATAAACTAATGCAGACGCCTCTCGTCTACCTATTTCTATATAGTTGGCCTATTTAGCTAGCCAGCCAAGTTTCCTTCCGTTCTCCCGCATATATACATCCTATATATTATCCTCCTCCTTAGTTATAAAGACTTCTAAAAGCTTACTTTTAAACCTTCTACGCCTATCCCTTTCTTTACGCCTATTTATATTACCGACTATTATAATATACTCCGGGTTAGGTATAGCCGTATAGTCCTAAGTATGCTTAATAGCCGGTTAAGATAGGGGAGCATTAGATATAGGCCTTTTGCCCCTATAACCAACACCGTTATTATATATACTATCCGGACTAATAGTAAACTAAAACTCTACTACGCTGCCGTAATCGCTATTGTCCTTAATTCGTAATTAAGGGGATTAAGGGTCCGGACTAGCGTTATCCATATTAACCGGATTAAGTTATAGAAGCACTTTAGGCCTATAGGACTAGCGGATCTACTATAACGTATTTTTTAGTAACTTCGCAACAAAGAATAAGAGCCTAGGGTTAGCGCTATTACGCACCTATACTGCCGCCGTATCTATGCCGATAAATAATGCCAGAAATAAGCGTAGAAGGAATAATTACGTCTCTTAAGGTATTACGCCTAAGGCTAGAATTAATGCATCCATGGCTATTCAATGTGGGTATAGGAGATTTGCGTGAGGTAGGGAATCGCCATAGAAAATCGCGTTAAGCTATTAGCTAAAGCTTCGCCCGTGCGCATTATTTCCCCCTAGGTCCGGAAATTGGGGCAATATACCTTCCTAAAAGCAATAGGGGAGGCTATTAGGGCAAAGTTGCTAGCTAGTAACCTTAATATATAGTTATATAGCAAATAAATTATTAGATAATAGTTACGTATATATTAAAATTATAGAATAAAATTCTCTTATCTCCTGTTACTAGTAGTACTCTCTTACCGCAATACTATATAGCCCGGTGGCGTATAATGCTACTAATATAGTGCCTTATTGGGCAGCAGTAATGCCTAACTCTATAACCCGTTTATATAGTGCGGCGTCAGTCCTTATAAATACCCTACTAAGGCCATACTATCCCTCTTAACGCCCCCTAGATCTCACCCTAAAAATTTCTTAGTTATATAAGGTGTTAAGATATTTAGGAACTTTAACCGGCGGTTAAAGTTGTCTAATTAGTTAGATTCTCTTGCTAAGACTTTTAGCAATAAAGCCTAAGGGCAGGCTTTTTTAGAGGGGGGGGGGTAATTGTAACGGCGCTATCGCATATTACCTGCCAAATTCTGCTATATTCTGCTGACCTGCGATTGGCCCGCCCAAAGCTAGCGCCTTGGCGGCTCACCCTATATATTTGTTTACATCGGTCCTAGCGACCCCTTTTCTTTCTCTTTAGCTTAATATCTTCGTAATATAGTATTCATTCAAGCTTCGGTTTAGAGGCATTTGTTTAAGCCATGATATTATACTAAGCTCTCCCTACCTTGCCTAGGAAGGCCTTAATAATATCCCACCCCAAAGAAACTTCGTCTGCAACAACGCATTAACGCGCTATACTTAGACACCAAAACAACTCTATATTGCCTAGGAAGGCCTAGATAATATCCTACCTCACAAGCTAAACAGGACTGGACCTATACCCCCAGAATTAAAACTAAAGTATATAATACTGATAAACCTTAGGAAGCCAACAATGGTACCTAAAGTAAGCTTATCTAAGAGAGCTGCCTCTACCTAAGAGAAACCTAAGATCCAATTAGGATCAGAAATCGAAGATAATAATAACGTCGTAGACATACGCGAGTAGATTCGTGCCCTTGTAGCCAGCTAGGAAGCTAATTATCTTAAAGCAAGAAATATACAAGAGACCCTATAAGAGATCCTAGAAAGCCTTACGGCCCTATAAAATAGCCCAGCTTCCCTTTCTTAAAGCCCTAGCCGACCTATTTACTCTACTAAATGCGATATACTAGGGAGTACAGATATAATAATAAAGCAATTAAAGTCCGTCAAGCTCCCTAACCCCCTACTACTATCTAACGGGATAGACCCTACCTTTAAGAATTAGAGGATTTAAGTATAAGGAAAGCTCTGTGTTAACTATAACCATTTCCTTTCTAAAGAAGCTAAAATACTCTACCTCTTTAGTCGAACCACTAGGGACGCCCAACGGCATCTTTAAGCTAAGTTTGAGGACGACTCCCCTATCTAATTTATATCCGTTAATAAGATAATATAGCACCTAGTAGCTATTTATATTAACCTAAACAAAGTACAAAATGCCCGTTATAACTATAATCGCCTAATAATAAAACCGAACTAACCCTTTATTAAATTCTAGACTTAATTCCTATACCTTATAGGAGAAGGCCAGGTCCCCCTTAAGAACTACCAATTAAACCTATATAATAAGCTAATAATCCGGCTATAAGAAAAGATTGCTATAACCTTAAATAACCTACCAACCTATAAAAGACTCGCAGCTTATTATCTATTATTAGACTCAGAACTAAAGTAGATTAACACCCACCCTAATTAGTAAAAGCAACTCTATAATAATTGGAACTCGCTAGCTATACCTATAGGAGCTAAAGCAGGAAGATAAGTTACAACTACTCTTTTACTAAAGGCGGTTATAACTACGCACTAGTAAGCCTCGCCCAACCAGTTATATACTACGCCATTAACTAGTATTCGCCGCAATACTCCAATTAACCCTACCTCGGCTACGTGCTTTAACTACAATAAGTAGGGTTACTTTGCCTTATCCTACCCGAAGCTAAAAGATATAGGCGATATTAAGGAGATAGAGGAAGGAGAAATATTAGATAAGTTAGGAAAAGAGGAACCCTAGGGAAAGACTCCCCCCTAGGGTACCCTATTAATCTTAAAGAGATCAATCTTAGTTAGTTAATAGGTAGAAAGCATTTTATGTTTCTATGTATAGTATCTTAAAATGGATATAGAGTTAATACAACTGCCCTTATTAACACTAGAGTAAATGGCTTCGCCTTTATAAATACTGCCTATGTAAATAATGTTGCCAAGTTTCTAAATACAGAAGCTATCTAACTAGAGAAGCCTGTCTAGGTAAAAGGCTATAACGGCTAAGCCGGTTGGCCTGTTACCTACGTCTTAAAGTTGTATATTACTCTTAACGGACGACACTAATACGGTATCCCCTTTTACATCCTAGACCTAGGGTCTTATAATATAATCCTTAGACGAAAATAGATGTCCTATTTTAATATCTGGTTAAATATACAATAAAGACGGTTTATTTAGCCGGAGGATAGACTAAGGTTGCCCTCCTTTGTTAGAGAGATCCGAACTAACCATAAGACACTAGCCGTAAGGGCTAACCCTACCTACCAGCAGGATGTCTGGGCCCGTAACCTAGCCTTTACCTAAAAAGACGCCCGCTATAAAGCTAGAAAGAACTCTGTACTAATAAAGATACTCTCCTAAAGCGCTACGTTTAAAGAGGACTTTATATACGGAAGTGGAATAGATAGTAATATAAATAATGTCTAAATTGCATAGATCTAACCGGTATAGAAAAGAACGTATTAATAGGATATAAGGGATAACCTCTAAAAGATGCAACAGGAGCTAAAAGGGGTAATAATAACGCTAGTACCCTGGAAGTCCCTAAAGTTATATACGCCCCTATTATTAGGCAACCCCCCTACCGTAGATATCGCCGCAATTAGCGCTGTAGCGTTCTACTTTAATATATACCGGAAGGACAATAAGGTCTTTATAACAAGCCTATATAAGATTAACCGAATTATTAATAATAGAGAGGAAAGGCTAGCTAAGGAAACTAATAAGGAACTAGTTAAACGCCTCCTTTCTACCATTTATACAAACTATAAGGATGTATTCTTAAAGGCGGCCTTAGATAAGTTACCCCCCTACTAGACGTACGATTATAAGATTTAATTAGAAGCCAATAACTCGCTAGGCTATAGCCCCCTCTACTATTAATTAATAGATAAGCTAAAAGTAATAAAGCAGTACTTAATTAACAACCTGGATAAAGGGTTTATTAAGCCAAGTTAAGCCCCTTTTACTTCCCCTATCCTATTCGTAAAAAAGCCTAATAGAGGCCTTTGTTTTTATATTAACTATTAAAAGCTAAACGCTATTACTTAAAAGGACCAGTATCCTATTCCTTTAATTAACGAGACCCTTACACGTCTAAGCTAGGTAAAAATCTTTACCAAACTTAATATCCGCTAAGCTTTCTACCGAATTAGGATAGACCCTATATCTAAAAATTTAACAACGTTCCGTACCTATTATGGTTCCTATAAATATAAAGTTCTTCCTTTTAAACTAATAAACGGACCGGCTACGTACCAAAGGTATATAAATGACGTTCTTTTTAATTACCTTAACGAATTCTATACGGCATACCTAGATAACATTCTTATATACTTAGACGACGAACTTAAGCATCAAGTTTATATTAAAAAGGTTCTAGAGAGACTACGGAACGCGGGCTTATAAGTTAATATTAAGAAATGCGAGTTTAGGGTAAAACGTATAAAATACCTTAGGTTTATTGTGACTATGGAAGGAATTAAGGTTAACCCTAAGAAGGTAGAGGCAATCCGTAACTAGAAGCCCCCTTATATAGTAAAAGGAATCTAGTCCTTCCTTAGCTTCTATAACTTCTACCACTGGTTTATCTATAACTACGGAATTGCGGTAAAACCTCTTATATAACTAACCAGGAAGGACACTCCTTTTGTCTTTAATAATAGCTGCATAAAAGCCTTTAAAGAGATAAAGGATCGGCTTATCTCTTCCCTAATCCTTTATCACTATAACCCGGACCTTAAATTAATGCTAGAAACGGACGCCTCTAATAGGGTCGTAGTGGGAATCCTATTACAGTTATATCTAAACGGTAAATAGTACCCTATAGCTTTCTTCTTAAAGATAATAGACCTAGCTAAGTATAACTATAAAGTACATAACAAAGAAATGCTAGCTATTATTTAATTACTCTCCTAATAGCGCGCAGAGCTTAAAGGTACGAATTCCCGGATTAAGATATATACAGATTATAAAGCCCTAGAGTACTTTATAACTATAAAGCAGCTTACTAAATAATAGGCCTAGTAGGCCGAAATACTCTCCTAATTCTTCTTTATAATTATATATCGTTCTAGCAAGCAAAACTCTAAGGCTAATACCCTAACCCAAAGAGAATAAGACGTAGGACCCTAGAATAAGCTAAAGACCCAATATCGGACGCGCGCCCTCCTTAATCCAGAACAGCTTAACCCGCGGATTCTTAAGGAGCTAGACTCCTAGTAAAACGAGCTAGCACCAATAGAGGAGTCCTTAGATAAGCTAATAGGGCTAATTAACCGCCTCCTAACTGTAAACCGCACGGCTAACGCCCTAAGGGCCCTCCGCGAATAAGCCGTAAAAGAAAACCCCAATTTTAAGATAGAGAAAGGATTGCTCCTATATCAGGAGAGGCTTATAGTCCCTAACGTTAATAATCTACAAACTAAACTAATCCGCAAAGCTTATTACTAAGTCTTTATAGCATACCCTAGCAAGAATAAGACCCGTAAAATTATTAACTGCCGCTACTACTAGCTAAGAATAGTTGCGAATATTAATTAATACATACGGAACTGTAAAGACTGCTAAAGAGCTATAATCCCACGGGATAAGACCCTAGGACTACTTAAGCTACTCCTAATACTAAAGCGCCCTTAGTAGTATATCTCTATAGACTTTTATAAACTACCTAGGGACCGTGACGGATACGATATAGTTATAGTTATAGTCAACCGCTTTAGTAAACGCCCGTTCTTAATTCCCTATTATAAAAACATTAATACTAAAGAGGTAGCCCGGCTATATGTCCATTACGTCTACCAAATCTACAGACTACTAGATACTATTGTGTCTAATTATAGGCCATAGTTTATATTAGCCTTCTGGAATAAGTTTACCCGGATCCTAGGTATTAAGCTAAAGCTTTCTACGGCTTATTACCCCTAAATAGATGGTTAGACAGAGATTATAAATTAGTACCTAGACTAGAGGCTTAGGCCCTTTATTAACTATTTCTAAAATAACTGGTCTAAACTACTACCCTTAATGGACTACGCGCAAGCAACCTTACCCTATAACTCCACAGGGTTTACCCCAATTTAGCTAGAAATAGGATACTTACCCCACACAAGCTTTAACTAGAAAAAGCTAGAAGAACCCTAGACTATACAAGAAAAGCTATCCTATGCCGAGGCCTAACAGTACGCTAAACAATTGGAGGAGGCCTAAACGGTAGCCCATAAGAACCTAAAAAAAGCTTAGAGGTTAATGGAATAGTAGGCAAACAAACACCGTTAAGAACCCGATTTTACCCCTAGTAATATAGTCTGGGTTATAACAAGGAATTAGAAGACCGAACAACCTAGCTATAAGCTAGACTACTAGATAGCAGGACCATATAAAGTTCTTAAGAAGATAGGCAACTTATACAAGATAAAGCTCCCAGATTTAATTAGGGTTCACCCTATCTTCTTACTAGATAAGTTACGGAAAGCTACAAATAACCTATTGCCTGGATAAAAGAATGAGCCTCCCCTACCAGTTTAAGTAAACGGTAATAGCGAATAGAAGGTTAACGAAATACTGGCCTGCAAGATAGTACGGGGAACGCTAAAATACCGTGTCCAATAGAAGGGCTACGATCCTAACCTAACCTAGTACCCTACGTGGAACTTTATAGGCTGCCCCTAGAAGCTTAAAGAATTCTATAACTAATACCCTAATACGCCTAGGCCCCTAAAGTACCTAGATAAATAGATAGAATGCTGGTATAATAAAGATAATAAGTTACTAAAAGAACATAGGGACAAAAACGCCCCAAAGCCCTAATACAGCTGTCTGCCAAATTCTGCCATATTCTACCGTTTTCTGCTAGTACCGTAAAATATCAGATATCCAGGAACTTCGACCGCCAGTTAAAGTTATCTGATTGGTTAGATCCGTGCTAAGACTTTTAGCGGCTACTCTTTCTAGCCTAGTACTTCCACTTAGCCTACAATCGCCCTTTATACTTAGTCTAGACGTACTCTTATCCCCTTTATCTCCTTATTTTATATTTTATAATCCCACGTTTATAAGCCTAGTGCTACCCTATTTCTAACTAAGCCTAAGGGCAGGCTTTCTTTAAAGAGGGGGGTAATGTAACGGCGCTATCGCATATTACCTGCCAAATTCTGCCATATTCTGCCGACCTGCGATTAGCCCGCCTAAAGCTAGCGCCTTGGCGGCTTACCCTATATATTTGTTTACATCGGTCCTAGCGACCCCTTTTCTTTCTCTTTAGCTTAGTATCTTCGTAATATAGCATTCGTTCAAGCTTCGGTTTAGAGGCATTTGTTCGAGCCGTGACAGTAATGTTACGGCACTAGCAGAACTTTATACTAGCAAGTTGCCACAGATTGCCATAGATTGCCGCATATTGCGATTACGTGACGCGAAGATCTTATAAAACACCGAACGGCGCTACTCTTCTTCTCCTTTCCTTTTCCTAGCTTTAGATTCTCGTTTATAGACAATCTAATTATATAGGCTTACGCGACCCTTTTGCCGTGCTTATGTCTTAATTGACTAAGTCACTAATAAAAATATAATTATCTTAATAGAAGATATAAAAACTTTAAAGGAACTAATTAATTAAGTAATTAATTAATAATAAGATCTACCAGAGAGAATAGACCAAGAAAGGTTAGAATAGAGTTTTATAGTTGTATAAGGCGCAGAGTATATAATAATAAAGTTAAACCTAAAAACTATAGTATAGCGTAGAGCCAATAGACCTAAGCGGTACTAAAGAATATAAGAATAGACAATTATAGAAACCTAAAGAATAAGGATTAAGTAATTATAGGTTTAAGGAGCAGAGGCTAAACTAGGGGTCTTAGTAGTAGAAGATATTTAGGCAAACTCTATAATAAGAAAAATGGTTTAAAGAAGGAGCTTATATAAATTATAAAAAACAAGGTTATTTTGCCAAAAACTATAAAAATAGTTAAAGTAACTATGCGGTAAAGGGAACTAGATTAGCAGATAATATATATATATAAAGGGATAATAGTATACTAAGAAAAACAAAGGAATGTTTAATTAGAAGTTTTACGTTTTATTATAATAACGTATACTAAATTTATAAAGATGCTAAGTATGGCGTAAGCTATTAGCTATAGGAGCTAAAGTTATTAAAGTTTAGGAGAACTAATAAACTATCTTATAGATCGGACGTTAAGGATAATAAATTTAATATAGGTAAAATATTTAGTAATAATAAAGCAATAAAGGCAGCTTACTAGGAGTGTATAAACCTTAGAGAAGTTATAATAGAGGTAGAAGTTAAATCTACTATAAAGGACGGATTAGCAATAGAGATTAAGACTCTATTAGACACGATATCTACTACTTTATAAGATATAAGAGAAGTAGGACAGCAAATTACTTTAGCGCTTAATAAAGGCAAAAGGCTATAAACTTAAGATTCTTAAGACAAGATAAGAGATACTTAAGGACCTATAATAAACAATAACCGATAAAGCAGAGTAACGGCTTAGTTTAGAAATATATAAATAAGTATAGGATAGAGTTTCCTAGAGGTATAAGATTCTTAAAGCGAGATAAGTAAGATTTAAGACTCTTAAGATGAGATAAGAACACTATAAAAGCCTAGCTAAACTAAGGCAGGAGTAAGGCTTAAGAAAAAAGTAAGTTTAGGGTTAGCAGCACCTATAATAGGTAAATAAAATAATTAGCCTTAAAGTTAAATAGTAGATACTAGAATTATAAAGTTTATAAATTTAGAGAATTCTATAGCTAGACGCAAACTAAAAGAAGACTAAAAAAGATTTAAGAATTAAATTAAAGCGTGGTAAGAATAAAGACGCTACTAAGAGTTAAGAATACTAGGCAGATTAAGGCTTAAAGTACCTATATAAAAAATCACTAATAGGCCTAGGATAGGCACGCTAAGAGCAAAATAGCTTAATAAACTGGAATAAAAAGAGGATCTAGGGATTCTAACTAGATTTAGAGAACGTATACTAAAGGTTGCAACGATATAGTAATAGTAAGATATTTCCTTATAGATAGATTATACACGCTTATAGAGCTATACTAAAAGTGGTATAGGAGGAAGATTTTTATATATAGCTAGACAAGAGAGTTATTTAAGACTAAGTAATTATGGAAAAACGTATAAGTTATATTAAAGGAGCATTAATTATAATATTAAGAAATCTAAAAGAGATATTAGAGGACTAGAGAAGTAATAGACAAATTATAGTACTAGTAAATAAAAGACTAATGTTTAGATTAGCTAGATAGAGGTTTAAACTTAAGGATAAAGATAAGCTAAGGGTTAACCTAAAGCACCTAGTATATTATATATTGGTATAGATTATATATATAGATAATCTATATAACATATATAAAAATTCAAAAGAAAAGAATTAAAAATACCCTATAAGGATATATTAGGCGCTAGATAAGCGATAATATAGAAATATTAAGTATATATACGGCTAGTATTTAGTAAAAGTCTAAGAATTAGAAGACTTAATACTTTAACTAAAAATATTCCTTATAAAAAAAATACTTAGACGGATTATAGTAGTGGGAATGCCTAGAGAATATATATCTATAGTATATTAAGAATAAAAAGTAAACTAGATATTAGCTAAAGAGCGAGCTAAATAAAATAGGATTAAGTAGCTAATAGTTAGAAAAAGTAGAGGCCTATAGAACTAGAGGGAGCTAGTAGTAAAGCCTTAGACCCTTAAAGGAATTAAAAAATAACACCTAAATTTATAAGTTAATTGGTAAAATTAACAGTTTAAAGTATTAATAGATAGTAGAGCAATAAGGAACTATATCTTACTAGAAATAGTAAAGCGGATAGAATTACCTTACAGATAGAAAGAGCACTCTTATTTATTAGTTATAATTTTAGAAGATCTAATAGCCTATAGAGGAGGTATTATTAATCTTAAAATAGGACCTATTTAGACAACCATTAAAGGAAGATAAATTAAAATATTTTTTAATATCCTGCTGTTAGGACAGGATAAGGCAGTATTAGGTATTATAAAAGTATAACTTAAGGATTAGTTAGATTACAGGTTAGGTTAATATTAAAAACACTTAATAATATAAGAGGCGTATAGCAACCAAGCTAGTATAGTCTTAAGTCGGAGCAACATATAAGGAAATTAAGAAAGGGTTATTCTATATACTAAAGAGATACTATAAGTATAGTAAAAAGCTGTTAAAGTATATAGCATAAAACTATAAATTAGAATTAGAACTAGGAATAAGTCTAAAGTTCTTTCCAATTTATAAGCTTACTAAAGAAGAATTAAGAGCACTTAAGGAGTTTATCTAAAAGAATTTATAAAAAGAATATATTAGACCATCGTAGTTATTAGTAGAATATCTAGTACTATTCGTACTAAAGAAGAATAGAAAACTTAGGCTATATATCAACTATAAACAGTTAAATAGCATTACTAAAAAGGACAGGTATCCTTTAGCCTTAATTAGCGAAATCTAGAATTGGATAGGTAATGCGTAAATCTTTATAAAGATAGATCTAAAATGGACGTACTATTAGATTAAGATTAAAGAGGGCAATAAATAAAAGGCAGCCTTTAGGTTAAAGGAAGACCATATAAACTATTAGTTATATAATTTAGACTTATAAATGCACTAGTAATGTTCTAAAAGCAAATTAATAGCGTATTAAGAGAACACCTTAATAAGTTTATTATAGTATACCTTAACGATATTATTATCTACTTAATAACTAAAGAAGAATATAGAGAATACGTTAAATAGGTCTTAAAGATACTATAAAAAGAATAGATGCTAGTAGCAATTAAGAAATACGAGTTCTTTACTAAAAAGACCGATTTTGTTAAATTTATTATTAAACTAGGTTATATTAGTATAGACCTAAAGAAGATTAAAGCTATAGTAAGTTGGTAAGAACTAGAGAACGTAATATAATTAAGGTTATTCCTAGGATTCTATAACTACTATAGGGGGTTTATAGCATAGTTGTTAAAAATATTAAACCCTTTACTAGGCTTATAAAGAAGGAGGAACTATAGGTTTAGGGAAATAAATAGAAAGAATTATTTAGGGAACTTAAGGAGTTGTTTACTTAAGAACTAATTTTTAAAATCTATTAACTAGGACTAAAGACGGTTATAAAAATAGACGTATTAGACTTTATACTAGGAGTATATTTACTATAAAAGTATAGAAACGTATAGCATCTAGTAGTATGCTATAGTTAGAAGATAACACTACTAGAGTTAAACTACAACATCTATAATAAGGAATTATTAGGTATAGTTATAGCACTTAAGAAATAGAGAGCATTCTTATAAGGCATAGAGAAACTATTTATAGTTAAGATAGATTATAAAAGCCTAATGGGGTTTCTAATAGCTAAAGAACTTAATTAGAGGTAAGTTAAATAGGTAAAAATGCTTATAGAATACTATTTTAAGATTTAGTATATTAAGGGCACTAAGAATATAAGAGTAAATATATTAAGCAGAAAAGCTAAGCTATAGAATAACGAAAAGCTATTAGGAGTAATACTATATAAAAATAGTAATAGATTAATTAGATATAATTATCCTAAGATTATAGCAACTTAAGAATATAAATTACTAGAGAGTAATTAAATAAGAAGAATTTAAGAAGTATAGTTTATATTAGCGACTTAGTTAATTAAGGTATAAGTACAGTAAGGGGGACGCGTAAGCCTATACGATTAAATTGTCTATAAACGAGAATCTAAAGCTAGGGAAAGGAAAGGAGAAGAAGAGCAGCGCCGCTTAATATTTTATAAGATCTTTACGTCACGCAACCGTAATATGCGGTAATTTGTAGTAACTTACTGGTATAAAGTTCTGCTAAGTTCTGCCAACTAAGTTCTGCCATTTTCTACTAGTGCTATAATATTACCCCCCCCCCTTTAGTAAAGCCTGCCCTTAGGCTTTATATATCCGTATTACTCCTATAGGGCGTTTTTATCTTTATATTCTTCCGGTAGCCTATTGTCTTCGCTATATTAGTACTCTATTTACTTATCTAGGTACTTTAGGGGTCCTAGTTTATTAGGGTAATAGCTATAAAATTTTTAAAGCTTATAGAGACTGCTAATAAAGTTTTATATAGGGTACTAGGTAGGGTCTAGGTTATAGCTTTTCTAATTAACGCGGTACTTTAGCGTTTTCCTTACTAGTTTATAGGCTAGTACTTCTTTAATTTCCTATTTATTGCCGCCATTAACTTAAATTAGAATGGGAGATTTGTTCTTTTATCTAGGTAATAGGTTATTTATAGCTTTCTATAGCTTATCTAGTAAGAAAACGGGGTAAACCTTAATTAAATCCGGGAGCTTTACTTTATATAAGTTACCTATCTTCTTAAGGACCTTATGTGGTCCCGCTATCTAATAGTCTAGCTTATAGCTAGGCCGTTCTGTTTTCTAGTTCTTTATTATAACCTAGACCATATCGCCTATAGTAAAGTTAGGTTTGCGCCTATTTCTAGTTAGATAGGTGTAAATCTCGTAAAGTTATAGGGTAGAGTCGCCTGGGCGTAGTCTATTAGGAGTAGTAGTTTACCCTAGTTATCTTTAAAGTGGTTAATAAAAGGCCGGAGTCTCTAATCTAAATATTAATTTATAATCTCTATCTAACTATCTATTTAGGGGTAGTATGCTATAGAGAGCTTAGCCTAATACCTAGGATTTAGGTAAACTTATTCTAGAAAGCCGATATAAATTACGGGCTGTAATTAGATATAATAGTATTTGGTAGTCCGTAAATGCGGTAAACGTAGTAGATATATAGTTAGGCCGCCTCCTTAGCATTAATATTCTTATAATAGAGAATTAAAAACGGGCGCTTACTAAAGCGGTTAACTAAAATTATAACTATATTATATCTGTCGCGGTCTATAAGTAGCTTATAGAAGTCTATAGAGATATGCTACTAGGGGCGGTTGGGTATTAGGAGAGGTTTTAATAGTCCTAGGGTTTTATCTCGTAGAATTGTAGACCTATAGCAGTTATTGCAGTTCCGTATATAATGGTTAATATTTATAACTATTCTAGGCTAGTAGTAACGGTTACTAATAATTTCATAGGTCTTATTTTTTTTTTAGGGTAGGCCGTAGAGACCTAGGTATATACTTTAGTAATAAGCTAGGTTTATAAGTTCTATTTCTTTACTACTACTAGCCGTTCCTAGTACTTAAGTAGTCTATTTTTAAGGGACTATAGGCTAGTAATATCCTTTACCTTTTTGCGGTATTCCTGTAAAGAAGGGTCCATACAGTTTACTTATAGTAGTTTATTAATAAGGTTAAATTCTATAGGGTTAATAGGACATATCTTAGCGCTTAAAGATTTAGTACTTAGTTCTTCCCGTATCTAATATTTAAGGTACTTTAGTTATAGTAGCATCTAGGTCCATAATAAGATCTTTACGGCTATCTAATTATTTAGGTCTTATTTACGTCTTATAAAAGCGTCTACGCGATTAGTGGCGCCTAGCCTATATATAATTAGGAAGTTAAACTAGGATAGAACGTCTACCTAGCGCGTTTACCTGGCTGTAAGGGCCTTAGTTATTATAAAGTATTTTAGGGCCTGTAAGGGCGCGGAGAGACTTTAGGGAAGATTTGAAGGAACGATATAAATTCTATCTAAATTTAAGGGTATATAGCTCTCGCTAAAAATAAGACGTTGCGTAAAGAAGAGAAAGGAATAACACGAGAATTATATAATTAAATAGTTAGGGGCTTAGTAGTTAATGCGTGCGTATATACACACGCGGTCTTTAACGGATATTAGTAATTTAATTAATCTAGTAGAATTTGGTTAAAGCGTTAGAATTTATCTGTTAAGTGTTTTACTAAGACATTCCTACTATAACTAGGCTAGTCCCGTTATAGTACCCCAGCGTATAGCGTAGAGACGTTATACCTCCTTTATTGCCTTATAAATTGCCTTAGCTTATTATATAATAGAGGGAGATAGTAAAGAATTATTAGTTATTTAAGGGTAGGCGCTAAAGACTAGTAATATGGGTACAAGTCAATCCGGGCCGGCGGAATTATTAATGGCTTTAATAGCTATTTATAAAGTAAGTTTTTTGCTAATATCCTCTAGTTTTAAAGAGATAATCTTATATACGCGGCCTAATAGTACATAATATCGCTCTACTTTTTTAATACTATTATATACCTTAATAGGGACTTCCTTAACCTTAATTGCTATTGCCTTTATCTATTATTAAAACTCTATAGATAAGAAGTTCTTTCCTATATTATAGACGATTTAATTAGGGGGTCCTAGGTAAACATTAATCTAGCATAATTAAAGGGTATCCTATATATTTCTAGCTAATATATCCTTTAAGAATCATGCGGCTTAGAAGGAGGTTAAGAAATTAATAACTTAGAGTACTAGCTTGCCGCTAAGATATATAACGTTAATAATAATATAGAAGTTAAAGTTATAGTTATCTTTAAGGGTAAACTTAAATTGGCTAGGGGACTTCTGGTTTATTTAGTAGTAATAGTAATACTTTATAAGATGCTTAATTGCCTTAACCTTAACTTTATAGCCTACTCGCTAAAGAACCCTAAGTAATTAATAAATAGATAGGTAGCTAAATCGATGGTATAGTTAACGTAACTCTAACTTAGTTAAGTGGCTCTAAGTAATACTCTTTTTTAGTTAATAAAGGAGTAACTAAGGGTAACCCTATTTGCGTATAATAGGTACCTAATTATCTCCCTATATAAGTATATTCTTAAGGTTATTAAGCTTAATACCTAGTTTATCTATATCTCTAATACAAAATAGAAATAGGGTATTTATAGGAATAATATAGAAAGTAATGCGCCCTAAGGGGGTTTAGACCCTAATTATGCTAAGAGAGATTGCAGTACCCTTACTAAAACGTATTATATATTGGCCTGCCGTTAATTAGTTAATCTAGATAAAGGTATTAAGTTATTAAAGGGCTTAAACTTAAGGTTCTCCTACTATAGATACTCCTACGGCTCTAGTATCTAGTATAATACCATAAAAGACATTTACTAAGTATTTATTGTTAAAGGGGAACGCGGAGCTCTCCTTTAGCTTATTAAAGATATTTAACTTTGTAATAGAATGGAGCGTAGATTAGTTATTAAAAATAGTGACGGTTTATATACTATCTACCTTACTATACTTAGTAAAGTATTAGTTAGGTAAGTAGTCCTTAATTTCTATATCTATAAGGAGCTATTTAGCCTTATTAACCTTACCCTTAAGATCTTTTACGCCTTTATATTAAACTAGGAAGCTTTAAAAGTAGGCTATAGTAACCTTATAATTTCTAATATTTCTTATACTCTAGCGAAACTTATTATATACCTCCTTTTATTTATTAAAAGAATGCCTAGTTAACTAGTAATTTGGTTTCTTATAAATATAGTACTTCTTTTAACGATTACTTTAAAATAAGCCTCTATAAGGACCTCTACCTTTACCTTATAGTTATTAATTATACCCTCTACCGTATTACCTACTACGGCCACTATATATTTAATTAGTCTAGTTATAATTATATTAGTCGGGCGGGTTAATTAAAGTAGGTTAGAGTTAGGCGTTAAATTGCTATACTTCTTAAGAGCGTAGAGCGATGCTAATAGAAGATCTTAATTAAGTATATATACCTTTATAAGTATTTATAGGATTAAAGAAAGTAAGGTTATATTCTTTAATACCTTAGTATACGCTAATAACTTAATTATATAGGCTAAAATCCTCTTAATATAATTTGGATAAACCACGCTAAATTATCTAAAGTTAATTAAAGAGCTTTTAAAGATAATTAAGCCGAGGGACACCTGGGTTTATAGCAATAATCCTTAAAAAGGTAGTCTCTCTCCATTCTAACATATACTGCTATTTATTCTCTTCTGTTTTAAAGTGGTATCTTAACTTATATATTATGCGGTTAAAATTATATCCTTTTCCTACTAAATAATTATAATAGAAGGTACTAGATTAACCTTTAAGCATAACAGAATAGGCGTTATAGTATTAGTTAGACTCTATATCTACTTTCTAGTAATAGTTATAGAAGATATATAGTTTTAAATTAAGAACATTATATAGTTCCCTACTAAACTTTTTCTCTTAATTTAAATAGAGCTTCGCGAGGTCTATAAGTAATTTTAAACTACCTCCGATTTAAGATTAAGATAGAGGAGGTAGGGGTTGTATTACAGGCTATAGTGGGGATATAGGTCTAATCGGTAGAGTCTAAAGGTTATTAAATTGCGAAGCAATAGGATCCTGTGCCTGCTCTTATTAGGGTATAGTATTTAACGTTAAAGTTACGGGTTAAATTAGATATAGAGGAGTTAAAGGTAGAGGTAGATTCGTCTTTAGAGGTGTATTACTTAGATTCTATTATAAGTTAAGCTTCCTTATAGTGTATAGTTAGTGCTTAATCTCTTATAAAGTCCATTCGTGCTCTTCTTTTATATTAATAACCTACTCCTAAATATTATCTTTAATAGTACCCCTATCTATAGGTATAAAGACTCTATACTCCCGTAAGAAGTTACGGAAGTCTTATATAATATCCTTCTTTATAGAAGTTTATGTTCCCTTTATCTATCTAATAAAATCCTTCCTTACACAGTACTATAGCATAGTATCGTTATATTCGCTATCTTTATAGTATACTATGCGGTATAATAAGAATCCATTTAAGTCTTGCTGCTTAATATCTTTAAGGTTAGTTATATCGGTATTCCATATCTCTAAGTTAATATCGTCCTCGTACTTCTTTGGGTAGGTTAACGCCATAATAGCTATTTTTAAAGGTTGTTTAACGTGTAATTAGGTAGTAATTATAATCCTATAGTCTGTAAAGGTATATAGAGGGTATTAAGGTAGTTATTTAACGCGTTTCGGACGTTAACTTAGGACCTTAGGTTTAGTAACACTTCTAACCTAAAGTACTTAACCAAATCTTCGTAAACGCGGTTGTTCTATATAATAGACGCAACTTGGTATCTCCTAGTACTTAGTAACACTTCTATTACTAGTTTTTCGTAAGTTTAAGGTAGTATAGTATTGCTGGGATCTATTTTATATAAGCGCATATAGCACCCCTATATAAGACTGTCTCTTCTATTTAAAAACCTAGCTGCTCTATAGTTAACTATATAATAATAATAATAATTCATTGCTTAACGTCCGATTTAGATCCCTATTGGGCCCACGCGGACTACTCCTTATTTACATGTGGGGAGAAAACTCTATTTAAGAAAAATGAGAAAACCCCGTAATCCATCTCCCCGCCTTTTGGGACTCGCCTGCTTAGCGCCTACAAGTCGCCTATGGTGCTCTACTACCTTACTGTTTGACCTCCTTGGGAACCACTGCTGCCGTAACAAGCCTACGGACGCGCTAGTATCACAAACTATTACTCTACTACTGTAGAGTTACTAGGGGGCACCTACTGCTCGCCCCCTTACCTTCTATTACCATTTCCCTTGCAACCCGGAACTAATTTAGCACATTTTAACTAATAAGCCACTGGGTGACCGCCTTGAGGCCTTTTTGTGTTGAGAGCAGTGTATTATAGTTCTCTGTGCCAGCTGCTGAGAGTATTGTTTCTCGATTGGTGCGTAGGGGGCATAGCAGTATTACGTGTTTTGGTGTCTGTCTTGGCTAGCCACATTCGCATCTCGGGCTACCTACTGGGACACCCACCCAGTAAAGCCAATCTTTTAGTCCTATTATTCCTGTTCTTAAGAGTGTTGCTATTGTGTTTTCTGCCTTTGTTAGGCCTTCTCGGAGCCCTTGGGTATTTACCCCCCATGGCGTTGACCATGCTATGGCTTGGGATAGTTAACTATATATTTAACCACTAATTAGTATTAGTTATATAGGGTGACTCACTAATAACGACTACTTGAGTAGGTTATAGTAATGTTAGTTAATAAAGCTTATTGATTAAAATAAGGGAGGGCGAAGAGCTTAAGGCTCCTCGCCACGCTAGTGCCGCGGCGGCACGTAACTATTGCTTGCCTTATTCCTAATATAAAGAATTACTAATAGGCCTAGGATAGGCACACTAAGAGCTAAGTGGCTTACTAAACTAGAAAACAGAGAGAATTTAGGGATCCCTACTAGGTTTAAAAAATAATATATAAAAGGTTATTACAATATAGTAATAAGAAGATACTTCCTTATAGATAAGCCGTATATACTTTAATAGCTATACTAAAAGTAGTATAGATAACAATATAACGATAAGTAGGAAGATTTTTATATATAGTTAGATAAATAAGTTATCTAGGACTATCCGATTATAGAAAAGGCCATAACTTATATTAAAGGAGCCTTAATTATAACGTTAAAGGATCTAGAGGAATAATTAGAGGACTAGAGGAGTAAGAGATGCATCTTAGTACCTATAAATAAAGTTATAACGTTTAGATTAGCATAATAAAGGTTTAAACTTAAAGATAAAGATAAGTTAAGAGTTAACCTAAAGCACCTAGTATACTATACGCTATTATAGATTGCATATATGGATAATATATACGAAATATATAAGAATCTAAAAAAAAAGAATTGGAAATACCCTATAAAGATATATTAGGCGCCAAATAAGTAATAGTATAGAAATACTAAATATATGCATAGATAGCATTTAACAGAAGTTTAAGAGTTAAGAGACTTAATACTTTAACCAGGAAAATTCCTTATAGAAAAATACTTAGATGGATAGTAGTAGTAGGAATACCTAGAGAATATATATCTATAGTATATTAAAGATAAAAAGCGAACTAAATATTGGCTAAAGAGTAAGCTAAGTATATAAGAATTAAGTAGCTAATAGTTAGGAAAAGTAAAGGCCTATAAAACTAGAGGGAGCTAGTAGTAGAGCCTTAGACCCTTAAAGGAATTTAAGGATAATACTTAAATTTATAAGTTAATTAGTAAGATTAGCAGTTTAAAGCATTAATAGATAGTAGAGTAACGCGGAACTATATCTTATTAGTAGCAGTAAAAAGAATAGGATTACTTTATAGATAGAAGGAGCAACTTTACCTATTAGTTATAATTTTAGAAGATCTAATAGCCTATAGAGGAGGGATTATTAACCTTAAAATAGGACCTATTTAGATAACTATTAAAGGAAGATAAATTAAAATGTCTTTTAATATCCTACCATCAGGATAGGATAAAGCAGTACTAAAAATGCCTTAGTTATAGGAATATAATCTAAAGATTAATTAGATTACAGGTTAGGTTAATATTAGAGATACTTAATAATATAAGATATAATAGTAAACTAAGTTAGAGTAATATATAAAGAGACTAAGCGAGGCTTAAGTTATATACTAAAGAGATACTATAAGTATAGCAAAAAACTATAAAGCCTAGAAAGTAAGAAGCTAGTAGATTATATAGTATCGGACTATAAGATAAAGTTAGAACTAGAAATAAGTCTAAGGTTCTTTCTAACCTATAAGCTTACTTAAGAGGAGTTAAGAGCACTTAAAGAGTTTGTTTAAGAGAACTTATAAAAGGAATATATTAGACTATTATAGTTATTAGCAGGATATCTAGTATTATTCGTACTAAAGAAGAACGGAAAACTTAGATTATATATTAACTATAAATAGTTAAATAGCATTACTCAGAAGGATAGGTATCCTTTACTCTTAATTAATAAAATTTAGGATTAGATAGGCAATGCGTAAATCTTTATAAAGATAGATCTAAGATAGGCGTACTATTAGATTAGAATTAAGGAAGGCAATAAATAGAAAGCAGCCTTTAGGTTAAGAGAAGGACTATATAAGCCATTAGTTATATAATTTGGATTAATAAATACACCAGTAACGTTCTAGAAGAGAATTAATAGTGTATTAAAAGAACACCTTAATAAGTTTATTATAGCATACCTTAATATTATTATTATCTACTTAATAACTAAGAAAGAATACGGAGAATACGTTAAATAGGTTTTAAAGAGACTATAAGGGAATAGATGCTAGTAGTAATTAAGAAATACGAGTTCTTTATAAGGAAGACTAATTTTATTAGATTTATTATTAAACTAGGTTATATTAATATGGACCTAAAGAANATTAAAGCTATAGTAAGTTNGNANGAACTAGAGAATATAACGCAGTTAAGGTTATTTTTAGGGTTTTGCAACTACTATAGAAGGTTTATAGTATAATAGTTAAAGAATATTAAACTATATATTAGGCTTATAAAGAAAGAAGAACTATAGGCATAGGGAGATAAATAAAAAGAGCTGTTTAAGAACTTAAAGAACTGTTTACTTAAGAACTAATCCTTAAGATCTATTAATTAGGACTAAACACAGTTGTGGAAATAGACGTATTAGACTTTATACTAGAAGTATATTTGCTATAAAAGTATAAAACCGCATAGTACCTAGTGGCATACTATAGTTAAAAATAATACTACTAGAATTAAACTATGACGTCTATAATAAAGAGTTATTAGATATAATTATAGTACTTAAGGAATAGAGAGTATTCTTATAAGGTATAAAAAAACTATTTATAGTTAAAACGGATTATAAGAACCTAATAGGGTTCTTAATAATAAAAGAACTTAATTAAAAATAGGTTAGATAGGCAGAGATGCTTATAGAATACCATTTTAAAATTTAGTATACTAAGGGCACTAAGAACGTAAGGGTAGATGCACTAAGTAGAAAGGCCGAATTATAGAATAATAAGAAACTATTAAAAGCAACACTACGCAGAGATAAAGACGGATTAATTAGATATAATTACCCTAAGCTAGTAGTAACTTAAGAGAATAATAAACTAGAAAGAGTTTATAAGACACTAAAGAGCTTTTAGGTATAAAGAATTCTAGAAGTATAGCTAGAAGATCTATAGATAGATATATATAAAAACTAAGAAGTAAAGTATACCCTAAGGAGTATAGCAAAGCATTTTATGGAAGATTTCTATAAGGGAATAACTTAAGGACATAATGGAGCAATAGGCTTAGTATTAAAACTATAAGAAGAATATATTATTAACGGAATCTAGGGCATAGCTAGAAAAGTAATAAAAGAGTATTTAGATTGCTAAAGAAATAAACTAATAAAGTATAAGCTATATAGAGGTCTATAACCTATTAAAATACTAGAAAAACTATAGGAGGTTATAACGGGACTAGCCTAGTTATAGTAGGAATGTCTTGGTGAAACACTTAATAGATAAATTCCGACGCTTTGACCGAATTCTGCTAGATTAATTGAATTACTAAAGTTAGTCGAAGACCGCGTGCGTATATGCGCACGCATTAACCACTAAGCCCCTAACTATTTAATTATATAATTCTCTTGTTATTCCTTTCTCTTTTTTATATAATATCTTATTTTTAGCAAGAGCTATATACCCTTAGATTTAGATAGAATTTATATTATTCCTCTAAATCTTCCCTAAAGTCTCTCCACGCCCTTATATTACGTTATATTAATACTAATACCCTTAAAATAGCAAACGAACTTAAATCCGCTACGTTAACTATTATAGCCCTAGTTAGGGAATAAATAACTATAATATAATAGTCCTTTATAGATGCCTTAGCCCAGTAATAAACTATACTAGAAGCTTAGTATTAGTAATTAATTAAAGCAATACATAAAGAACTCTACGACGCTAAAGTACTCGCGTTAGAAACCCTAATAGTAATACCTATAAATAAAATTAAAATAACTATATATAAATCCGACCTATTAAATATAAACCCTAAACTAGTAATAGTAGCTTAACCCGTACCTATAATAAACCTAATACCTACTATAAAATCTAAAAAGCTCCCTAACTCTCTAATGTTTAATAAAAATTAAAATAACCTACGTCCCTTTATAACTAAGCTCCGTCTTAAACTTTTAATAAATTATAACTAATACCCTACTAAAGCTAGTAAGATTAGCTATAGAATATCTTATTTAAATAAAGACGCTATATAAACTATAGACCTATTCTTCTATAATAGCATCTTTATTAATTTTAAAATCTTTATCTCTCTACTAGAATAAATATATAATAACGCTAGCCGCGAATATATAGCTATTACTAAACTTAAAAACCTATAATAATGGAACCGAGACTTTACTAGCTTCTTTTTAGAATTTTTAGGCCTTATTAGTAAACTAGATTAAAATAAAGCCACTAGAGTTACTGCTTTCTATTAAGCTATTTTAGATAAAATTAGAGCATAGTTAATAGGTAAAGAACTGCTAAAGGACTTACCCAAATTTGCTATAATATATTAACGAATTAATAAGGACCTTTAATATAATAAATAGACTTATTCCCTAAAGCTAACTATACCTTATATTTAAAACTCTATAAAACCGGTATATACCCTAAAGCGCGATCTATCCCTAAGACCTAAAAGCCCTATATACAACCCTATAGACCTTAATGCCACCTAATTCTATATACCCTTAGGAACTAATAAACGAAGAACACAAGCCATAAATAGAGAATGCTTTAGATGCGGTAAAAAGGGATATATTTAAAGGGATTGCCAAACTTACCCTTTTAAAAAGGTTCGCTAAAGCTCCTCTTAGTCCTTAAGTTGTATTTATTTTATAAATTATACTTATTTTATAAATTATACTTATTTTATAAATTATACTTAGTTACCACAAAGCGTCTTACCTTTAGTTAATTTAGAAAACGAATTATCCTAGGGCTAAGTTGCGCCTTAGAATAAGAAGTAGAAGAGTATAAGTGTCTAGGCTCTTCTAGCACTAATATATAATACAACTCCCTTAATATACTTAGCGAAATTTAAATACTTAGAAAATGGAAGGAAGTATAAATCCTTATAGATAGTAGAGCTACTAATATAGGCTTTATTAATATAAACTACGCGAAAACTTAACGCTTAAATTTAAAAAAAACTTAATAAGCCCTAAGGCCTATAAGGCTTTAATAGTAAGCCTTTAATATATGGTAAATTAACGCACTATACTCTTATAAAGATGTAAATAGGCAAACACCTTAAATACGTTTCCCTATTTATAACACCCTTAAAGTACTATAAGGTAATACTTAGATATAGATAGCTAAAACAACACAACCCTTTAATTAGCTGGGTTAAAGAAATACTAAAATTCCGTATAACTTACTGCTGAAGTTATTACTTAAAATACTACTTGCCCTATAAATATATATATAACTATTTAAATTTAATATAATATAAATTGCCCTTACTATAAATCTTAAACTAAAATAATAAAGTTATAACTGCTAATTGCGGTAAAGAATGCGAAGATAATATATTAAAACCCTTTAAAATTCATATAGTATAAGCCGTACCCTTTTATTTATTAGCAAGAAAATAAGACTATAAGATCTTTACTATAACACTAGAAGATATTAAGAAGGTATTAGAACCGAAGTAATATATTAACCCCCGACCTTTTATACCTAAAGAATATTATAATCTAATTAATACGTTTAAGAAACGATTTGTAAACTAACTACCCCTACATTAAGACGAGCACGATTTTAAGATAGAACTTAAACCTAGTATAACGCTAAAGTTCGGCCTATTATATAGTATATTGCGAGAAAAGCTACTAGTAATGCGATAATATCTTAAAGAACACCTAGAGAAAGGATTTATTTACCCTAGTTAATTACTATTTACCTTACCTATACTATTTATTAAGAAACCTAGAGGAGGCTTAAGGTTCTATATTAATTATTAAGCCCTAAATATAATTATAATTTAAAACCGATATTTAATTCCCCTACTTTAAGAAACGCTTAATTACTTAGTAAAAGTATAATACTTTACAAAGCTTAATATAGTCGCTACCTTTAATCAAATCCGTGTTTATAAAGGAGATAAGAAGTATATAGCTTTCTGTATATAATAGGGACTTTTTAAATACCTAGTAATGCTATTTAGTGTAAAAAACAGTCCCGATATATTTTAGTAATACATTAATAATACGCTTCGCGAATTCCTTAATGTATTTATTACTACGTATATTAATAATATCTTAATCTATTCGTCTTCACTTTCTAAATATTAGAAGTATATCTAAATAGTCCTTAAACGCCTATAAGACGCGGGCTTATAATGTGATATTAAGAAATATAAGTTCTATGCGTCTAAAGTTATATACTTAGGCCTAATTATATCCTATAATAGAATTAAAATAGACCCTAAGAAAATTGCTATAATTATAAACTAGGAAAGTTCTAGTAGTATATAAAATATCTAAGGATTTTTAAAATTCGCAAATTTCTACCGTTAATTTATTAATTACTTTTTAAAAATTATTTAGCTATTAGTAAACTTAATAAGGAAGAACATAAGATTAAAATAAACTACTAAATATAAATAAGCTTTTAATAACCTAAAATATCGTTTTATAACTGCTCTAATTTTTACCTATTTTAATCTAGACCTTAAATATATTATTAAAATAGACTTATCTAATTATATACTAGGAGGAGTGTTATCGCAATATAATAAGAACGGCGAGCTACGCCTAGTAGCCTTTTTTTTCCGGAAACTTACCCCTATTAAATTAAACTATAAGATATATAATAAGGAACTGCTTATAATTATTAGATGCTTTAAATAATAGCGTTTAGAACTTAAAGGATTATTATTCCTAATACGCGTATTAATAGACTATAAAAACCTGTAGTACTTTATAACTATAAAGCAATTAACACAGCGCCAAATTTGTTAGGCCGAATACCTCTTATAATTTAACTTTAAAATTATATACTAACCTAGCAAACTTAATTAGAAGCCTAACTTACTAATATAATAATTATAGGACTTACCTATAAACGCCTCTAATAAACAAATTATAAATTAATTATAAATTCTACTACCCCCTAAATGCTTTAAGAAACTATACCTTATATTTTTAGATGTAGAGCTTAATAGAAATAAACCGGAAATTAATAAGTGGGATATAGAAATTAATAAATTAATAAAGTATAAATATAAGAACGACCCTTAGATAGCAAATATAATAAAAGCGATTTAAATAGGGAAATAGCAATATAAGGATATTACACTCACTAAATGTAAAATCTGTAATAATTGGTTATACTATTAATAGAAGATAGTAGTCCCGAATTCTAAACCCTTACGATTTAAAATACTTAAATTTATACACAATCCCCCTATAGTAGGATATTCTGGCTATATAAAGACCTATAAGATTATCTAATAAGTATATTACTAGCCTATAATATGTGACGGCTCGAACCATTGAACAACTGTCTCGATAGAGACTTGAACAAATGCTTGCAAGATGAAGCGAATGAATGCTGTATTACGAAGATATTAAGCTAAGGAGCAAGAGAAGGTGGTGAGGCGACGTCTATATACACATGCCAAGTCTTACGCGAACCCCTGACTAGGTGACGCGCTCCAGCGCCGTCACATAATGTATAACTATATACAAAAATACGTTTAAGTATATAGAATGTATATATATAGGAAGACCTCTTATATAAAGAAGTAAGAAGTACTTTAACCGTTACCAATTCCAATATAAAGATAGCAAGATATCTTAATTAACTTTATAGTTGATCTACTTAATAGTAATAGGTTTATAAATGTTATAGTAGTTATTAACTATTTTATAAAAATGCAATATATAATTCCTATAGACTTAATTAATATAATATCGGTAGCCGAATATTTTATTAAGTATGTCTTTAAGCTATATAGACTTCCTAATTTAATAATATCCGACTATAGAAGCTGGTTTATTTTAGACTTTTAGTAAGCCCTATATAAATAATTAAGTATATAAATATAACTCTTAACTGTATTTTATCTAGAGATAGATAGTTAAACTAAAATTATAAACATAATTATAGAATAATACCTATAAATATACTACTCTACCTGCAAGACGACTGGGAAAAAGTGGCTACCTTTAGCTGAGTTTACTGCGAATAATATAAGAACTGAATTAATAGGCATAACGCCATTTTACGCAACCTATAGATAAGACCCTTAACTTAGATTTAAACTATAACCTAAAATTGATATAATAGGACCTATAATTAAGAGGATTTAACTAATTAATATATATAACTTTACTAATTAAATAAAGTAGTTAACGGAACTATTATAAAGTAAATTAACGTACGCTTAAATAGTATAGGAATAGCATATAACTAAAGGACGAGCTCCTACGTGGGGCTTTAAGGAAGGTAATATAGTTTACCTAAATATATAAAACCTAAAGACTTAATAACNCTTAAAGAAACTAGACTAGAAGTTTACNGGCCNNTACNAAATTAAGAAGAAACTAAGCCNNTANGCNTATAAGCTTAAACTACTAACTAAGATAAAAATATATCTAACGTTTTACGTAAACTTACTATAACCCTTAAAAGGTAAATCTATAACTTATAAAGTGCCACTATTACCTTTTATAATTATTAATAATGGTAACAGTTCTTACTTTATTAACTTAATTAATAATATATAATAGAAAATATAATTTAAATAATTTAAACTTCTTATTAAGTAGAAAGGATATAAAATATAAACCTAGGAAACCTATAACTAGATTAAGACTAACGCGCCTTTCTTAGTAAAAGAATTCTATAAAGACTATCCTTTGCGGCCTACTCTAGCTCGATAGATATAATATAAAGGTAAATAACTACTACCTAATATAAATATATAAAATACGATAGTAGGAAGCTTAAAATTAAAAAGAACTTAAAATACGTTATAACGTTTATAATACGATTATATAATATATAAGATATTAAGGAACTTTAACCGCTGGTTAAAGTTATCTAATTAGTTAGATCCGCCTTGCTAAGACCTATTATAAAGATATTAGTTCTGCTTACCGCCTTAACTAAACTAATAATAATTTTCTATTTTAGGGATGGAAAATCCTAATTAGCCTATTTAATAATAGAATTAATAAAACTCTATACTGCTACCTGACGCGAAAATATGACACGCGATAAGTTATAAGTCTTAATTAAAATTAAATTATTTGGACCTTTAGCTAAAAGGGAGGGTACTATAATAGGACTAGCCTAGTTATAGTAGGAATGTTTTAGTAAAACACTTAATAGATAAATTCCGACGCTTTAACCAAATTCTGCTAGATTAATTAAATTACTAAAGTCTATTAAAGACCGCGTGTGTATATACATATGTATCGACCACTAAGCCCCTAACTATTTAATTATATAATTCTCTTGTTATTCCTTTCTTTTCTTTACGTAATGTCTTGTTCTTAGCGAGAGCTATATACCCTTAGATTTAGATAGAATTTATATCGTTCCTTTAAATCTTCCCTAAAGTCTCTCCGCGCCCTTATAGAGGTTATATTATAGGACTTTATTATTAAGTTACTAAAGTTAAGAGATTTTAGTACCAAATAAGAGCATAATACGATCTTAGTAATAATAGATAAGTTAACTAAATAGGGCTACTTTATAGCATGCATAGAAGAAATCTTAGTAAAAGATATTACTAGAATCTATATTAAGGAAGTATTTATAAAACACGGAGTATTAAGTAAAATTATATTAAATAGAGATCTAAGATTTATAGTAGTATTTTAGGAAGTATTCCTAGCAGAATAGGAAGTTAGAGTAGTAACTTTTACTATATATTATCCGCAAATAGACGGATAAATAGAAAGAATAAACTAGACGCTAGAATAGTATCTAAGATATTATATTAATTACGTATAGAATAATTGGGTATTATTATTACTAGTTATATAGTTTATATATATATAAGATTCAATTTACCGTCCGACCTGGTCCCCCTAATGCGGACACGCAGACTAATGCCTATGGGAAAAACCTCCTTATTTACAGAGAAAAAGCCTATTTTTAGGTGAACAAAAAACCCCCAGGGGAGACGTGAGAGGTAATACTCTAGATAGCATCCGTACTACATTAACGGGAGGAAAAACACCATTAGGTTACTGCTTTGAGACTCCCTTTATATAGGAGTGTCTAAAATGCCTGTCTTGCCCCATCTACTATTTAAACCATCTTTGCTACATCTGTATGCTGCTTATTTAACTAAGTTGTGTGCCTATCCCTAGCTCCTTTTTTAAGTCTTCTGTGAATATCTCCTAATAATAATACCATTTGCGTTCCGCCCGGGCCTATATACTAAGGTCTCTTATCTATTCCTCTATTAAAGGGTTTCTATAACGGGGTGTATATGACTTAGTATCGCTTTTGCCCTAGGGCCCAAACCTAGGCCCTTGCACCCATATATTAGGTATAGGAGGATAATCTAGTATTTAATAGGGGGCCTAGTCCCTATAACTAGATACCTAGGTTACCGGATAATGTTAAAATAGGGGGCCTCTGCTACGCTTAGGGCGCGGATTATAAGTATATGTGTAGATGCTGTGCGGTGTATATAGTATTTGTAGGAGGGAGGGGGTACGCCGAAGGAATGATACTTATCGATTTGATGTCTAAATATGTACGTTAGAGACGTAGTAGTAGTATTTAAACTTTTACTGAGGCTCACCCCTCAGTGAAAAATCTTTGCACCACCACTACGTCGCTGCGCAGGCGCTGCGCAGCCGTATATACGTCTCTGCGTTCGCTCTAGTAGTCTATTAACACAATCCAAATGGAACATTAATAGTAGCTGCCAGGTTCCCGGGCTCCACCGCATGGGGGTGCAGAGGTCGCTTTTATGGAGTCGTCTTTTTAACTGGTCTTGGCGCCAAGGCCTGTGAAAGCTCTGCTGTTTTGACGGCGTCAAGGGTTGAGTATTCGAAGGCCCCCTCTAGCCACAACGTAACGCTGCTGCATCAGTAACAGACGAGATCCTCACTCTCAGCTTGACCATGCGGACAAGACGAGACGGAAAGGACCCCCCATAGGACCGTATGGGTCGGATCTCGATTTTGGTGTTCCTTTTATATAGTTTATATATAACGTAATACTATAAGAAGGAATAGGCATATTACTATTAAGGTAAATTATGGATATAAGCTAAGAATATCGTTATTACTATAATAAGTAAAGAAAATAAGTAGTACAGCTAAAGAAAGGATAAAGATATTAATAAATCTTTATATAAACCTTATAGAATTAGCGAAAAAGGTATAAAAAAGAATATAACGGTACTATTACGCTAAGAGATCTAAGGGACTAGATCTTAAGGAGGGGAATAAAGTATAGCTACTATACAAAATTTTCAAGAGTTAACAACTAAGTAAGAAGTTAGACTATATTAGACTAAGACCTTTTAAAATTATATAGAGGATTTTACTAGTTATATTTAAGTTAAACCTACTAGCTAAAATTAAGATCTACCCTATATAGCATATTATAATACTAAAACTAGTATATAAGAATATTAAACTACTAATCTACGAGGCAGACATATATAGAGGATAAAAAGAAGATAAATAGTAAGTTTTAAGGATTGTTAGTTATAAGGATATTAATAACAAAATATAGTATAAGGTTAAGTGGATAGGCTATAATAAGACTACCTAGGAACTACTATAAAATCTAAAAAATGCTATAGGAAATATATAGGAGTATTAAAGGAAAACAGGTTAGGTAATATTAAGAAGGAGCTAAAGATAAAAGAATTAGTTAAAGGTAATAGATAAGCTAGGTTATCTAAGGGATCTACTACTAGTATATTAGTTATTTCCACCTCTACTTAACTAGAACCCTTTTTAGCCTCCTTAGCCTTAAGTTTAGATAGACCTTACTCTACTAAGTAAAGCTCTTTTAAGCATACCTTTTTACAGACCTTTACTAGACGGCTTAGGCGAGTATAAGTATCTAGTTAAGCTTTTAGAGCCCAGGACGCCTTATTAAAACGACACTAAACTTTAGTAAGGGCCTTAGCTAGCTTACTCTTTAGTTTTTTAGCTGCTATTAATACGCGTAACCCTAGAATAGATTAAATAAGGAACTAAACAGTTATAAAAAATAATAAGACGTGTATATTTAGCGTTAGAGATAAATTAAACATTATAGGACGATCGCATATTCGCTTATATACATTTAGCATAGGAAAAAGGTTAGCAACTAGATGGAGCTATAATCGCAATATATACTAACTTCTTCTCTATATAACAAGAATAAGATAATATAACTTTACTAAGTAATAGAATAAACGTTACTAGCTAGTTATAATAATTAGATATAGAAGATTTAATAAAAGGTATTAGGAATAATAAAGGTTATTAAGTTAAAGATAGAAATGCTATACCTCTAATAAACAACTTAGAGATAGGAGATATCTTTAAGGACAAAAATTAAGAGGGGGGGGATAGTGTTACGGACCTTATATTAGCAATAGTATAACTACTAAGAGTAGATATAAATAGGTTAGTTAAGATAATACGGGAGGCGCTAGAACCGATTAAGCTATAGGATAAAAGGTAGTTAAGTTACATAGCTAGTTATATTATAAGTTTAGAATATAAAAACGTAGGAACGTGGGAACGTAACGTACTAACGTACTAATGTACTAACGTACTAAACCCTTTACTATAGGGAGGAGTTATATATTTAAGGACGTACGGTCTTTATAGATAGTTTCTCTTCTTTATAGTAAATCTTAGAATATAATTAGAGTTAATCTGTTAGGTAACTACTCTACTAGTTATTATTACGTTATTGACTTCCTATTTACCTCTATACCTAGCCCATTAATAAGTCTACCGTAGTATTTCCTATAAGGCTTCGTTACACTAGGGATAGAAAATCCTAATTAGCCTATTTAATAATAGAATTAGTAAAACTCTATACTGCTACCTAACGCGAAAATATAACACGTAATAAGTTATAAGTCTTAACTAAAATTAAATTATTTAGACCTTCGGCTAAAAGGGGGGGTACTATAACGGGACTAGCCCAGTTATAGTAAGAATATCTTAGTAAAACACTTAATAGATAAATTCTAACGCTTTAACCAAATTCTACTAGATTAATTAAATTTTACTAAAGCCCGTTAAAGACCGCATGCGTATATATATACGCATTGACCACTAAGCCCCTAACTATTTAATTATATAATTCTCTTATTATTCTCTTCTCTTCTTTACGCAACGTCTTGTTCTTAGTGAGAGCTATATACCCTTAGATTTAGATAAAATTTATATTATTCCTTTAAATCTTCCCCGAAGTCTTTTCGCGCCCTTATAATAACTATTTTATAAATTTACCTTTATATTAATAGACAAAGGCAATATAATATCCCCTTCCTTATTATAGACCTAGGAAGCTATAATATAATTTTAAGGAGAAAATAGCTAGCCTATTTAGGCTTATAGCTTAATATATACAGTAGATGGCTTATTTAGCCTAAAACTTTACCCTTAACCCCTTCCTTTATAAAAGAAATTAGTATTATAATAGAGAACCTTATATAGCCCTAGATTAATACTATCTACTAAGCCGATGCTATACGTAGGGATTAGGCCTTTAAGAAAGATATATAGCTTAATATATAACGGATCTATATACTATATCGTCTCCAGATTACCTATATTATGCTACCTGCATTAAAGACTTAGGAAGTTAATAGTAACCTAAAAAAGCCCCCTATAGAGAGCTTAGGCCTAATATACCCATAAAGAATAGTAAGGGATATTAGACATTATACTAAACTAATAGATTAGAGGGATAACTTACGAAAGATAAAGTAGGAGCTAAGAAAGATTATAAACCCTAAACTATAAAATACGGTTTAGTAAATAGCTATAAGGAAACCTACGGACCTCCTACCAGTTAATATCTACTATATTAGCGCCGTAGGATTCTACCGGAACTTAGTCTAGCCTAATACTATTGCTTTTATAACTAGCTTATATAAAATTAACTAAATACTTAAGGAAAAGGAAAGCGAACTTAGTAGATAGAAAGGTAAGCTTATAAATAAGGAGCTAGTAGAATAGAAACTACCCTATTAACACTGGAAGTTTAGAAATATATTCTCTAAGGTAGCGTTTAATAGACTCCCGCCTTACTAACTATATAACTATAAAATTAAGATAAAGCTAGATAAGGATAATACTCTTAGCTTTAGCCCCCTTTACTAGCAGTGTACTACTAAATTATAGGCTATAAAGTAGTAAAGTGCTAAAAAGAATCTTAGAAAAGGAAAGAAGGTAAGATCTATGTTTACTAAAGGCCTTAGGCATTCTCTTATTTTTATTAAGGTCGGAATTTCCCTAAAAAAAAGTTAGTTTTATTAAAATATATAAGAAAAAAACTAGATTTCTTACTTCCTAAAGCCCTTTCTTTATACACTAAAGCTCTAAAATAGATTCCTAGGTAAAGTAAGAAATTATATTACTATTATCGGAATTTTTAATAATATACTTTGTAGTTATAGCCATAAGGAAGTATATTACGTTCCTTAGTACTATTAATTACCTTTTTAGATATACGCTAAAAAATATTAAATTCGTTATTTTTTATCTAAAATATAGCGAAAAACTTACTATATTTTAGACGTAGTAGGTATAGCATCTAGGATCTACGTCCTTATGTCCCTAGAAGCCAGCCCTAAAATATTAAAAAAAAAAACAAAAAAAAATATAATCTTTCTCACCTTAATTTCTCCTTAAGGTCTTTATCTTATTGCTCCTAAATAGAATTAGCATATTCTTAGAGCCACTAAGAAAAAAATATACCTTTAAGGGCTTTCCTAATAACTATCTTTTATTATATGCCGCCTTTTTAGCAGCAGCAATTATAGTAGTATTAGTAGATCTAATACCCAAAATTTAAAATAATTCTTAGAAAAAATAAGAAAAAATATTAGTAAATAAAGTAATAGGCTATATATTAAATAATTCTTCCTAGTAAGAAAGGAAGCTTAGGATGTTAGAAAATCTAATAATTAAGTAATCGCTAAGGTAGAAAACCGAGAAAAAATTTCCTAAAAGGTTTTAAAATTTTAAAACGTTAATTTAAAGCTAATATGTTAGAATAACCGAGAAATTAATTTCCTAAAAAATTTTAAAAATTTAAATCGTTAATTTAAAGCTAATATATTAAAATAACTAAGAAACTAATAAGCGGTATAATATAAAACCGAGAAAAGAAAAAATAGATCTTTATAAATTTAAAAATATTATTCTAGAGGCCTTTTTTTTTAAAAAATACATAAAAATTATATGACTTAAAAAATCACTTACTTAGTGTCACAGCGACTCAGTCAATCGAGGCACGAGCGCCGTAGAACGTATGCAAGCCTGTACAATTGGTAGTCTATTGACCCGGATATCAAGATGAGGAGCAGAAGAAGGTCGTGGAAAGGACACGTCTATATACATGGAGCCAAGACGTAAGCGAACCCCCCTGACTAGGCCTTATCCAGGTTACGCGCGTCAGTGCCGTAACACTTAGAAAGTATGTTGGATGCTCTATAAGAGCTGTTAGATTAAAAATCTAGTATATAAGTTAGTATATAACGTATATAGCTAGTATAAAGCTCTAGCTTACAGGATATTCGCTTATTAATTAAGCAATAGGGTATTAAAGCTCGACGTGGTTAATTGAGAGTGAAGTTATCTTGGGCGCCAAGACCTCGCGTATACTAAGCCATTTTGGGATTGGCGCCCCGACCGTCCGCGCCTGGACGGGACGGTTACCATCCGAGAAGAAGTACCGATCAAACTTAAATTATGTACCTTTTCGCCCAAAATCGCGTGCGAAGGTACTCGGGGGCGGTCGCTGCGCGACCTCGTGCGGGGTTCGGGCGCGTTATCAGCAGGGGTGGCCCTAACCTCGTATTAACCCGGGTCGTAACCGCGCCAAATCAGCCCCCCCGATATGTAATAGATACAATGAGGCGACATAGTGGGGTTAGGATGATTTGCCTGAGTAGTCTTGGCACCGAAATTAGGACATTTGCTCCCGAGACGGATCCTGCGGATGACGGATTAATAGGATGGAGAAAAAGAAAAGAGAAGATAGTATGTTCGGTTGCTTCGCCTGCACATATGCACATAAACCAGCAAAGAAGCTAAGAGATACCAGTCTATCCTAAGATCAAGATGAGAGATATACTCACGGCTTGGTCGCCGGCGTAACTGATTAAGCCATTTTAATTAATCCTCAACCACAAAATGCTTTGTTCTTTGTTTTCCCGGACTTAAAAAGGCGTGTCTATTCACAACTATGTGGCGAATCTATCGTTTTGAGAAGAATTTTGAGGAAGGAGCATCTTGGCGTTTGGCTCAGCCCGGGGGTGCCTCTTCGCGATATAGCAGTATGTGATTTGTTGCTTCTCTTTGTTGAATTTATCCTTTCCTAGCCAAAGGATTTGGAAGAGCTGCATACGCATGCACCGCCAGCTCCAGTCAGATTTGTGATAAGTGAGTTATCAAATACATGTATCCAGCAAAGCTGCAGATGTAGAATAAGCTGCAGAGAGAGCGGGTCTCAACACCCTGAGATAGATAACGTGTCTCCACAGGAATAGTCCTAAGAACCAACCAAAATTACCACGTGGAGTTGATATTGGTTTTGTTGGGCAGGTGGCTTTGGGCAACTTCATGAGCCAATACATCTCTAACAAGTGGTTCAAGTTCACCCCGCCAAAGCGCAAGGCTCTAGTAAGGAGGGGGGATGCAACGCGCTAGGATCCTCTCAACCTCCAAGGCTCCCGCATTTGAAAGAAAACGGAACGTAACTCGAAAGACTGCGGCTTTTACGAAATATACTTTAGAACGGCCCAGGAAAACGAGGAACTAAGACACAACACTCACACAGCACCTCTCTCCCTGATCCAGAGAATCTACTTTTGAGTATATGGGGCAGTAATCGCACATACACGCCCCTCATCATTCTCCATATTCCTCTCCTTTCGAACTTCACGCATCCTGCTGCCATCGCCACTCCCTAGCTGTACACTAAATCATGGCTTATGGGTCATCACTCTACTATGGAGGAGGATTTATTTCAAGAGAGCAAGCTCCCCTGGTCTACTATGGCCAACATCTGTTGTTTAAGCACGTCTAACGTCGTAAACAGTTGGACTCAGACGGATGACGAAAGTAGAAACTTTAGCCTCTGTGAGGCTTTCGTGAATGTTTCCGGGTTGTCTGGTCCACGTGGATTTTCTGGTGGTCCACGTGGCGGATGGCGTGGACCTGACCCTTCCGTCGACAAGAATATCCAAGAAAGGCAGTGGAACGCAAATGCTCCCGCGTGGAGGATCGCAGTAGAGGGCCTAAGTTTAGAAGGTAAATAAAAATTTTCAGAGTTCTGCTTTAAAATAGTGCTATTCACTTTGCTAACTTTTTTCAAAGCCCACTGCCGGAACGGTTCTTGCCCTGCTTACAACCAAGGCTATATTCTTGTCAAGTGGGGTTATCGCAATGGCGGAGTCTTTGACATCTTCAGGAACGATAGAGACGCGAATTGTCCGATGTGTAATATGTATGTCGAAGTTGAAAACTTCGGCTTCACTAATACTCGCTATAAAGTGGTTGGTTCTAAGAAGGACAACCCTCACGCACCTCTTCAAGACGTCAATACCGACTGGAAGCTTGTTTCTGGCGACTATTACACCACTTTCTTGGACGACCCAAACAGTTTGGTTAACTGGGGTCAGCTCAGAATTGAGGTTCAAAGACCCTAAGCAGGTTTTATTCTAGCTCTATCCGTGCCATGTCCCACTTTCGGGGATAATGTAGATCGAAATTTCATTTTCGTCAATGCGACCTACCGTACGCGGGTGCTCGTTAGTCTAATGGAATTCACATGCAAACAGCGCGTCCAATGGGCCGTACTACTAGTAGGACAGTCCCAATCTCTACAGTTGACAGCTAACGTACGTAGGCGTTTTGGCAGTCGTATAGTAAGTAGTTCTCGCCTAATTATATACGCGTAATACGATCATATCCTTAGTGGTGAAGAAGGCATTTTAGTAGCTTTTTTTTAGAGAGAAATTGCAGGCGCGGAGGTGCTTGTTTAGATAGCTAATCGAGGTGGTGTCAGTGATCTTCTTGGACTGGGTTAATTCTGGAGCTCCGTGGCGGAGCCGTCTTTGGATTAGAGTGGATCCTGTCAATCTGGTTGGATGGATGGAGTGGATTTAAAGCTGCGGAGCTCTTAGAGCTCCAATTCTCTAACCCAATTCGGTAGGTGTCACATAAGGATAGAGCCAATCAGCGACGTCAACAATAAGATCCGATTTTAATTGGGTGTACGAGCTATATACAATTGTAGTTCCTCCTGCCCCTGTCGTCATCGTCGTCGTCGTCGTCGTCGTCGTCGCTTTAATTAATTTATCCTTATCTTCTTTCTTACTGCCACCATAGATCGATATTTGTTAACTTAATCGCCCCCTGCGTCCAACGACGTGATTCTTACGCCTAAGAGCTTTAACCTAAAAGCTGATGAGTCAAAAGCGTTTAATGAGTTTAAGCTTTATAGAAAGCAATATATTTGGTATAAAGCTCTTACTAAAGCTCCAAAGCACACCAAGCAAAGATCCTTATACATTTGGAAGTGGGGTAAGAATATCCAGTTGAAATCCTCCACGGATCAGCGAACGTTCTTTTACCGCCATATTTGCAAGCAATCGAAGCATAAGCAAGAGCTCTGCGTGGTGTCGTTAGGAAGATTAACAGTCATAGATCACCTTATAAAAGATTACTAATTGGATAAAGTAACGGGCGAGGTTCTCTCCGAGAAGAAAGAGCCAGATTAGCTGATAATTAAGCAGTACCCAGAGGCTAGATCGCTCGATCTAAATCGCAACTTTAAAGGCTTTAAGGCTCTCCTAATTTGATAGATTGCTTGCTGCTATATTGCCTTCCTTTAATTTAAAAACGCCTACTTCCAACAGCTTTTGTTTTATCTCTACCCTAGGCTCCAAAAGTTTCTTCTATAAGTAGGAAAGATAATTCGCGGATAGGTTATACAATCATCTAAACAGCGGAAGGAGTTATTAAGGAAAGAGCTTAAGAGCGCCCGTAGTATGATATCGATTTCCTTTAGGGGTTGTTCGGTTGCACCTCCGTTACGAATATGGAGGCTCCATATTGTAACGGAACCGGAGCTCAAATGTGAAAATGAGGGTGTTGTTCGGTAGATCTGACACCGTTTGAATATGGAGCTCCTCCATATCGGTAAGCGCGTCAAATTTGCAAGCTATACTATATACGGTAGTTGAAATGAGGTTCTTAGCACCGTTTCAATATGTAGCCTTCGAGCTCCCGTTCCATATTCCGTTACAATCTGGAGCTCTTGTATGCACGACTTCTTGTAATATAGCAACTCCACATAACCCGATCGCGATACTGCTGTCGCATTTACATGCCTTATATAATATTATTATCCTAACCTTCGTGATCGCGATAAGCTTATTTTAGGGCGTCGCAGGCGTCGCAGGCATTGCTGTAGCTCTACTGCGGCTCCTGCGGGAGGTGGGCAAAGGTGTAGAAAGCGTTAATCGCAGAGAGGGCGTTGGCCAAGGAGGAAGCTCCGTTATTACACTAAAGTAGGGAGTCGTGATAGAGGCCTAGTGGTAAAGAGGGGCCCACTCGAATCGCTCACCGACATTAATCATGCATTGTACGAAGTCAAATCTGGGACCTCGTCTGGAGCCACCGAACAATCGCCTTTATTACAGATTTAAACGAGCCACGGCGGTAGCCGCCACTAATTACAGAACGGGCGACACTAAAAGGCGCACGGATTGAACAGTTATGAGATGGAGCCGATTTGCAACCGAACATACCCTTAACTTATGGATGTCACCAAATGCGCACACAATTATTGGGGTAGTGGGCCATTTTGTTAACAAAGACGGTAGGCGTCGCCACGTTATTCTCGGGCTTTGTAAAATTATAGGTAAGCATACTGGTGAGAATATGGCGGGCGTCCTTATCAGGGTTGTAAACGATCAAACTGATTGCAATCAGATATGATTATCGATTGGATTGTGATTGGATTGTCGGTTCGCAATCCGATTGTAATCCGATTCCAAATATCAGATTAGCGGCTTGGCATTCCCACATTAATAATTATAAGCTAAAGCTCTCCTTTTATATCGTATGAAAAAATGAGCTCTGAAGCAGATTTATCCCAGATTACGAATACTCTTTAATTAATTAAGCTTTCTTCTTAGAATAAGGGGAAATATTAAAGCCTAATCCTTTTATATACCCGAGAACCATATAAATATAAGCCAGCGCAAGATAAAAACGGGAAAAAAATCTATTACTGCAAGTCTACAGACTGCAAGTATAGTATAATAGTTACTACGAATTTCCAGAGGTATCTTAAATGAAATTACTTAATTAATATTAGCCTCTTAAGAATAAGTTGTACGAAGACTAAAGCAAATGCTATACTTAAGGATCTTTGGGGGTAGGCTGGATCTAAAAGCGATCTATTGGAGTTTAAATCTATTATTTTAAGGTCCTCTCTTAATCGCGAAGTCATTAATTAAGCCCTTATTAATTTAATTATTGTACGAAACCTTCCATTTAATACGGTTAAATGGCCAGAATTCCATACTTTCTATTAGGCTTTAAATTAGAAGTCCTAGAGCTTTATAGCAGCTTATAGAGATATCAGCCAGAAGATTAAACAGTTATTTAATTCTTAAAAGGATGTTATATAAAAAAAACTTCAGTTAGCGATTTTAAATATTTATCTCTCTATTAATGTCTAAACCTCTCTAAATAACTACTCTCTCCTTACTATTTGCTCCCATTTTATTAATACTTAAAAGTAAAGAGCGCGGGCTCTTTTTACTTTACGGCCAATTATAAACTATAGTAGAGAAGAATAGTAAAATACCCTTCTTTTAGTGCTACTGGATTATGGTATCGTATAAAAGATTAGGGCTATTATTAGTAATAATTCTTTAACAAATAATACGCTGTATTGTACGATATCTAATTTCCTACTAGAGAATAAAGATATTTAATAGAATCCTATCTACTAATAAATTTAATACTAAGGACATGTTATTAACCTTACGGTTAATGCTTTTCTCTTTAGTGCTACTTAGGAGGGAAAGATTAAGGCGTATAAAAGGCTCTTTAAAAAGGGGAGTATAAAGCTAGAGATAATATATAATAAGGCCGCGTAAGAGAATAAAAGGGATATATTCCGCGTAATAGGGGCGCTTGGGCGGTTATATAACATTATTATTTACTCCCGCTCCTTAAGTAATTATATAAAGCAGTTTAAGTTAATTATTGGATAAAGGATTCCTCTTAATAATTATACGAGATAGAATAGCTAGTGGTAAATACTAGAGACTGCAATCTAGTATAAGTCTGGAGTTAACTAGTATATAAAGGCTAATATAGATATACTTTATAAAGACTCTCTTAACCTAGCTAACTGGTCCCTCCTTTGTATAATTAAGAACTTCCTTAGGCCTTTCTATAGCGTAACTATAAAACTTTAAGGGCACAGCTTAAGCCTTAGTGAAGTTCTCTTTATAATGGACGTCCTTATTAAACATATAGAGATATAACAGGCATTAGTAGGTATTAGATTAAACTAAGACCTAAAGCATTGTATTAAACGAGCTTAGAAAAAGTTTAATAAATACTATACTAAAACAGACAGCTCTTCTCTCTACGCTATAGCACTAATTCTTTAGCCTTAGCGTTATACGAAATACATTAAAGAGATATAGAAAAAGGAGTAGTAGAAACCTGCGCTTTAAAAGTTAAAGCAGTTCTAGGAGCAATTCCGAGATTTATATCCCCTTTATACTATATTATACAAGAGGCCTTTACAGTACCAGATAAAGGAAAAGGAGCTAGATGAGTTTAATCTTATTGTAAACAACCTTAAAGAAAGGATTGTTTAACCGTAAAGCCTTAATAAATATAAGGATTACTGCTCTAAAGCTCCGTACGAAATATAGGGCCTAGCTCTTTATTAGTGGACTTAGGAGCCGCAAAGAAAACGATGGCCAAGGCTTTTAATTCTTGCTATAAATATCCTCTCTATTTTAGCTATAAGCGATAATCTAGAGAGAGTTTTTTTAGGCGGCCGTTATATAATAAGCTAGGAAAGAATGAAGATAGGAATAAACAGCCTTAAGAGAATAGAATATTTAAAAAACTGGTATAAAAGTGGGATTTTAAGCGGGGTTATTTAGAGTCTAGTTTACCTTTATTTCTTTATACGGTAAAGGTTCTAGGGGTAGAAATATCTCTTTAATAGGATTAATTATACGGGGTGCCAAGGAATCTGCTATCACGTGCTATGATTGTCAATTAGATTGTGATCGTTAATCAGAATCTCGCAATTACAATAATCCGATTGTGGCTGATTGTGGCTGATTGTTTACAACCCTGGTCCTTATAGATCTATTTCGCGACTATGGGATCGCAGGTAATATTAGGTATTTTATAGCCAATAATACGGAGTTAAACGATACGTGTATTAACGCAATCCTTCGTGCACTGTATCCAAATATATCAGCAAAGCTTCGCAAAGAACGCCAACTATATTACTTTGGCCATATTACGAACCTTCTGATGGTCAGATTCAGGTTCTGTGTCCTTAGACTCAGAAGCTCAACAGATCTAATCTCGATATTATTATTTAAGGTTAGGGTCGCCGTTCTGATGCTCATTATAATTTTTACGAAGCCTCTACTTCGGTGGCCTTCTAGAGCGATTGGGATCCGATCTCCTGCAGGCCTGCGCAAATCTCCGTGAGGCCTGAAAATCAAAATTCTCATCTCTAATTCCGCTCAGCTGGTAGCAGCCATATATTTCGCCCTGCTTCCCTTTTTCTTCCGCCCATTCTAGTATTCGGCGCGGCAAATTCGTCTTCTTGATCTATCGCTTGGGTTCAGTTCAGCCCAAAGGCTCATCTGTATTCAGCGACTCCCCAGATATTTCTTTCCTCATCATCGCTCCCGTCCTCGAGTTCGTTGGGTCTGTATCAGGTCTTGGAGAGACTGCGAGTCTGGCTCTGGCGGCTTTACTGAGATATACCTAAGTGATGATGAAAACTATGGCCCTATCGGTCTATTAGTTTTTATGTCAGTGATGAATTTGAGTCGACGAACTTTTCTACGGTTGCGACCTGTGTAACCGCCCCTGGCCATTTTCGTCTCGTGGCGCCTAAGGGCCCACGGTGTTGGCTTTGTGTCGTATCATCTCCGTTGTTTTCCGCCTGATGTCAACAACAATATTCACTATGCTGATATGGAGCTTACCTGCTGTGAGTTTCAACTCAGTTTGGCGGCCCAATCTCGCTCCGCTGCCTCGGGGAGCTCTAGATGCGCGTTGCGCTCCGTTTCACGTTACTATACCTACCACCGTCGGCGATAGGCAGAACGGGATACAGTCGTGAGCACTGCTGCCAGACGTGTATCTACATCACCGTTCACTGATGTAACTACTATATATCGCTACTCGTACTTCCATTCTATATCTATTCACGAACAATCCGAGCGACAGCATATCCTCCCTCACAGCATCATACCGCCACAACTACGCCTATCTTCTCACACCCCCTGTAAACATCCGAGTTTCTTCCTCGAAGCCTCGCGCAAGGCGAAGACGATAACGAAAAGAAGTTATCACCCTTGCGGGTACTGCCAGCAAAAGTTGTGAATAAGCCTCTCGGATGAGCAAGAGCTTCCTGGGACAGTGAGGGGAGCCTCCACGATCGACAAGACATTTGTAAAGAGAAGAGGAGAAGGGGGGGGATAATAGACCTGTATTTATACCCTAATGCCGAGACGCTAGTACTTAGAGCCTGGTAGAGGGCGCTGGTGTGGGCGCTCTATGAGCTAGATGGCTCGACGCGGAACTCTGGTGATTCAAATGCGACATATCTTGGAGCGTGGAGCTGTAAGCTGCCCAGTCTCAACTTTCTCGATATCCCGAGCGTGTTTGGGATATCAACATGCTGGGCTTCACGTTGTTGTGACTATATATAGCCGCAGAGCCGTGAGTAACACGCACGCCCACCTCAGATTCGTGCTCACAAGCTCTAGGACTTCGTTCTCGAACCGTTAGATTTGGTATGTGTGAGCTCAACAGCTTAATATTAGCTCGTCTCTACATCTCAGTCATACAACTTGCCTTGCGAGGACGGGGACCGAGAATCTGGATTATCATTCGGGGTTTCCAGACGATTGGACTCCTCCTTTTGCCGAGGAACAAACATCACTCCTTGATCCATTTCTCTTCTAACAACGGGCCCTTCTTAAACGGCTCGATCACCTTGAATTCCAATGTAGGCGGAATCTCATCTTGATTCCAGTACACAGTCCCATGCCTCAACCAATGCGCATACGTCCCCGGCACATTATCCGAGCCCTCGTGCTTCCTCCACAACGACCCCAGTGTGTCCCCTAATACCCTCAAAATCAGCCCATGAGCCAGCTTAAACCCAAAACTCTTCCGCAGACACGCCTCGACGATCTCCCTTGCCTGCCTCTGCTCCGCGCTCTCCACCTCACTTTCTTTCGGAAGCGAAAGCGACATGAGATTGAACGCCTTCTGCCCGTCCCACTCAGTAATTTCATTAATGAGCTGCGAACCCACCATATAATCGATGGCGTACACGTGCTCAGCGACGTACTCTGGTCCGTTCCAGCCGTCCTCTTCGTCGACAAGTCCCATGACCATCGTCATCACTTGTGCCTGAATGATATAATCCGTTAACATCCTACTCACTTCCTCCGCCCCAGTCTTCCTCCCCTCCTCCTCAATCGTGAACGACCCCCCCATTAGTGGAACCCCCCTCAACAACGGACTAGCATGCATTCCCTCGGTACTGACCTTGCCGCCATCCGCGGCCCACAACTGCAGCAAAAGCTGGTGAGACCGCGCAAAGAGCGGATTATTCCGGCCAGACGCAAGGAAGTAATTCGTCAGACTGCGCTCCTCGACGCTGCCGGCGTTGTACGAGAGGACTTTGAAACGCGAGGCAGGATTGCCGACCGTCTCGCGCCACAGGCGGTCCAAGTCGCCGATCTGGATCATCCCTACGTCCGCGTACACACCGCCGTACTTAAGCAGGAGCGGCCACCTGACGAGGTCCGACGTGTGCTGGGGCGCGTAGTCGCCGCCGATGTTGCCATCGATGAAGGCACGGGGGAAGGTGCCTGGGTTGGAGATGTCGAGGAAGTTCGCGACGTTGAGGGGCGAGGAGGGCAGGCGGTCGAGGACGCGGATCGTCCAGCCTTGCTTGGAGAATCGTCGGTGCCAGGCGCGGGTGTTGCGCTGTGTGTATGGGTGCATGTGCGTGTAGCCGGTGTGCCAGAAGAACCAGATGTTCTTCTCATCTGAGATGGGCTTGGGGTGAAGGAGATCGTGATCGACTTCAGAATCCGGGCGCAGGTCGAGGAGGTGAGTGGGGATGACGTGGAGCCCTGCTGGGAGTGGGTAGATTTGGGAGTCCATTGTGTGTTATTCAAGTTGGTCTAGAGACGTGTGATGGATGGAGGAGTGGTAACATCAAAGCCAGCGCCTCCAGTTGTTTCAGTGAAGAGGATGAGAACGAGTGATCGGAGAGCTTATTTTGGATAAAGCCTTGTGGGACTTTGAAAGAGGAGGCTGCTGTGACTTGGAACTACTAGCGGAGGATTTTAAGGTATGAGTGCCACTCCGGCAGCACCCCATGTGACAATGTCTTCAACCCGGATCGGCCCGCGAAGGACCTTAATGCTAGAAATTGGGCGGCGAGGCCTAGTTCCGCTTCATCGAATAAGTAAAAAAACGATAGTGGTATTTCACTAGCGCCGAAATTCCTACCTATTCTATACCCTATGTCTTTTCATAATGTTAAACTAGAGTTAAGCCTAATAGGGTCTTCCTTCCCCGCTGATTCGGCTAAGCCCGTTCCCTTGGCTGCAGTTTCACTAACGATTTACTTTATCAAAGGAGCACCTTGACGGCGCATGGGATATGTTTGTCAAATTGCGGATTTTATAAAATCCTCAAGCCACTTGTCAAATAACTTGGTATTGTATCAAGCCAACTAAATTGATGTCGAATCTCACGATTTTATAAAATAAGGCCTCTGGGTTGATAGAATTGATAGAGCTTGGCAAAGCTAGGTGGATTTTGTCAATTCTACTAGCTAGTTCTGGGCTTAGTGAATGTATTAGGGACGTAGAATTTAAACACGATCACGGTACAATTGTGAAGCCTGCTGAGGCATCTTCATGAGGCTCGGCAGCGTCGATTTTAGTGCAGGTAGTGCAAACTGAATGGTTATATATTAGGTTATTTTATCAATTTCGAAAATCGAACCCGAGCGACGTCCGCGGTGCAGTGGTTCGTGATATTCGCCACCACGATCGCAAGGTAAGCTAACCTCCGTTATCCCCCTCGTTTGTCCCCCAGCAACCACGGTATAGTCCGACTTTGAAACGTTTCTTCCGAGTTTGTCCAACAATTTGGACGGGTTAGGGCGTCCGAATCAACGCCGATAAGCTCAATCAGCGACCTGCACGACTCCAAAAAAGAACTATAGCTTATAAGATTGTCTCCCCGGATCCTATCAATTAGAGGTTTCATTTGATCAAATCGTGAAATTTGATATCAATTCAGTCAATTGACAAAGCACCAAGGGATTTGTACAAATGGCTTGAGCATTTCACAAATTGTCGACCGGAATTTGAAGCTATATATTGTCCTAATTGGCGCTGCCAATAGGCCAACAATAAAATCCACAATTTGACGAGTTGTCGGCAACAGGTAACATGGTGTCAAGGGACCCCTGACGATCGTAATCAAATAGACGATTGCGATCTACATTCTGGCCGACAAGGATCCTATGGCACCGTATAGACTAAGGGTGCGTTCAGTTGCAATCTGGAGGTCTCAGATTCAGTTTAGAATCCGTTGATTCAGTGATTTTGCCTGCACAGCCTCAAAAATTTAATGCCCCTCTTATCGCTCGAAGAACGCCAGAATTGCACGCCAAAAGAATGCTAAAAGTTAGCAACTTTTACCGTATAGCTTCTAAACTAAAGGTCTTAGTGTTAGTTGAATATGGTCTAAGTTCCGGATTTTAGATTCAGTTTAATCTGGAGCCTTATGTATAAGCCACAAACACGTGTACGGATTCGGACAAACGCGTCCTTTTCTGCAGGACGAAAGCACGGATCAATGTCAGATTGAAAAAGCTCCAGATTGCAACCGAACACGCCCTAAATTCTTGTCACTAACTTGATGGCTTGTTGACTTACAGTTCAAGGATTGAACCGGTTTCTTCAATTCAAACTTATCCCTACATCTAAGGTTGAATACGTAGATCAATCGAAGCTTAGTTCTGTAGGGCTGCTCGAAGGCGAACTGGTATACATAATGTACACAACTTACTTAAATATAAATCAGCAAAATCCACTCAGCATTAGCTTTTGAGCACGGGGATCCAATATATTGGTCAATATTGATCTACAGGAGGTGTATTTGGGCTTGTCCCCTGACACCCAACACTACAATCCAGATAATACGTTGGTCTTGAGCAGCTGCTCCAAAGACTAATATCCAAATGAACAATTTACTGGACGAGATGAGACTACTTCACGTTTAACCTCGTATTTAAAGGGAAATAAAATCTCTCGAAATACATTAATGGTGTCGCAGCCTTTGTTACTGCACATTTCAGTCCGCCAAATAATCGCTTCCTCTCTTCCTCGCAAAAATGGTTCTAATAAGCATTTACGCCATTTCCGCTATCTTATTTACCTCAGCCCTCGCAGAAGCATCAATCCGCTACATGCCTTTCGGTGCTTCAATAGTCCAAGCCACCTGCTGGCGCGCCTACCTCTGGCAGCATCTCCAATCCACCAACTACACAAATATCGACTTTGTCGGTAGCCTTTCATCTAGCACTCAATGCGGAAGCCCTGCAATAAACTACGACCGCGATCATGAAGGCCACTCTGGCTATCTAGCAATCGACATTGCTGATAAAGGATTGTTGCCTGGGTGGCTGGAGTCTAGTCCGGCAAAGATTATTACAATGCATCTTGGCACGAATGATATTCGGGAAGGGTATGGGACGAAAGCTATTTTGGCGGCGTATAGCACGCTGATTGACCAGATGAGGGCGAGTAATGCGGATATGAAGATTATTGTATGGCTCTCTCATAACTCTCTCCTTGATCTCTAATCGTAGCTTTCGCCTCCGATTGCAGGTTGCTCAGATCATTCCTCTACCAGCGAACGATTCTGCTGTTGTAGACCTGAACGCAGGTATTCCCGCATGGGCAGCATCAAAGAACTCCAGTGTCTCGCCAATCTGGGTTGTCGATCAGTATACAGGGTTTTTGAGCTCGGACCTTAGGGATGATGGCATTCATCCCAATGATAGCGGCGATCATAAAATGGAGGCCAAGTGGTATACGGCGATGTTGCAGGCAATTGGTAGTCTGGGGTAGCATAATTAGGTATACAATTAGAAGGGCAAAAATTAAATGGAGGAGTTACAAACGTTCCTTTTGGGTCATAAATAGAGTTTTGGAAGTACAAAAAGCCCAAGGACATCCAGCGCAGCTTAAAGTGGCTTACGCGCTAATTGGCTCTGGCTTATGTGGCTTATGCGCTAGCGGACGGTTCGCTCCTTTCAAAGTGCCTCTATAATCTTATCTTCACACTTCGATGCCCTAGACAGCGCGCGAAAGATAGGGAACAATTGTCAGCAAGCATTTCGAGGATTTCGAAGCATTGGAAATGCCCGCTCGGATATTGGAAACCCTCCGTTGAACGAAGCCGAGTGGAAATCTTTAAATGTAGTTTCAAAGATCTACACTGCTCATAGACAACTTGACGCATGGCTTTTACTAGATATCTGCCAAGATGTCAAACACTGTAACCGACTACCGAGGCTCGCATTACCTTATGACTCACCACCCGTCTCTTGACATCGTATGTCTCACTACCTATGTCTCACTACCTATTTCCATTACCTATTGCCGACTGTAAGCACTATCTACCTCGGCAATTGTGCATCATCGTCATCATCCTTTTGTTACCCACTTCGTGTATATATAGACGCTTTGGGGCTACATTTACAATCAAGTTGCTCGTTCAATTCCCACACACTGCAAAAGCTTACAAACACTCCTGTTGGCCCAGATATGTTTCATAGACCCTTCCAGCTCCCCAAGGGCATACACCGCGACGTATGACACCATCAATTGAAGTAACCCAAATCTGAGAGCGATTGGAAAGGTTGTCGTTATTACCGGAGCTGGTGGCGGCCTTGGATACGTATGTTTGGTGTCTATATATTTGCCTGCGAGCCATACGAATCCCGCGGCTAATCGGAGTTGAACGCCAGAATATTGCTTCGGCCTGGTCAACGGCTGGTGCCAAGGGTATTGTGCTGGTCGGTTGTAATATAGGAAAACTCGAGGAGACGGTAAAGGCTCTTAAAGTTCCGAGCTTTGTGGTATCAAGCAATGTCACCCCCGAGTCCGGTGTCGAGTCTATCTTTGAGAAAGCGGTCGCGGAATTCGGCAAGCTAGATGTGCTCATTAATGCTACGGGACAACGAATTAGGGGGTGATGACGGGCGAAGTTGAGCCGGCCCAATGGGGGGTTAATTTTATGGTAACTACGCAATAGTAAGAATGGCTTATGTTGACGCAAAAGCAGGAGTCGCACGTGAAGGGTACCTATCCCTTCGCACGTTGGAGTCCTACACTTAGCGCCAAGCCTAGGAACATCGTGCCCAGCTGTACACACGGGCGCCCAATACGCGCCTCTTATTGGCCAGACCCTTATCGATACCGTAGGACGCAAACCAACGTGCGAAGGGATAACATGGTCCACTACTTCATCAAGGCTATAGGCGGAAGGGCGGTGTCATCAGCATCGTCAATCTTGGTGCGTCGTTCCTTGCTCGAGGGATATCTTCGTCCTTGTCGAGCAAGTTGACCATCTTCGAATTGGGCGAATGTCTCCATCTTGGTGAGCGTTACTTCAAGTATTAGTATGTGCGGTGCAGAGTTTCTAACGCTCCGTGAAGAACATCCAAACCTCCGCATCTTCTCGATCTACCCGGGTATAGTTGAGGCAGAAGGTGGCCGTGGTATGGTGGCCCACCTTCACTCCTTTCGCGAAGGACAAGGGGCTGCTCACTAGCGGTGTGACATTGCATCTGCAAAAGCCGAAAGCAGATCACTTGCGCGGTGGTTTCTTGAGCGTCAATTGGGATGTTGTTGAGCCAGACGAGCATAAAGGTGAAGTCGTTGACAAAAAGCTGTTGGAGCTCCCCTTTCTGAATGCGATATTTAGTCCTTCAGGGTATTCTTGGTCGAAGGTTAGGCAATGATTCATCGAAAAGCTTCAGTGGAAGTCTGGTTGTTACATCCTGCATTGCTCGTATTGCAATGCTTCATTAAGAGTAGATATAGTTAGCGTGATAAATGATGTGATTTGGTGTCATTTTGAGTTTTCTCGGCTGGAAGCTCCTTCTTTCCCCGTGACGGAGTGAAAATCAACCGGCTTCTGATAGTAGGCGTTGTCAATATCAGCTGTCAACCTAATCAATCGTGATAGTGGAAGAAGCGCGAGCTAGTCTATATCCCTTCCCCGGGGATGTTCTAATGAAGGGTGTTAGAAGAAATGTGGAGAGACCAAAGAGGCTTTTGTGATTGAACCAAGGAACTCTGCCTATACACACCGCTCTGAACTTTGGCATATCGCCAGTCACTTGACAAATGGCAGAATTTTATTGACAACACCGAAACTATGGAAATACGCCTTGCTTGTGCATCTTGAAGCCATCTTAAAGGCGCTGGAGTTTGATATTCAATATTGTTGGGAGTCTCAGCATGTATTCGTAGGCAGGTCCATCAGGCACCGGGATACGTGGCAAGGATGCTCAAGAGTATCTCTCAAGCCGTATATGCAAGCATTTCCAATGTAAGGCAAGATCGAATGCATGCTTCGATCGCAGCAGCATCCCATCTTCGCGCGAGAGAACCTGGACTCTTCGGATGGAAGAGTTCGAGATAATGTTCACGAAGCCGGGAACAGAGAGGTACATCCAGACATCAGAAGAGGAAGAGTGATTCGGGAATAGGGTGTTGACAGTATATCCACACCGCTGGTCGCCATCGATGGATGGAGGGAGGCTGCAGGTGACTCATGAATGGGGAGTTGTGAATAAATATCGCTATCTTTTCTAGCGACTAGTCGCATCCGTGCGGAGTGCCGTCGCATCCATACTCTGTGGTCAATTGCAATTGGGGGTTTTTCGCTGCAGGAGTCGAAGTACATAGCTTCTTCTCTTGAGCCGCCAGGACAGAAGACAGCTATCACATGGAATTTCAGCGAGGCTCGCAGCTTTGTGTGCGTTGGCGGATTTTATCGCATTTCGTCGCGTCTTGTCGCTTGCTTGCCTCGCTCTTCTTTTACCTAACCCAACCCCCCCTCCTTCCGCCCGTCAATCGGCAGCCTGCTCGCACCCCACCAACCAAGATTGGCTTTCTCGCGCCGATAGCGGTCTGAGGCAAGGGATTTCAACGACACCCAAAATGCTCTCTATGTCCCCGACGACTCCGGGGACTGCTGGGCATCAAGGATTGTCCTATGGGAACAGCCCCGCTAGTACCCGTTCGCAGGGCTTCAAGCGCCAGAACGACAGCGACGACGACCATGACAATGGTAGCCACGAACCGCGCTCGGCCAAAGCAGTACGGCAAGCTGCCGTTAAGCGTGCATGCAACGAGTGCAGACAACAGAAGGTAATTAATTCCCGAGGGCCTCTGTCATACGCCAATTCAACCTGTCCAAAACCACTTCCAGTCCATCCATACATCGCTGACTCTTCTTCGTACAGCTCCGTTGCAATGTCCAACAAGACCCCTTTCAAGCCTGCTCACGATGCTCCAAGCACAAACTCACATGCGTCATCGAGCCCAATTTCAAGCGCATTGGCAAACGGAGTCGGAATGCCGAGATGGAGAGGGAGATGGCAGAACTGAGGGCGCGCCTGGAGCGATACGAACGACAGGGTGCAGTTGCGCAACCCACACTAAGCACCCCGCTTGCAACCTCAGAAACCGGTATATACTCTGGCGGATTCCATGAGGAGGAAGAATATCTAGGATCCCATCAGGCCATTGCCTCGCTCCTTGACTTGCGCAGCGGATCTCCCAATACGATGAAATTTCAAGGATTAGAAAATGTCATCCTCGCACCTGATCGTATCGATGAACTCTTCACGGAGTTTTTCCAAAAATACCATCCATTCCTACCCTTTTTAGACCCTACAGAACCACCTGAGGACTACTGTAAAGATTCGCGCCTCCTATTCTGGACTATAATCAGTATTGCTGCCCGCCATTTCCATCCAGACCCCGTTCTGCTAGACAAACTGAAGGAGCCCTTAAACAAACTAATATGGCAGACAGTGGCAAAGATACCCCAGAATCACTACGTAGTAAAAGCCTTCTGTCTTCTCTGTACATGGCCGCTACCCACAAGCCGGACCTCTACGGATCCAACCTTCATGCTGTGTGGACTCATGATGCAGATCGCCATGCAGATTGGCCTTCATCAGCCCACCCATCCTCAGGACTTCTCACGGTTGAAGCTCCTTCTGAGACGCGAGGATATCGACGATAGGCTCAGAACGTGGGCTGTCTGTAACATCGTTGCTCAGACGTGAGTTTGTCTTACTCCCATATATCATCCCACTAATGATTATACAGTGTCTCTACTGGCTATGGCCAGCCCGCGGCCACACTATATGATTCTACGCTTGACTTCAGGACGGACGATGAGCAGCACATGAAACGCATGCCCCCCGAGCTCTTTGCTCGACTCCGCCAAGAAATGGCCGCGAGCCGGATCACGAAGTTACTCTACACCTCCAATGGCACTCATCAGCCCGATAAACCTTTCTACAATAGTAGTATGGGCACATTATATGCGAATCTGGAGGCTGGCCGCCTCCACGAAGAGCAAGGGCAGTTTGAAGGGGGTGCTACTGGTGAGTCTCAGGCTATACCCCACATTTTGGGAGCGGACCCTTAAACCCTCGTTATTAAGGAGGACGTCAACAACTCATACTCATTTACACTACTAACTTCGTCGCTTCAAGAAATGGAGGCCCTTAATTACCGTGCTGTTCTCCTCCACCTCCGCCTCTACGCCTTCTTCGACACCACCTCACCCACCAGCGGACGCTCAGACCTCCTTGACCTGTATTTCGCAGCGACCGCCTTTTTAGATCGTGCATTCGCCATTGAAGAAACCGGCCGTCTCCCTCATGTTCCGAATTACATCATGCAAATGATCCTAGCGGCGGGTTTCACGCTGCTAAAACTCCTCAACTCCGACTTCGCACCCCGACTCCCCGCCACCGAAGAGGGCCGCCGCTACTTCCTGCGCACCGTCAACGCGGTCCGCTCGACCAGCGTCATGCCGAACGACCTCCCCGTGCGCCTCGCCGAGGTGCTCGCCCAACTCTGGAAAGCCAGCGGCGGCGGTAGCGTCAAGTTCCACAGCACATCGCAGTCTCCCGGCATCGGTTCGTCGACGCTACCCAATATGTTCGCGACGCAACCGCAGCCGCAGCCGCCGCGGCGCGGCAGCGAGGGCATGCTGCAGGACCCGCTGCGCCTCATGGTGCGCAGTCGCATGAGCATGAGCGTCGTCTTCGACAGCGTGTGGCGCTGGCGCGAGACGCAGGTCAACGGCGCCGCGGAGCACCTCGACACCACCGTCGTCAACAACCCCACTAACCCGGACAGCAGCTCCAACTCGACGCCGCCCCCCGGCGCGGTTATGGAGAGCGTGGCCGGTATGACTAACGCGCTCTATCAAAATCTAGGGTCCCTCAGCATGCCGCTCCCCATGGCGAATGGGCTGGCTAGCGCGAACAGCTATGAGTTCTTCGATCCGGTGAGCTGGATGCTGGATGTGCAGCCGGATTGGAACGCGTACGGCACGTTTGGGAACGAGTTCGGCGCGTAACTTCCACGAGACGAAATAATATTTTGAGCGGCTTCAGCACACCGAAAGGTAGATTGGCTTCGGGATATTTCGGTATGTGATAGTATACAAGACTGGTGATCTTGGCAGATGGTATAGTATGGCATATTTTTTCGCAGGGAGAGTATACACGACTTATGAATTTCACGCTTTTGCATCAGGACTGAATGGCCGTGGGATAGGGGGTTCCTGTTTTTATGGTGGGTGGGAAGGGGTCTGCATTTCCTGGCGTTGGCGGCATACCCTGAAACACGGACCCGTGTGCTTTTCAGCGTGGTGTTTGAGGCGTATTTAGTCTTGTTAAAGGTTATATATTCGGGAGTGTAGGTAGGAGTGTTAGGTGAATTTGATTCGTCGCATTTAGACTGCGTACGCTCGTGTGTAGGTGAAATGGTTGGTGAGGAGTGGTTGGATACTTTCGCACGAAAATCGCTCTGGGCTTGTTCTTTAGGCGCGAATCACGAAGGTCGATTTGGGCGCTACGACTTGCCCGTAACTTCAGTGAATAAGGAAAATATAAGTCTCCAGTTATTATCGCCCCAACATAAACAAAAAATTAACCCAAGCGTATAAAGAGGTATGTTTTCTACCTAAATGACGATTATACCAACCGCTTACCTCAGTGGACTCATACTAAGAAATCGATTGCGCTGGCGCGCTAAACTCCTTCGGATATTTGATCGATTTCTTGGTCTGAGGGACTTTGGCGAGATTTGTATGGAAGCATAAGCTTTTTTTATAAGGAAAACTGTAACGGAATCCCCGGGAGGTACATATCCGATGAGACGGTAGGAGGTTTCATCTATGTCCCATCTATGTTCCAGAAGACACAGTCAGACAGGTTAGGGGCGAAAGGTTTTACTAGCGTCTTAGAAGAAATATATAGGAAGCTGGTTCCCCTCTAGAGAAGAACTAGCAATTAGTCTCTAAATAGAAGTGGTTAAAAGCATTTGTCCTTTAATATATAAAAACTTATTTTACCTTCTACTTACCTCTAACGTACCTTTAACTTACCTTCTACTTACTAGTAACACTATTAATTAGATAATTATACGTTCCGGTTAAGCTAGTCTTTTATAATTTTAATTGCTTATAATCCGTTAGGAATATACGGCTATTAATTAATAATAATAGACTATACTCCTATACCCTATAAAGCAACGCCCTTACTATAGGAGGCTTAGAGAGTCTCCTTAGAGGAGCGCATTCCCTCTACTTATAAAAGGGTAGACTAGGAAGCTATAGCTGGTCCATCTAGCTTTATAAGACCCTTAAAAACGATTACTGCTAAGAAGTTATTAGAGCGATCGCTACGCAAGACCCTATAAAAAACAAAAGAGTTAAAGATACGATTAAGATAAGTATATTAGGACTACTAAGAACAATTATAAGGACAGTTAGGAGAAGTATAGACACCCTAGATATAAAGCGGACTTAAAGGGGCAATACTACACTACGCTATAACGTTAAAAAAACCTAGATTTTGTATAAAGGAACCTAATAAGTATAATAGTAATAGTCTCTAGAACTATAATTGTTTTATCTATTAATGCGAAACTAAGTTTTAGCTAGATCCGAAATATTACTCTAATAAGTATAATTAGATACTAATTACTTCTACCTTTCTATATAGCACTATTAAGAGTTTATAAATACGCTATAAGAAGAAACTTACTATACCCCTTAAATTTAGCGAACTTAAGACCTAGTTAGTTAATTAGGTCTAAGACCTTACTAATTAAGGGATAGATTATAACTAGTAATACTATAACGCTAAATAGTAAAAAGGCTAGAGTGTGGTCTAGTTTATAAACTACTTAAAAGAGCTAGAAGATAATATACCCTACTTAAACCTATAGGATAATGTTATATAACTTTACTAGCTACTTACTAAGCTACGACCTAAGATTTAATAGGCTATTTAGGAGAAGGGCGAAATTCCTACCTTTTAAGAAAAGCTTATCTCTAAAGCTATTTAGATTAAGAATGCTAAAAGAGACTATCTAGGCAAGTGAAAGGAATAAGACGCTAATGATAAAGAGCGTAGAACTAGACCTAGCTTTAATAATAGGGTAGATTCCGACTTAACCGCTTTATAGAAGGATAACGCGAGTAGGCCTTATAGCCCTAGAGTAACGCTAGTTAACCCTAAAATAATAATAGGCAGAGACTTAATCTATAAGAGGGGAACTAGGAGATATATACCTATTATAACTGCGGTAAGAAGGGCTATATAAGCCGCTTCTGCTAGTAGAAGAAGTAAGAGTCGGCCTAATTAGGAAAAGAGACAGCCTAGTAGATCTTTACTCCCTTATACTAGGCTAGTAAGAGAAGGAGGGAGTAAACTACTATATAGTTATTCCTGTCTCTATTTTAAGTTAATAATAAATAGGTAATATAAGACTGCCTTATATATAGCGGCGTAAGTATAGGGTTTATTTCTTAATTACTAGTAAAAGAATTAGATTTAGACCTTAGCGGCTTATAGGTACGCACCGTTTAAAGTATTAGAGGCTACTAGATTCCGTACTATAGGGAATAAACGTTTTCTATTACTAGCTAGGACTATAACGGTCTATAGGATATGTAGGAGATACGCTTCTGTATTATAGAAATTAAGGGGTATAACCTTATTTTAGGATACCCATAGCTTTACTAAGTTAATCTAGATATTAATTAGCCTTTAGCCTTATATTAACACCGGAAGTCTTAATCGGGTATTATAGTTAAGGATTAAGAGACTTTCCTAAGCTATATATAAGAAGAAGGGTAGGTATATACTATATATACTACTTTTAACCCCAAGAATAAAGATACAGGGTATTTATTTTTAGATGTTTGGCTATATATAGTTAAGGAACTAGAGATTCTATAGGAATATATAGACCTAGAAGAGATTTCTAATAAAGAGGCTATACAGACCTTACTTAACCCTATATTGGTTAAGCATAAGATAGATATAGGGGATAAGCAACCTTCTTTTAGACTACTATATAACTTATTAGAAAACGAACTGGCCGTATTACATTAGTATATAGTGGATAATCTTTAAAAAGAATAGATTTGGCCCTCTACAAGCCTAATAGGGGCACTAATTATATTTATACTAAAAAAGAACAGAACCCTTCGCCTCTGTGTTAACTATTAGGCGCTTAATAGGATTACTATAAAGAATTACTACCTGCTACCCTTAATAGGGGAGCTTATTAATAGGCTGTTGGGCGTAAAGATATTTATAAAACTAGATTTAAAAGATATATACTATTAAATCCGGATTAAAGCCGGCGATAAGTAGAAAACGGCGTTCCAAATATAGTACGGCCACTTTAAGTACCTAGTGATGCTATTTAGGCTTACTAACACACTAGTAATATTTTAGGCCTATATTAATAAGGTATTATTAGGCCTGTTAGATATAATATATATAGTCTATCTTAATAATATTATAGTCTACTCTAATAACTACGAAGCATATACGTACTACGTGCGAACAGTACTTAAAAGACTACGGGAATATAAGCTCTATATAAACCTAAAAAAAATGCTTATTTTATATTACTAGCATTAATTTTTTAGGCTTTATTATTAGCGTTAACGAAGTATTAATAGAGAAAAGCTAGGTAGACGCTATTAGGAAATAGCTATACCCTATAACATTTAGAGAAGTATAGGTTTTTTTAGGTACAGCGAACTTCTACTAAAGGTTTATTATTTACTATTTACGAGTAATACTTTTAATTACTAATCTACTAAAAGGATCTAAGAATGGCAAGAAGTTAGGACCCTTTATATTTAAGGAAGCTGCTAAGTAGGCAATAAACCGGTTAAAGGATTTATTTACGTTAGCGCCTATCCTAATATACTTCTGCTAGGAACTACGTATATACCTTAAAACAGATATATCCGGCTTTACCCTAGGGGTAATTATATCTTAATTAAAAGACGGAGAATAGTATTCTATGGCGTTTTAGTTAAGGAAAATAACCCCTATAAAGTAGCGTTATATAACGCATAACTAGGAGCTACTCGTAATAATTATAGTAATAAAGCACTGGCGATATTGTTATATAGGAAGTAATTATCCTATTAAAGTCCTTATAGACTATAATAACCTAAAATACTTTATAACTATAAAGGTATTAAGTAGTCGATAAGTAAGATAGGTAGAGGCACTATTATAGTACGACTTTAAAATTACATACCGTCTAAGAAAGATAAATCCTGCTAATAGGTTATTAAGACGTCTAGATTATAAGATAGGGAGAATCTAGGACAGTATAGGGGAAATAATCCCTATATTATAAAATTTGCTTAGGAAGAAAGAAGACTCTTTCCCTAAAACTATAAAATTTTATATAGTGGGGCAGAGGTCCTAGTAATATAGCTATAAAGCGATATAATTATAGAGCCGTAGAATATAGTTATAGACTAGGTTATAGACTAAGTAGATATTATAAAGTTAGCGTATTTTAGAATTAGCGAGAATTCTATAAGATATGCTAGAGGTATTATAGTACCTTTAACTTGACGGCGTATTAGCTGCAAGTTTTTAGATTTAAAGGGGATAGGCGAGATACCTATCTACAGCGTAGCATATTATATAATAGTAGGAGAATCTGCTAGCACTAATGGTTTAAAACATCTTATACTATACCTTAAGTTTATAATAGCGGCAGGCGAAACGGAAGTAAGCGATCTATATAAAACATTTTTAGATCTTCTTCTTTAAGCTTAATAAAGGGACGCCTTCGCCTTTAGGGAGAGGTAGAAAGATATAGTAGAGACTAACTTAGCTAGAGTTACTAAGAAGCTATAGTAGCAAGACTAAAAGGGTCTATTGCGCTTTAAGGGTGCTGTATATATCCTAAAGAACTAAGCAATTTAAGATAAAATTCTAAAGGTCTTCTATAATAACCCTTTTAGGGGTCACTACGGTGCTAACAGAACCCTTAAGGCCGTTTAAAGGAAATACTTTTAGGACGGAATATTTAAAGAGGTTAAGGACTATATATTAAGGTGTAATATATACTAAAGGATATAGATATTTAGGCATTGCCTATATAGTAAGTTATTAGTACTTTCTATTCCGCAGGGACCTATATTAGAATTAACAATAGATTTTATTATAGGCTTACTCCCTACTAAGATAAGAACTGGAGAGGTTACTAACGCTATCTTAGTAATCATTAATAGGTATATAAAGTTTTTAGGATACTTTACTATTATAATAACAATTATAGTAGCAGAACTAGCAAACCTGTTTTTAAAACGGTGGCTCTTATTTAGTATGCTAAGGGGAATTATATCTAATAGAGGTACTGTATTTAATAGTACATTTTAGTTTTTATTCTATCTCTTATTAAACATACGGCGAAGGATAAGTACTACCTTTTACCTATAAATAGACGGGCTAACAGAGCGTCTAAATGCGTTATTAGAACACTACCTCCGCTACTATATTAATTATTAATAGGATAATTAGATATTATGGTTGGCTTTAATATAGTATATATATAATATAAGCATCTATAGTAGTATAAAAATGACCCCTTATAAAGTATTGTTTGGGGTAAAAGTAAATAACCTCTAGAATGTTAAGGATATCGTTCCTAAAAGAGAGGTATTAGTAGCGTCTAAAAGAATTAAGTAAATAAGAATTTATAGAGAGGAATTTAAAAAGCACTTACTAGACGCCTAGGCCGTGCAAAAAAGGTACTATAATAAAAAATATATACTAAAAGAATTTAAGATAGAAGACGAAGTCTTACTATTTATAAAAAATATCTAAATAAAACGTATTAAAAAGAAGCTAGATATAACGGAACCATATAGTAGGTACTACAATAAGCTTATTATTAGGCTAGGTGTATAGGTAATATAAATTAAAGTTAATAACGTAATAATAACTAGTGGAGTAATTGCCTAATAGATTAACTCTAATTATATTCTAAGAATTACTATAAGGAAGGAACTATCTAGGTAGGGACTAAGGGTCCTTAAATATATAACCGTACTCCTATAAAATCCTTTTTATATATAATATATATATACTTTATTTACTCTATTACGGATTATATAGATCCTATAGATCCTATAGATTATATTATATAACCTTAGTTACTATTCCTTATTATATAGCTCTATTAGCTCTATTCTAGACTATACCTAAATTAACTAACTAGCTTCTTTTAACTTTTCTCTAAGTAGTTATAATATTATACTTAAAGCGTCTGTAATACTATCTCCCTCCTTTCTATCTTTGTTCTTAAAGATTCCTAATATCTTTAAGTCGTTTACTAGAGGTATAATATCCATTTAATTAATTTAGTTAATATTATTACTTATTATATTTAAAGCGATTTCTTCTTCTTTAACTACTCATCGTATTCGCACTATTACTGTAATATTATCTCTTAGTGAGATTATACTATCTCCGTATTCTTGCTATTTAAAAGAGGGGTTAGTTTATATTATATTAGCGAACCTATCTTTATAATAATCGTCCTCTTATTTAAAGTGTACTAAAGCGAATATTTATTTATCCTGCGACGTTTGCTTTATCTTTAATACTAAATATACGCGACCTATTACTCTTAATAGTTATTTAGTTCCCTAATTAATTTATTTTAGGGTCTTGTATTTAATCTACTGCTGCGCGGCTAGATAATAAACTATCTATTGCTTTGGCGGAGTTGCGCCGTTCTTATAATATAGAATAGGAGGCTGCTAATGCTTAGCAATGGGCTCTTAAGTCTTATCTTATGGCGTTCGCTTAGTTAATCCGTCTTAAGAAGGTTTATAAGAAGGTCTATTTTAAGAAGTAAAAACTTATAAAATAGGGTTTATAGAAACTTGGTAATAAAAGAACGGATTCTTTTTTAGCTAAGAAGGAAATAGATTTAAATAGCTCGGTAACTGCTCTTTTTAGGTCCCCCTTAGGTAATTTTTTTTAGTAATTTTTTTTATTAATACTACCTAACCTAATCTCTTTTAATACTCCTATACCTTTTCTATAGTATTCTTTAAATTTTCTAGTAGTTCCTAGGTAGTCTTATTATAGCCTATTTACTTTACCTTATACTATATTTTATTATTAATATTCTTATAACTAATAATCTTTAAAACTTACTATTTGTTTTCTTCCTATCCTCTATATATATCTACTTTATAAACCAGTGGCTTAATATTTCTATATACTAGCTTTAGTATTATAATATGCTATATAGGGTAGATTTTTATTTTGGCTAGTAGGTTTAACTTAAACGTAACTAGTAAAATTCTTTACTTAATTTTAAAAGGTCCTAGTCTAATATAGTCTAACTTCTTGCTTAGTTATTAACTCTTAAAATTTTTATATAGTAGCTATACTTTATCTCCCTCCTTAAGATCTAGTCCCTTAGATCTTTTAGCATTATAGTACTTTTTTATTCTCTTTTATACTTTTTTTGCTAATTCCATAAGGTCTATATAAAGATTTATTAACGTCTTTATTCTTTCTTTAGCTATGCTACTCGTTTTCTTTACTTACTATAGTAATAACGATGTTCTTAGCTTATATCCATAATTTGCCTTAAATAGTAATATGCCTATTCCTTCTTATAGTGTTATATTATATATAAACTATATAACTGGTAATAATAATACCTAATTATTCTGTGCGTAATTAATATAGTGTCTTAGATACTATTCTAGTGTCTAATTTAATCTTTCTGTTTAACCGTCTATTTGCAGATAATATATAGTAGAAGTTACTGCTCTAACTCCTTATTCTACTAAAAATACCTCTTAGAATGCTGCTATAAATCTTAAATCTCTATCTAATATGATTTTGCTTAGTGCTTTATATTTTGCGAATACTTCCTTAATATAGATTTTAGCGACATCTTCTACTAATATTTCTTCTGTATATACTATAAAGTATCCCTACTTTATAAGCTTGTCTACTATTACTAAAATTATATTATAATCTTGTCCGGTAATAGGATCTCTTAACTTTAGTAACTTAATAATAAAGTCCTATAATATAACCTTCTATAGTCTCTCTAGTATTTTAATAGGTTGTAGCTCTCTATATAGCTTATACCTTATTAGTTTATTTCTTTATAACTTTTCGCGCTAAGCCCTAGATTCCGTTAATAATATACTCCTTCTAGAGTCTTAATACTAAGCCTATGGCTCTATTATATCCTTAAGTTAATCCCTTATAGAAATCTTCTATAAAGTGCTCTATTATACTTCTTAGGATATACCTTACTTCTTGATTTTTATATATATCCATCTATAGATCTTTTAGCTATGCTTTTAGAATTCTTTATACCTAAAAGCTCTCTAGTAACTTATAAACTCTATTTAGTTCTTCTTAAGTTACTATAATTTTTAGATAATTATACCTAATTAATCTATCTATATCTTTTTATAGTAAAGCCCCTAATAGCTTTTTATTATTTTGTAGTTTAGCCTTTTAACTTAGAGCGTCTGCTTATATATTGTCTATACCCTTAGTATACTAAATCTTAAAATAGTATTCTATAAGCATATCTACCCATCTAACCTATCTTTAGTTAAGTTCCTTTATTATTAGGAATCCTATTAGGTTCTTATAATCCATCTTAACTATAAATAGTTTCTCTATACCTTATAAGAATGCTCTCTATTTTTTAGTGCTATAACTATACCTAATAACTCCTTATTATAGATGTTATAGTTTAACTCTAGTAGTGTTATCTTTCGACTATAGTATGCTACTAGGTGCTATCTATTTTAATATTTTTATATAAAGTACGCCCCTAGTATATAGTCTAATATATTAATTTTTATAACTGTTTTTAACCCTAGTTAATAGATCTTAAGAACTGGCTCCTAGGTAAATAACTCTTTAACCTTCTTAAATAATTTTTACTGTTCCTCTCCCTATGCCTATAGTTCTTCTTTCTTCGTTAACCGCGTAAATGGTTTAATATCTTTTAACTACTATGCTATAAACCATTTACAGTAATTGTAAAACCCTAAAAACAATCTTAACTGTATAATATTCTCTAGTTCCTGCTAATTTACTATAGCCTTGATCTTCTTTAGATCTATACTAAGTTAGCCTAGTTTAATAATAAATCTAATAAAATTGGTCTTCCTAGTAAAGAACTCGCATTTCTTAATTGCTACTAGTATCTGTTTTTCTTATAGTCTTTTTAAGACCTATTTAACGTGTTCTCCGTGTTCTTTCTTAGTTATTAAGTAGATAATAATATTATTAAGGTATGCTATAATAAATTTATCCAAGTGTTTTCCTAATATATTATTAATACGCTTTTAGAACGTTACTAGTATGTTTATAAGCCTAAATTGCATAACTAATAGTTTATATAGTCCTTCCTTTAACCTAAAGGCTGCCTTTTATTTGTCGCCTTCCTTAATCCTAATTTAATAGTACGCCTATCTTAGATCTATTTTTATAAAGATTTACACGTTGCCTATCCTGTCTTAGATTTTGCTAATTAAAGGTAAAGAATACCTATCCTTTCTAGTAATGCTATTTAACTATCTGTAGTTAATACACAGCCTTAGTTTGCCTTTTTTTAGTATAAATAGTACTGGATAACCCGCTAATGACTATAATAGTCTAATATATCCTTTTTATAGGGTTTCCTAGATAAACTCTTTTAATGCTTTACCTTCTTCTTTAGTAAGCTTGTAGATTAGAAAGAACCTTAAACTTATTTCTAGTTCTAATTCTATTTTATAGTCCTATACTATATACTCTAATAGCTTTTTACTTTTTAGTAACCATAGTTTCTTGCTATACTTATAGTATCTCTTTAGTATATAGCTTAGCCCTTTTTCTATTTCTTTATAGGTTGCTTCTACTTAGTACTATACCAACTTGGCTTATTATCGCATCTTATATTATTAAGTATTCCTAATATCGACTTAACCTATAACCTAATTAATCTTTAGATTGTATTCCTGTAACTAAGGCATTCCTAATACTGCCTTATTATTCCCTAATAGTAATATATTAAAAGACATCTTAATTTATCTCCCTTTAATGGTTAGCTAAATAGGTCCTATTTTAAGGTTAATAATGCCTTCTTTATAGGCTATTAGATCTCCTAAAATTATTACTAATAGGTAAGGGTGCTCCTTTTTCCTATATAGTAATCCTATTTTTTTTAACTACTATTAGTAATATATAGTTTCTTATTACTCCACTATCTATTAGTGCTTTAAACTGTTAATCTTACTATTTAACTTATAAGTTTAGGTGTTATCCTTAAATTCCTTTAAGGGTCTAAGGCTCTATTACTAGTTCCCTTTAGTTTTATAGGCCTCTACTTTTCCCAACTATTAGCTACTTAATCCTATTTATACTTAGTCCTCCTTTAGCTAATACTTAGTTCGCTTTTTATCTTTAATATACTATAAATACGTGTTCTTTAGGCATTTTTACTACTATCGTCTATCTAGGCATTCTTCTATAAGGAATCTTTCTGGTTAAAGTATTAAGTCCCCTAGGCTCTACACTTCTATTAGGTGCTAACTATATATATACTTAGCGTTTCTATATTTTGCCTTATCCGGTGTCTAATATATCCTTACTAGGTACTTCTAGTTCTTATCTTTTAGTGCTCTATATATATTATACATATTATCCACGCATGCGATTTATACCAATGTGTAATATACTTAGTGTCTTAGGTTAACTCTTAGCTTATCTTTATCCCTAAGTTTAAACCTTTCTCGCGTTAATCTAAGCGTTGCGACTTCGTTCGCGGGTACTAAGATTTACCTTTTACTTCTCTAGTCCTCTAATTACTTCTTTAGATCTTTTAACGTTATAATTAAGGCTCCTTTAATATAACTTATAGCCTTTTCTATAATTGGGTGGTCTTAGACAACTTTTTCGTCTAGCTATATATAGAAATCTTCCTACTTATCGTTATATTGTTATCTATACCACTTTTAGTATAACCCCTTAAGTATATACAGCTCGTCTGTAAGGAAGTATTTTCTTATTACTGTGTTATAACAGCCTTTTATATATCGTTCCTTAAACCTAGTTAAAATCCCTAGATCCTCTTCTTATTCTAGTTTAGTAAGCTACTTAGCTCTTAGTATGCCTATCTTAGGCCTATTAGTAATTCTTTATATAGGTACTCTATCCCTTATATAACCTAGTGTGCTAGATTTCTTATTTAGTTTCTGTTCTTACCATGCGGTAATTCTTGCTCTAAATTCCTCTATAATTTCTTTCCTTTCGCGCCTTATAAGTAGATCCTTAAAGTCTTCTTACTTCTTAATCTTGTTAATAGTCCTTATTTATATCTTAAAATCTTAGTTCTATAGGATTTTTAATCCTAAGCTTGCTTCTATTTTAAGCTTTACTTCTACCTTAGTTTAACTTATCTCGGTCCCAGACGATCAACCAATTATAAGCTGCTTACATAACAGATTAATCATCTTATGTTGTTGTCGTCTGGTACGCGGTTCGGAAATTTATTAGTCCCTCGCGCCAATTTGTATGTAATTCTTATACAAACTCGCGCGCCATACTAAATTATTTAGCTATTAATTAATAACGAACTAACGCCTTTATAAATAATCGGCCAACGTTATGTTCTAGAACTTTATAAGGCGATTCTAATGCTGCCAAAATTATTGCGAACGGCCTGGTAGTTATTACTACATTTTGCCTTAAATAAGCGAATCTCCCCTTTAAAGCTCTGCTTAAAACTCTANTACTATTAATTAATAANAAACTAACGCCTTTATAGATAATCGGCCAACGTTATATTCTAGAGCTTTATAAGGCGATTCTAACGCTACTAAAATTATTATAAACGGCGTTATGGTTACTGCTACATTTTACCTTAAATATTACCACTAAAATAGTAAATATTTAGCCAGAGCTATTAACCATTACCAATCCTTAATATTTAACCTCCTATATTAATATTTATAGTAGATAAATACCTAAATAGCTAATNTATTGTATCTAGACTAACTCTGGGCCTTATTACCTGCTTTATTGCTCTTCCGCTGCCTGCATAAACGCCTGCACGAAAGCCTGCACGAAGCCTGCACGAAGCCTGCACGACGTCTGCACGAACGCCTGCACGAATATAAACTCTATATAAAGCTCTGCATAAGGCTCTGCACGAGGCTCTGCTTAAAGCTCCGGTCGAAGCTCTGGTCGAAGCTCTGGTCGAAGCTCTGGCCGAAGCTCTGCTTAAGGCTCTGGTCGAGGCTCTGGTCAAGGTTCTGGTCAAGGCTCTGGTCGAGGCTCCGCTCGAAGCTCTGGTCGAGGCTCCGCTCGAAGCTCTGGTCGAAGCCGTGGTCGAAGCTCTGGTTGAAGCTCTGCACGAAGCTCTGCACGAAGCTCTGCTCGAAGCTCTGCTCGAAGCTCTGCTCGAAGCTCTGCTCGAAGCTCTGCACGAAGCTCTGCTCGAAGCTCTGCACGAAGCTCTGCTCGAAGCTCTGCTCGAAGCTCTGCTCGAAGCTCTGCTCGAAGCTCTGCTCGAAGCTCTGCTCGAAGTTCTGCTCGAAGCTCTATACGAGGCTCTGCTCAAAGCTCTGCACAA